>NC_138377.1:123208727-123236385 GCF_054177405.1 Leptonychotes weddellii | reverse complement strand
GTACCCCTTCAGATCACTACATCTGTGTCTTTGGGGTGAATGAATACCCAGTAGTGCAATTGCTGGATCGTATGATAGCTCTCTTTTCAACTTTTTGAGGAACCTCCACACTGTTCTCCAGAGTGGCTGCCCCAGCTTGCATTCCCACCAACAGTGTAGGAGGGTTCCCCTTTCAGCCTTGAGCCTCTTCTCAGTGCCCCTCAGCCAGCTGCCCCTCCCACATGAAGAAGGGGATGTGCTTCAGTCATAAGCTGCTGGTGTGCAGGGGTCTTGGAGGTCACCGGGAGCAGCGACCACAGCAGCCTCAGCCGCTGAGTCAGCCGCGGGCCGCCCGCGGCACACGGGTTCCCCGTCCAGGGAGCAGGCGAGCCAGCAGCCCCGGCAGCTGTCGCTCCACTCCAGGGCACAGCAAGTTCCCAGGCCCCATCCAAGCATTTGTCACGCTCTGCTTGCGGAAGGATGCAGAAGGCCTGGCCTTCCCCTAAGAGCAGTCAGTGCTGTTCGTCAGAGGAGAAACCTGTACGCAGACCTGTTCTTCATTCTTCTTGAAACGCGAGGCATTTTCTTCTTCTCAGGGAAAAGACTTCGGTGTCCGTCCACCTGCTGCTGAAGGTGCAGCTGGGCGGGAGTCCCATGGTGCATCGTCCCAGCATCGCTCCGACTCGGGGGGGTTATGTGGATCCGTTTCTGCGCATGAGGCGCCAGGGCCCTGCACTGTTGAGGACTGGGGCCCAGGCCCAGCTCATCGCTGGAATTGCAGCCCCACGCCAGACTGGGCCGCATCGCAGAAGGGGAAGGGATAGGCACTGGGTGGCCAGGCCAGACCCGGGCACGCCCTCCCCAGCCCTGCGGCAGCTGTGCCGTGGCCCCAGGATGCTGGGCACGGGTCGAGTCCACGCCAAGAGAGGGACCCAGGACCCAAACCTCAGAACGTCCCCCATGCATGGCCAGGTGGGAGCCACACGAGGCTGCCTCGCAGCGCCCAGCTTCCCAGAGCAGGGGCGTGAGCCGTGCCATCTCCACCAGCCGCACGCCAACAGCCGGATGATTTGTGGCGTTTTTGGGCAGAACAGCCAACCCCACCGTGAAGGCACACTGCCTTCCCAGAGCATCTGTTGATTGAGCCGCTGGGGCCCTGGGTTGCATTGCGCTGTTGGCGTCTGCAGACCGAGCTCAGCGCGGCCCTCCTCGGGTGAGAGCGCCTCGCCTGCGGTCGTCCCTCCCCCAGAGCAGGTGTTTCTCCCCGGGGCTCTGGATGGCTCTGCTGCCCTTGCGTCTGTTATTTATAGGATCACAGGAACCTCTGTGGGAAGAGCCCTCCGAGGTCATCCATTCTGCACATACTTAGCCGCCGAATCGGGACTGTTTGCAGGATGCAAGCGTCTGAAACCCTGACTCGGTATTTTCTTCTGGGAACGTGCAGTTGCTTTCAAGAGCACAGCCAGGCCCCCTCCTCCCCCTCGTCCTTATGGTTTCCTCTTTCGGATCAAGCAGAGCACCTTCTGTTAAGGGAGCCAACATATGGAAGGGTCTTGCACACAGTAGGTTTTCAGTGGATGTTGGTTTCTTTTCTTCCCTGATTGGGTGTAAAAGAAAAGAAGAAAAAAAGCACCCATGAGTCGCTACTCTGGAAGCAGGCAACATGTCTGTCCCTCAGTCCCAGCGTCTTGTAGAAAATTTTAGGGTTTTCCCCCTTGCATCCCTCCAGTTTGGGAACGACTTTCCTTGGAGAGGAATGCAGGGATGTCTCCCGTCCTTGTGCCGAGCGGCTTCCTCTGAGTCCAGAGCCGGGGCTGGAGACTGGAGGGGCCGGGCTCTGACTTCTTCCACGAAGCTCTTTCTGACACACGTGTGCATTTTCTGAGAACTTGGTCCCAGCGGCCTGTGGGAGCTGGGGCTTCGACTAGGGAGTCTTTTTCTTTTCCTCTGTGCAAGTTCCCGAGATCACTCACAAAAGAGGCAGGGGGTGTGTATAGGAGACAGGAGCTCCCACTGACGCCTGTTCCCCAGGATGTTTACATGCAGCATCCTTCTGGGCTTCACCTTCCCCCCCAGACTCGCCATCACCCTCCCCCACCATGCTGACTCATTCTGTGGGATTTGCTGCCCACAGAGCACCCTCCTTCTCATCACCCAGGACCCCATTAGTCTTGTTCCCTCTGGATCATCCCCACTGCCTCCTGAACTCCTTCCCCTGCTCTTCCTTGGTGCTGCCTTCTGCCCAGGCCTCTCCTCTTGTTCCTCTGTCCCCTTCCGCTGGAGACACCCACCACTCCTGGAATATCCTTTGTCCCGAACACAATTCCCCAGTGTCCTGAGTGCAGGGCTCCCCACCTCCTCTTTTCAGAAACCTCTGCTCAACCGTGAAGATTGGCCTCCCTGACAACTTTGTCATACTTATTACTGTCTATCTTACCGTTTAATGCCTGATAATAAAGAGCACGCTCCTCTACCCGCCTGCCCCTTGGAGCGTCAGACCTTTACGACTCCTTCTGAAGTCCCTTTATGGGCCTGTCCCTAATTATATGCCTCTCAAGAGGGTCCCACTCTCTTGAAATTTGTATTAAGTGGTCCTTTCATTTTCTTTATGGTTTTGCTGCCTGTGTGTGTCCTTAAACCAGAGGTTGGCAACATTTTTCTCTAAAGGGCCTTAGAGTAATTTTTTTTAGTGAACTGCACAGTCTCTGTCTAGCTATTCAGCTTTTCTCTCGTGGCAAGAAAACAGCCGTAGACCAATATGGAAATGAATGGGTGTGGCTGTGTGCCAATAAAACTTTATTTACAAAAATAGAATACAGGCTGGCTTTGGCCTGTGGGCTGGAGTTTGTTGACTCTTGCCCTAAATAATATATTATTTAGTTTTGCCTGTTTCTGACCTTTATATAAATACAATCCCACTGGTGACCCATACTGTTTATCTCCTTTTGTGACTTCCTTTTTAATTTTTTTGCTTAATGTTGCTGTTTTTTTCCCCCAGTTTTTTTGAGAAGTCATTGATCTACATCACTAAGCTTAAGGCGTATGGCATGACAGTTTGATTTTCATATATTGTGAAATGGGTTCCTCAGTGGGCTCAGCCACCATCCATCATTTCATAGAGATACAACAAAAAGGAAGAGTTTCTCCTTGTGGTGAGCATTGTTAGGGTCTACCCTGGACAACTGTCCCATCTAGCACACGCCGGTGTTAGCTGTAGTCCTCATGTTGTACATTCCATCCCTAGTATTTATCTATCTTACAGCAGGACGTTTGTACCTTCGACCACCTGCCAACACTGTCTTTGTGATTCGTGCATGTTGGTGGCTGCAGCCTTGGTCCGTTTTCGCTGCAGGATAGTATTTCGTCGTATGAATATACCAGTTTACCCATTCCGCTGGTGGGGAACATTTGTTTTTGCAAACACCACCGCTGAGAACATTCTGGTTTATTTCTCCTGATACACCTCTGCAAAGATTTCTCTTACGTGTGTACTTAGTGGTGGAATTGCTGGGTGGTAGGGAATGTGCATCTCTAAGTTTATCAGAGAAAGCCACATTGTTTTTCAAAGTGACTTTACCAGTCTCTGAGAGCTCCCGTTGTCCCATGCCCTTGCCCCAGCCTCGGTGTCATCAGACTGACCGTGAGTTTGGTGAGTATAGAATGCTAACGGCAGAGACTCACCCTGCCTCATTCTCTCCAGGCTCACAAGAGAGGGCTCCGTTCATCAGCCCAGAGCTGAGCTGAGCCTCTCTCGGGAGCCATGTCCTCCCTGCACCCCAGGATGTCCCTCCCGCACAGCTGCACCAGGCACTCCCCTGAGCAGACAGAAGAGCTTTTCACGGGGGTCTGCCTTCTTTCGCTCCCTCATGCAGGCAGGGGAGAATGAAAGAGTCTCAAGAGAAACAGAAGCATTAGGTGGGTTCCAGGTACAAGAGCAGGTAGCCAGAAAGGATCTGGGCGCCCGGGAGAAACATACCCAGAAGGAGCATATCCTTGGAAGCCTCCGTCTGCCCAGGAGACTGGTCAGCACAGGATGAGGTTCCCATGTTGGTGGGAAATGAAGGCAGGAGGCTCTGGGCTTGAGCATGTTTGACAGCTTGATTGCTCCCGCTGTCAGTCTTGCTGCTTTTGAGAAGGTCAGCGCACCAGATGTCGTGGCATGATAACTGGCCCGTTGTCTCTCTGATTATAGACATGGGCTCGCCAGTGTGGCCTGGAGATGGTTTAAACCAGCTACCTCTGGTGAGCGGTGGCAACATAATGGGTAACGTAGACGTGCGTGATGGCTTTCCTTCCCCTTTCTTCCTCTGTTCTGAATCTAGAAAGTTCTAGAAGCCCCAGAGCCTTTGGTAAGCTGTCAGGAGACAGCCAAGGTGTTTCATGGTGCAGGGAACCAGCCTGAGGGATTGCAAGAGCAGCACGGTGAGGGGGGTGGGCTCGACCCCCAGCTTGGGGGATGCTGTAGGCTGTGTTCGGTAAATGCCCAGACCCCCTGATGCTGGTGAAAGAGGGAGGGTAACCGTGCTGGACCAGAGTCAAAGCAATCCTACAGCAGAGCGGGCCTGTCAGTAGGCAATGAGGGGACATTGTGCTCCCCCTCTGCAATATTCTGATGAAGAGTTCCTGGAGGAGCGGAAATTTGTGTTCTAAGAGTGAATAGACCTTCTGTCTGCCCTTGGTCTGTGGTAGTGAGTGCCCAGTGCAGGTGTGTGGGTAGGAGGAGCCCGTGGAGGTGGGGGTGAGGAAGGCACTGGGGTGGCTGAATTCTGGACCCTTCTTTTATGAGACAAGAGAGTAAGGTTGGGGGGAGTATCAGGAACTAAATCACAGGCTGGGTGTTCTGACACCTCCCCACTGACACACTTGTGCATGGGTGACAGAAGGGGAGGACTGAGCTGGGCAGTTGGTTAGGGGTCTGGGATCTTTGCTCGGAGTGGGCGCTGGGGGTTCTGAGGAATGTCTGCAGCTGATCGGAGCCACCCACTGGAAGTCATACTAACGAGCCAGATTGGTGCCTCGCAGTACAGTTTTGCTTCTTGTTATAAATAGCAATCTGTGCGAGGTTGCATTCTTCCCACAGCAGAAAATGTCACCTGAGACACGTAGTAAATTGCATCTCTTCGAACTTTCCCAGAGTCAGCACTTCCGCTTTTGAGTAAATTATATACATTCCAGCACGCAGCGGTCCTTCTGGCGGCTGAGAGCAGAACCCAGACAATGACAGTCGAAAGGTGTTGGAGAGGGGCGTCTGGGGGGCTCAGTCGGTAAAGCATCTGCCTTCAGCTCAGGTCATGATCCCGGGCTCCTGGGATCACGTCCCCAGGTCAGGCTCCCTGCTCAGTGGGGAGTCTGCTTCTCCCTCTGCCCTCTGTCCCCATCACTCGTGCTCTTTCTCTCTCTCTCTCTCTCAAATAAATAAAATCTTAAAAGAAGAAAGGAAGGAAGGAAGAAAGGAAGGCATTAAGAAAACCATAGAAACACCATGGACACAAGGGACTAAAATTCCAGAGCGGTGAGGACTGCCAGAGATGATAACAGCACAACAGGCTGAATGTTTCTGAAAGGTCGAGTAAAATTGCCCTCATGTTTACAGTGCTTAGAAAGCGAAGACCTTGCCAAGGGGTCTGGAAAAGAACAGCAAAGGCATGAAAGCCCCAGAGAGAGTGGGGAATCGATGCTGGGCCTCTCTCTGCCCCCTCCCCTGGGGAGGGCACTCGCCCATGCTGAAGACTGAAAATCCATGCTTGGCCCCTGGGAAAATACAGATCAGCAAGGATTTTGGAGCTTGAGTGACAGAATTGTGGATGAGCGGCCCTAGACACATGGGCAGTTTCTCCTTCGAAGGTTTGCCGAATTTGGTGGTTAAATTTTGGGAGGCTACAGAGCAAAGCTGAGGACCTCTGACGAACAGAATGGAATCCCCTAAAGCCTTTCCGGGAAGAAGAGATAAAGACCTGCCAGGGTCCCAACTGAAAGCCCTAGTGGGCCTGCTCTAAAAACAGAGGTGAGGCAGAGGCAGAGCGAGCCTCACCAGAACGGAAACCGGGCCCTGACCCAGCTCCGTCCCTGAGCGAAATAGGGATTTCCTATATTCCCTACTTCCCTGCGGACAAAAGGGGGAAACTTTCTCTTGTAGGCAATAATGTCACATGGAATCCTAACAAGTTCTTTCATACCCATTTCCCACCGTACAGTGAAAAAGGACTGGACCCCCAGAAAGGCAAGACCATATGCCTAGAATCAAGAGAAGCAAAACCCAGATTAGTAGGAGCAGGTTCCAAAATAATCCAGACATTAATAGAGTCAAAGAAATGGAGGGGAAAATGGACAAAGTAGGTGACAGGAAGGAGGATATCCCCTCAAGACTTCGAATGTTTTTTTTTTAAAGAATCAAATGGACATTCTAGAACTAAAAAAATGCAAAGTCTAAAATTAAGAGTTCAATGACTCGGTTTAGCAGCAGATGGGATATATCAGTAGCCAGGATTGGTGCGCTGGAGGACAGACCAATAGAACATACCCAGATTGAAACAGAGAGAACCAAGAATCAGGGTGAAAAACTGGTAAGAACATAAACCGTGTTGGATGCACTCAGGAGGTCTAGCATTTGTGTACTTGGGAGTCCCAGAGGAGAGGAGAGAAGACGGAGCAGAAGCAATATTTGTAGAATGGTTGAGAATTTTCCGAAAAAAAAGAAAATCGAGCCTACAGATTTGAGAAGTTGAATGAACCCCCAAGCAGGATACAGATTTAGCTCTTGAAACCAGTTAATCATTGCTTTGTAAGTAGTACATACATTATTTTCCTTTTAACCACTTATTAGTTGTGTGACCTTGAACATGTTATTTGACTTTGTTGAGCCTCAGTTTTCCCATCTGTGAAAATGGGGATGAGATAGAAGACTGTATGAAAAAGTGCCTTAGGAAGTATTCATTGCAAAGAAATACCAAGGGCCCTCGCCTTTATTATTCCAGCCTGACTGACCCGGGACAGCGTGTTTGGGGCGAGCTTCAGAGTTGTGTCCTATACTCTGCTCCGCCTCTGTCCTCTGCCTTTCAAGAGGGCTTTGGGGAGGGGATGTGGAGGCCGGCCTCCAGGCACAAGCGCACAAAGATCTAGAACGAATCCAAGTTTCCGAATGAGTCTGGTGATTGCTTTGCCTTCCCAGGATTCTGGTAATTCGGAGCTGACGGGGGTTGGCTTTCTGGGATCGCCTGATCCACTCTGATCCAGCGCCCCGCCACACGCCTGCCCTAGGCCTGCTTTGATTCCACCGTTTCAGTCCCGCCCGGGGGCTGAGCCAGACCCCAGCCAACCTCGTGGTCCCAGAAGCATTCCTTTATGCTTGCCCCCGGTTTAGGTCGCATTTTCCACACCCCACTCCCCTGCCCCCATCTCTGATAGTGTCAGGTGACGCGGGCAGAGCTCTGGACCCGCCCTGCTTGCATCCAGTTATCTGAAAAATGCTTGATCACGTGTCTTCACTCACGTGGACTTTGGTCTTCTAGGAGTTACCACGGTCAGAGGGAAAGAACCCGGAGTGCGGTGGAGGCATCGGGATCTCGCGGGTGGGGACAAAGGGAGGTCGTCTGGTACAGAACAAGAAGCATGTTGTATAGAGGTTCCGAGTTTTATCTCTAGGCTCTGCTCCTTACCAGGTCCTTTTCTCCTTCGGTGACACGGAGGGGACGGTCCCCCCTCACAGGCTTACTTGGGCTGATACAAGTAAAGCACTCAAGACGTGCTCAATAAATAGTAATTGCTGCTCTTAGTATTAACTTCCAAAAGTTAGTTTGCCACATAAACAAGGTTTATACTTGAGCTAATGCCTTCTTAGAAAACTCAGTAGGGGGGCACCCGGGTGGCTTAGTCGGTGAAGCATCTGCCTTTGGCTCAGGTCATGATCCCGGGGTCCTGGGATCGAGTCCCGCATCCGGCTCCCTGCTCCGTGGGGAGTCTGCTTCTCCCTCTCCATCTGCCTCTTCCCCTGCTCGTGCTCTCTCTCTCTTTCACTGTCTCTCTCAAATAAATAAAATCTTAAAAAAAAAAAGAAAACTCGGGCATTTTCATATACACATAGCTTTGATACCTCTGTTTCTAGAGGTGACTCTAACTCCCTGCCTGGCTCTCTTTATTAGTTAAGGTAAGAATCTGTGTCCAGAAGGTCTGTCCTTCAGCAAAATAATTGAAGTTCCTACCATGGAAAGCCAGGCCATGCTAGTCAGCGTTTTCTCTTCCCTGTTTTATCTGTTGTAAGTGTTCAGAGTTGACTGTTGAGAACGCACGTTTCCTTAATAAGTAAAACTGCTAGTAGGTTCATCCTTTAGAATATTTACAGGCACACCTCAGAGATACTGTGGCTTTGGGTCCAGACCACTGCAGTAAAGTAAATGTCACAATAAAGCGCGTCCAGTGAGTGCTGTGGTTTCCCGAGGAAGTATAATCGTGGGGCGCCTGGGTGGCTCAGTCGTTAAGCGTCTGCCTTCGGCTCAGGTCATGATCCCAGGTCTTGGGATCTAGTCCCGCGTCGGGTTCTTCGCTTGGCGGGAAGCCTGCTTCTCCTTCTCCCACTCCCCCTGCTTGTGTTCCCTCTCTCGCTGTGTTTCTCTCTGTCAAATAAATAAATAAAATCTTTAAAAAAAAAAAGAAAAGAAAAGAAAAAAAATGCTTTATTGCAAAAAAATGCTAACTGTCCCTGGAGCTTTTGGTGAGTTGCAGTTAGCGATCACAGATCACCATCACAAGTACACTAATTGAAAATGTTTGAAATATTACAAGAATGATCCAAATGTGATGCCAAGACACGAACTGAGCGAATGCTTTTGGGACCATGGCGCCAACAGACTTGCTTGACGCAGAGTTGCCACATACCTTCAGTTTGTAAAAAATGGAATTATCAGTGGCGCTTTGAAGGGTTTCTGCCAGAGTGAGCCTATCGTTGATTATTTACTAACACTTATCAGTCGTTCGGGGATTATTTATTGACACGTCTCTCCCCTCTTCCTGACTTCCTGCAACGGGAGGATCGGGAACCCTGACTCATCCATCTCTTGTCTTTGGTTAACAGAATGCCTGACAGGTAGATGCTCAGTAGATATTGAGGCGTGAACATGCCATGTGCTGGATATCCTCCTTTTACCCCTGTAGCTTCATTCTGAGCCCTTGCTGCCCTGCTCTGGTCTCCGAGAGGCTGATCTGCAGACTCCAGCCCTGGGTCCGCGGGGCCTCTGGCTTCTGGTTGGGGCTGGCTGGTGGCAGGAGACCACGGGGGAGAAGCGAGGGTATTTGTTCCGCTGGCTCCCCACCGGTGGGACGCTGTGCGTAGACGGGTATGTCAAGACAGCCTGCTCTCCGTGACTCTGGCCTTCCAGCCTGTAACCTCTTCCTCCTCTCATCCTTTTAGGCCAAGGAGGGGGCAACATTTAGCGCCCAGTCCCTGCACCACGGCCGACAGCTTCTCTATACCCAGCTCGTACCTCTACTGTTACTTTCTTTGTCAATTAACCGTCCACAGATTATCCCGATTGGAGCATACCTTCTTCTTGTCAGGAAACAGCGAGCCCCCATCGCTGACGGAGATTCTAAGTTGTTCAGGCTGCACACGGTGGCTCCAGGTGCTTAAAAAAGTGCACAGCACAGTTCCTCCAGAGTGTGTGGCGTGGCTAGTGGCCATTAAGGGCCGTTGATGTGCGGGAGCTTTGAGGAAATAAACAGCAGTTTGGGATACTGTTCTCTCCTTAGGGCAGACTTTCTCCCGCGGACTGTGAGATCTTATTTCAGGGCGACTGTCTGCTTTCGAGTCCCTGAAATTACCCCTTACCGTGGTTGTGTGTCCGAGTCGGCATGGCCTGTGCCGGGAGGACCCAGGGGCAGGTGCGGCAGAGGGGGGCGTGCACGTTGGGCAGCAGCTGCACCAGCCCGAGGCTTTGTAAGGCGCTCCGTCCACGTCAGATCCAGTGTTCACCTCCTGGTCTTCTGGCTCTTCCCTGCAGGTGATTATAAACAGCACCATCACACCCAATATGACCTTCACCAAGACGTCGCAGAAGTTCGGGCAGTGGGCTGACAGCAGAGCCAACACGGTGTTTGGCCTGGGGTTCTCCTCGGAGCAGCAGCTAACAAAGGTAACGCGGTCGGCCCCGGGATGCCGGGGGTCTGAACGGCGCCGCTGCCGAGCAGGATTCCTCTCCAGTCTTTGATTTTAGCCCTTCTGGCGCCGCAGGGCTGCCCGACCAGATGCCCTTTGGGAGACCCCAGGTGCCTCGAAGTGGAGGCGTCGTTGGGGAAGGAAAGCTCACGTGACATGTGTCCCTGCAGAGCCCGAGGTCGCAGCCCCAGCAAACCGCTCTGCCGGTGGTTCCTTTCCCGCGTGGGGCCCCCCTGATCCCTGTGCCCCGCGTGTGCCCAGTAGCAGAGGGAGGTGCTGCTGAATGCTGACAGCGCAGCTCCCGCCCTGGAGTCCCTGCAGCCCTTACGACGTCACACAGTGTTTGGAGTGCGGGCCGCTTTTTTTTTCCGGGGAAAGGATTCAGAGCTTTGATTCGATTCTCTGAGTGGCTTGGGACACACTCTGTGGACCATCAGAAAGGTGTTGAGGAGCAGATCGAGAACCCCAAGGTCTGCGGGAACAGACTGAGCGCCTCTGACTGGCGGGGCCGGGGCTTGTCTGAGCGAGTGGGTTTCCTTGTAGGCTGCTGGAAGAGCCTGTGTGGGTGTGGACAAGGCATTGCTCGAAAGCAACATTGGCTGCTTTCCAGGACCCAGGAACTTACGGGAAGGACGTCAGAGGGTCTCAGAGAATCCGAGGCAGAGTGGGAAGGGAAGGGCTGGAGCCGGGCCGCCTTCAGGAAGCTCGGCTTCAGGACTTGTTTCTCTCTAGACGGTTGCCGTGAACATATTTACCGAACTCTGGCTGGGCCAACATGGTGCTAGGTGCCGAGGATGCAGACCGTGGTCCGTCCCCTGAGGCGGTTACAAAATTCCAGATTCCAGGGGACTCGACCGGGTCACTTAGTATGGACCTGGCTGCTTGGGTTCCCTGTGTATGCTGAAGACAGCTTTCAGAGAAGGGGGATGAAGACAGGTCAGGAAGCCACCGTGCAGGGGCCCTCGGATTTGCGCCTCGCATCTGTCCAGCACGTGGGCATGTGCTGTGTGCACACACGCACATCTCTAAGGAGGCCCCAGCCCGCAGATGCAGCCATCCTCCCTCCAGCCGGAAATGAGCCCCTGATGGAGGACACCCACAGACGGTCCTCTTCTGCATCTCCACATACTTCCAGGGGGATGCCACTCCCTAAGGAGCCCCAGAGACCCAAAATGGCCTGGTGGCACCCTGAGCATCCCTCCCGTGCCCACCTGCTCACAGAAGCCTTCTTTCCTGGGTACCAAAACCTCCCCTCCAGGGGCGCCTGGGTGGCTCAGTCGGTTAAGCGTCTGCCTTTGGCCCAGGTCATGATCCCGGGGTCCTGGGATCGAGCCCCGAGTCCGGCTCGCTGCTCAGCAGGGAGTCTGCTTCTCCCTCTGCCGCTCCCCCTGCTCGTGCTCTCTCACTGTCTCTCAAATAAATAAAATCTTTAAAAACTAATAATAAATAAAACCTCCTCTCCAGTTCGCCAGGGCCCTGACACACAGGGAAGGAAGCAGACTTCTTGAGTCTAGGTCATTGGGTATAATTGTGGGTATAGTTCTCCTCTGAGGAGAAGCACCACGTCCCACGACTCTGGAAAGTGTATGTTCCAGCAGACGGCCCAGCAGAGTTCTCTAAGGTGGGAGGGCCAAGAATGCTTGGCTTCATTTCGTTTGCGGAGCCGTGAGTTTGCTGGTCTGAGGCAGCACTGTGTGGTATAGACGACCTTAAGCAGGTCTCCGAGCAGCGGGGCCAGCATGGCCGTGACAGACCGTAGTGTCCGTCACGTGAGGATGAGTCACTGTTTGCCCTGGATGAGGGGGCCCAATGCAGTCAGCTTTTCACTAAGCAGCTGGCTGGTCACTTAGGGGTGCGACGCAGAACTCGGGGCTCAGGCTGGATCACTGTGGTTGGCAGTGGGCCCTCCGCAGGTCAGAGGTTGGGGTGGCCTGGAGAGCAGGAGCAGTCAAGGTCACATGGGCCCCCAGGCCCTAGGCTGCCTGCAGGAGGAGAAGGCCTGGGTGTCCCTAGATTGGCCCTTCCTGCCCCTGGTTTTAAGGATTCCCTTTGGTGCGGAGGTGGGCAGTTCGGGAGAGCATTGTCTTAGTCCGTTCGGGCTGTTACAACAGAACGCCACACGCCGGATAGCTTGTACACACCAGGAGCTGGTTTCTCAGAGCTCTGGGGGCTGGAAGGCTGAGATCAGGGTGTTGGCGCCGTCAGCTTCCGGGGAAGGCCCGCAACTTCTCACGGTGCCCTCACATGCTGGCAAGAGAGCAAGTGAGCTCTATGGGGTCTCTTATAAGGGTGCCAGTCCCATTTATGAGGGCTCCCCCCTCGTGACCTCATCACCTCTCAGCGGCTCCACCTCCTAATCCATCACATTGGGGGTTAGGATTTCAACGTGAGAATTTGAAGGGGACACAGACTTTCAGCCAGTTGCAAGCATTCACGTGGAATGTGGGTATTTTCAGACTCCAGTTCCATTGGGCCCCCGGGTTCCACCGATGTTACTATTCCCAAATCTGTTTGTCACTAACCTTCCAGCTTGCTTTCTTCCCAGTCCCTGCCCAGGCAGTGAGGCCCCTGGCCATTTCCCCAGAGTTCAGTGCAGATCCTGACCCCAGGCCACCTGCCTCGAGCACGCTGGACAAGGAGCCGGTCCAAGTCATGCCCCCAGGGGAGGATTTATTTCCCTTCTCCGTCATCCTCCACATAACAGCAGCAGCATGAGCAAAGCCATGACTCCCCAGGAGGGGGGCTGTGAATAGGGTGTACGGGTTTTGGGGTGGGCAAGGCTGTGGCCAGAGGCCGGCTCTGGACTTGAGACTGTGGCCTGTGAAGGATTTCAAGCCAAGAAGGAAAATGATCAGGTTGATCACCTTGGCATTGTAGGTAGATTTTCCCGGCAGACCAGGCTGTTCTGGTCCAGATCACGGATGACGAGGGCCTGAGTAGGAGCTAGAGAGACTTGGGAACTACCGAAGAGCTGAACTGGTGGGACTTGGTGAGTGGACGGTGGGCGGCAGGGGCTCTGGGATGAGGACAAACTGACGGATGGATGGATGGAACTGCCATTTTCTGAAACGAGGAAGAGCAAGGGCTGTGAGAATCAGAGAATTTATGTGACGTGGAAGCAAGTATGATGGTGATTTGTTGAACGGCTGATGTCAGCACCCCTGAAGTGGGCAGCGGGGATTGGGTGCCTTTTCCCTCTGAAGGAGTGCCTGGCGGGGACAGGGGTGGGGGGGACCCCCTCCCCACACCGGCTGGTGGCCTCACAGCTCTGGGGAAGCCTGTGGAGACGCAGAGGCTCCCATGGGAGGCAGGGCCCCAGCGGGCTGTGAGGTCGCGTGCCCCTGACCCCGCCTTGAGGCTCCAGGCCTTCCAGAAGCCCAGTCTGACCGAATCACTCTCCGCTGCCTGGAAGAACTTCTTCAGTCTTTGGAGGAATCAGAAGAGCTAGGAAACATAAACGGGGACCATTTTTAATGAAAAGAATCGAAAGCAGGAAGAACTCAAAACAAAAATCAGAACAAATTGTTAAAGTTCACTTCCTTGTGCCCCTGAGACCCGGGGAGACCTCAGGCCATGCCGGCCTCCCCGAGGGGCTGCTCCTCGTTTTTCCCAGGCAGAGAGAAGTGTGCTGTCACTAAGGAGGAGGGCCCTGTCCTCCCGAGCCACTCCGGCTTCTCTGGCGCTGCTGGAGTGTCCGTGTGCCCCGCGACCTGCCGTGGTCACCAAGGCTCAGCCCACGTCTCCTTTGTTCAAGATGTTTCGAGTCAACTTCTTCCCCCTCTCTGTGAAGGGAACGGTTGGCCTCACTCCGGTAAATTACCATCAAGTGAGGCTGGCAGTTAGCTGGCAGAGAGGGACTCGGGCCTGAGGGCCACCGAGGCGTGTGGCTGAGGGGACAGCTGTGGCTGCCTGTTCCTGACTCCACAGAGCAGCCACCCACCTCCTAGAGGAGGGTTGGTAATCACACCCTGTAACGAGGCTAGACGAAGGAATAAAGGAACACCAGTGTGGCTACTTCCATTTAAGCACACTTTATACACACGTCTCTCTCTGCCCCTCCCCCCCACCGAAGGAAAATAGATACCCTGGTCTTCGCTGCTCCCACCCTAAGGACCCCTTCACACCACAGTCCCAGAAGTGTGGCAGGGACGCTGTCTGCTCTTGAGACAGGCTCTCCAAAAAGAACAGCTGCTGCACATTCCCAGAGGTAAACCGGGGCTCGTCTGTCCACCCACCGGAGGGGACGTGGTACCTCGGCCTTCTGAAGACCATTGGAAGGGGTTTGCATGTGCTGATGAAAGGAAGAGCTGCCGAATAGAGACAAAAGGAAGGAGATCCAGATGTGGGAGTGAGCCAGTGGTTAAAGTGAAGGTGCTTTCTGGCAACTGACCTTGAGACGTCATTGTCCTATGTTTGGTTCCGGGTCACTTATCACAGACAGAAGGAAGCACATCCTGCCACAGAGGAGGTGATCCAGGGTGGGGTTGCTAGTGCTCTGTGATTGATTCACACACACACACACACACACACACACACGGCGTTTGCTGTTGACCCATTTTAATGATTTCATCTGTAATTCAAATTTGTATCCTTAGGTTCACCTCACCAAGTCCGTGTAGTTGGAAGAACATTGCTCTATCTTCTCCCTTTCTGATTTAAGGGTTGTTGTTTTAAAGCGGGGGATATTAATCATTCTTTTGATATGTTGTAGTGAGAATGCTTTGGGCTGCAAGTAACAGGGCTGAAACAAATAGAGCTATTCTTTTCATACAAAACAGAAGTCCTGAGGCAGGCCATTGCCAGCTTTGATACGGTGGCCCCAGAATGTTGGGTGTGAGGGCTCTGCACGATTGTTTCTTTTATTGGCCTTTTCCTCATGATGCTAAGATGGCTTCTCAAGCTCTGTCCATCACATCTGCATTCATGGCAACAGGGAGAAGGTAGAAGGGTGGTACCACAGCAGCTTCCCCGTGAGCTCCCTTGGCAGACTTCTCCTTGGGTCCAACAGTCAGTCTTGGGTCCCTAGGCCACCTTCCCATGGGGGGATGAGGGGTGGAGGAGGGGAAGAGAGTGAGAATTAAGTTGCCATGACCAGCTTAGACTGGTTCTCATTCTCTCCCACCTAGGAAATTTCCTGCTCCAGTCAAATTTGAGATTTTGTTAAGCCAAGAGAAAACAAGAAATGGTTTCTGAATAAGCAAATCGTGTCTGCCACAGGGTCTTCGATGGCCAAGGCCAAAAATAAAACAATAGTCATTCATTTTTCTAGCAAACAACGGTCTTTCATTTTCTAGCATGATAATGATAAAAAAGATGATGATTTTAATTTTTTTTTTACGGATTATTACTACAAGTTTAATAATTGCAGAAAATGATCCTAATAAGTAAAGACATGAAAATTTGGCATACATTTCAGAAACCTGTATGCTTTGAATATCCTTTGATCTGTTGGTTCCATTTATTGGCATCTATTCTAAGGAAATAATTTTAACTGAGCACAGATTTAGCTGTAAGAATTTTCCTTGTAGCATCATTTGTAAAAGCAAAAGCAAAAAAAACCCCCAAAAAACCCCCAAAACACCATCCAAATGTCCAGCAGTAAGAATTCTGGTGAAATAGGGGTGCCTGGGTGGCTCAGTCGTTAAGCATCTGCCTTCGGCTCAGGTCATGGTCCCAGGGTCCTGGGATCGAGCCCCACATCGGGCTCCCTGCTCAGCGGGAAGCCTGCTTCTCCCTCTCCCACTCCCCCTGCTTGTGTTCCCTCTCTCGCTGTCTTTCTCTCTGTCAAATAAGTAGATAAAGTCTTTAAAAAAAAAAAACAAAAACAAGAATTCAGGTGAAATAAACTCCAGTATATCCTTTAGGGTCGTATGATGCATGGCAATTCAGATGCTATAATAGAAAGTCATGTAATTGCATGGAAATATTAATGTCATACTGTTAATTGCAAAAGTGGCTCTAAAATGAGGTATATCATTCTATTTTTGAAATATGTGTCATGGGGCCCCTGGGTGGCTCAGTCCATTGAGCGTCTGACCCTGGATTTCAGCTCAGGTCATGATCTCCGGGTCGTGAGATCAAGCCCCATGTTGGGCTCCGCATTCAGCGCAGAGTCTGCTTGGGATTCTCTCTCTCCCTCTGCCCCTCCCCCCCCCACTCGCGTTCTCTCTTTCTCTCTCTGAATAAATAAAATCTTTTTAAAAATATGTGTGATGGGTGCATATACACAGATAGGAAGCTGTTGGAAGTGTATGTGGTCAGTGCGTATCACTGGGTGATAGGACTATAGGTTTAAAAGATATTTTTTTCTAAGCTGCCCTTTCTAAATTCACAAGCATATGTGCTTTTTTAGAATAAGGGGGAAGATTAGAAAACTGAAGACTTGGAGTCAGGGGATTTTTCACCTAAGGACAATCCTCTGCTGCTCCTTCATGACTGCTAGGTTTCCATTACCGTAGATAATGCTAGGATTAGCATCTTTGTATGGAAGCCTTTTTTTTTTTTTTAATGTTCTCAAGTTTTTTCATAGCATCTTTTCCCAGAAGTGATATCACTAGGTCAGTGGGTATGAATGCTTTTTTCACTGATGATCCACATTTCCAAATTGCTTCTCGGTGGGGCTTGGGCCACCGCACAATGGCCTGGAAATATCTTGCCCACACTGGGTATTCTAATTGTATTTAATGTTTGCTAATTTAGCAAGCAAAGAATAGTACCTCATTATTTTGATTTGCATTTCCAGTGGGACTAAACAATCGTTTTTAATCAGTTGCTGACTTTCTGTGTTTTTTTTATTTGTGAATTTTGCCATTTATCTGTTGGGTTTTTCGTATTTTCCTTTTCGGTGTGCACAAACTCTCTCTGCTAAAGATAATGGCCCTTTCTCTGTGGTACGAGCCTAGCTATGGATAACCCCCCCCTCCGCCCCCCCAGTGGTTGTTTCTCTTCTGATTTCATGTTTTTTCCCTTTTCTGTTCAAAAGCTCTACAAGGCTGTGTATTCAAGTCTGTCACTCCTGTGATTTTTCTTTTATTTCTTCCAAATTTAGATAATTACCCTCTCACCTCAAGCAGAAGTTTGATAAATGTTCAATTCCATTTGCATCCAGATTTTTGTTTTTTATTTATTTTTTAATAGATTTCATTTATTTATTTGATAGAAAGCACGCGCAAGCAGGGGGAGCAGCAGTCCGAGGGAGAAGCAGACTCCTCGTGGAGCAAGGAGCCTGATGTGGGGCTCGATCCCAGGACCCTGGGATCATGACCTGAGCTGAAGGCAGACGCTTAACCGACTGAGCCACCCGGGCGCACCATGCATCCAGATTTTTAAAAAACATACGTACCCCTTTACCTCATTGAAAGTGCATCATGCTACTCATTTGTAGTAAGGATTGAAACTCATTTCCCCCTGTTTACTAAAGTTGTATCACTCGTGTGTTGAATCATCTTTCCCATCCGTGTAAGTTCCTCCTCTGTCCCCAGCTAATGTTGATATAAATGGCAGGGCCTGTTGCCATTGTGCATCTACTGATACAGCACATCTTCTAGAATGATTATTTAAAATGTATCTGATAAGGTTTATCCTACTTCATTGCATTTTAAGCTTATTTTTTGAAATTTTCTTTCTGATTCTCACCCATTGGAATGTAAAGCCAAATCCTCCACAAACTCAGAGTTTCTCTGGGGACAGAAACCAAATCTTAAGTCTTTCGGTGTCCCCAGCACAGCCCCTGGCACGTAGCCATAACTGGGTCCTATTTCTGAGTGAATGAATCCACCCTCTAAGGGTGCTCTCTTCCTGAAGGTTGTGGTTAGGGTCGTATGATGCATGGCAATTCAGATGCTATGATAGAAAGTCATGTAATTGCTTTCTATTATTATATTGCTTTCGCTTTTATTTTACTTGACGAAACTGATCAAATGAAGGCCAGAGACACCAGCGTTCCCTTTGTTGGACACCTGCCACACACCCAGCAAAGCCCCATCTCTTCTCCTCCAGTGATCCACGGAGGTACATTATTGCCCCCATCGTATAGATGAGGAGGCCGGGGCTCCGCGTGGTTCAGTGGCCTGCATTCGGAAGGCTGATAAGGGTCAGAGTGGAGCAGCTTACCCAAGCTAGCTGTTAAGCAGGTGCGTCGCAGGACACTGTAGTGTCTGGGGTTGGTGTCGATGGCCTGTGTGACGTTGGCGGGTAGGGGACCCACCTGTCCCCATCTGTATCCCGAGCACCCGAGGGTGGCTGGGAGTGCATGGTGAGACTGGACCCTCCAGCTGCTCTTCTGTTCTTGTCCCTGTGAGCCAAGAACGTGTGTCCTTTTCCCTTTGCGGAGATGTTCTAGGCTGGTGTTACTGATACCAACACCATCACTTTGCGGTCCTGTAGGGATGTGTGTTTAGGTATACGTGTGACGGTTGTTTGCAGTCTCCCTTTATAACCGAGAAGGACAGTTACTTGATGGAGCTGGGGAGAGGAATTGGAACTAGTCGGGTCCCCAATCCATACCTGGTATTCTGTGCCTCGGGCCTTGTCTTGGCCGTAAAGTTCCCCGTGGCCTGTTTTGAGTTGAAGCCTTGATAAGTAATTTTCTTTTAAAGAGGGAGCGAGTACAATTCGATTTTACATTGTAAAGTTATGCGGCTTCTCTTTGCAAATGGAAAATCCAGTCCGTGAATACTTAGCAACTGCCATGGGCAAGACCCTTGGTATGCTTGTTGGCAGAAGATGGCAACCAGATATGTGGAAGACGGATCTGGGCCCAAGTTCAGGTTTACCATTTATTAGCTGGGTGACCGTGGGCTTGACCCACCTCTCTAAGGCTGCACTTTCTTATCTGGACACCATAGATGAGAATCCCTGTCCTACAGAATGGTGGTGAGGAGCCAAAGAGAGAACATGTGTTAAGAAGCCATTAAACTTATTAACATATAGGTGTGGTTGTCCTGAGGGTCCAGGGGAGCAGCGTAGGGCCCTGAAGGGGTCCGGGGACAAAGAAGGAAGAAGCCATTGGAGCTGAAGGTTTATATCCTAGGCTAAGAGTCTCCAAGAGTAGAACTAAGATCTTCACCAGGTAGGGATGTTCAGGGTTGAAGTAGGAGTCAGAGGGGACGGAGGCCCCGAGCTCCGTCCAGAAGTGACTTGCTCTGTCAAAGCCTGGCAGAATTTTATGTACTGACTTGGTTGCCGGTATCGTCTTCTACTCAACTCTTGGCCTCCTGGGAGACAGAGCCGTATCTGATAGTTGCATGGTATACTCGCCCCCGCACCCAGCTTCGTGCACGGCCCGGCTCAGGGACAGTGGAAACACTTGTTCACTGAAGGAGTGAGTGGTGCTTGGACCATGTTTGTTGACTGAATGAGCGTGACACTGGTTAATGACATTTCCAACCTATTTTAAAAGCAACTTCAAATAAGACCCATGAGAGAAAGGGACCCTGACAGGGACAAGAAGGACCTGTGAAAAAGAGAGCACTTTTGGTTGAGTAGCCTGGCAAAACATGAAGATGCTTGCAGGGAGAGAGGCATCCCTCCCCTTACTGAGTACAGCATGGCTGAGACTCAGTTAGTAAGGGTGTCTGTTACAGTTTTCTTCAAATCACGTTTGACTTTTAATTGATACTGGGCACAAGAACATTGAAAATAAGACCTTTAAAAATCCAATCTTTCATTTTTATTTTTTTTTAAAGATTTTATTTATTTATTTGACAGAGAGAGACAGTGAGAGAGAGAACACAAGCAGGGGAAGTGAGACAGGGAGAAGCGGCTCCCCGCAGAGCAGGGAGCCCGATGCGGGTTTGATCCCAGGACCCTGGGATCATGACCTGAGCCGAAGGCAGACGCTTAACGACTGAGCCACCCAGGAGCCCCAAATCCAATCTTTTAAGGTCTTAATAAGATTGAAAGGTCTTTATGGTGGCTGCACAAAACCTCTTCTGGGATAGTGTTCACGTTCCAAGGGGCACGTTCCAAGTGCCCTGCCTTATTCCTGGGTGGATCCGGTCAGGTAAGCTCAGGAAGCAGAAGGAGGGAGCAGAATCCTCCCAGACCCCAAACCACAGTTCCTCACTGAGCACTTTCTCATTTGTCCAACAAAAGAAGAGCTGCACCATTCTTAGACTAGACCCGAGCCTTTGATGTGAGTTGTCTCTCAAGTGGCCGGGGTGGGAGGTGTGGGTCTAGAACCCAGAGTTCCTTCATTCACCAAACACACTGATTTGTGCCTGCTTCCTGCAGGTGTTGGCAAGGATGCTGAGAGAAAAGGCACGGAGCCTGCCATCAAGGAGTTTCTGACACAATGTGTTCCCTTTAAGGGCCCCCTAAAAGGAAGCAGGGTGGGGAGGGGCCCTGTCCCTCCCTGCTGGACCTCACGTGTGTTAAACAAGTAACGTGATTTTCCTCCTGCAGCTGTGGGATGGTTAAATACGAAGCCCCGTGGCTCTGGCCTTATTTACGGTCGTGCAGGAGCAACTCGGGCCGCAGCGGAAGGGCTGGCCTTCTCTGCTCCAGCCAGGGCGCCTTGTTCACCGGTGTCTGTCATCTGGTGTGGTTTCCCAAAGCAGACCACTGTCGCCTGCGTCGTGAAGATACTGAGAGGGTAGCCCGCACCCCGAAATTAATGCGTTCTCAGCAAAAGCCGTAGAATTGTAGGTAGCCTTGCACCTTGCCAGCTCTTTGCGTTCCTCAGCAACCGCACGTAGCTCTCTCTTGCTTTGTAATGCCAGCATCATCCATCACAGAATGTTCTCAGCTCCAACAATGTATTTGCTAATTAAAATCAGTTGTCTTGTCAAGGTCTGTAAGCCCGTGATTGATTTGATTGCTCTGGCATTTGAAGATTTTTTTTTTATTATGAAAATATTAGAAACATTTTTTTTAAGTAGAGAGCATCGTATGATAAACACCCATATACATATCACCAGACTTAACCCTTGTTAGCGTTCGCCACATTTCTTCATTTATTTTATTGTTGTTGGAGTATTTTCAAGTACATCGCAGACATCAAGACATTTCAGTATCTATCTCTAAAAAAAATAATGACATTTTCCCTCATGACCATAACATCATTGGCATTTCTTTTTTTTTTTTTTAAGATTTTATTTATTGATTTTAGAGAGTGAGCATGTGTAGGGAGGGGCAGAGGGAGAGAGAATCTGAAGCAGACTCCGCACTGAACAAAGAGCCGGAAGTGGGGCTTGATCCCACGACCCTGAGATCTCGACCTGAGCTGAAACCAAGAGCCAGACGCTCAACCAACTGAGCCACCCAGGTGCCCCAATTGCCCCCTAATTACAGGTGGTCTGTTCAGCACAGGATACGGTCATAGGCTGCATGTTGCCTTTTGCTGTTTTGCATTTTGCTATTTTATATCTTAAGCTTTTAAAATCTAGAACAGTTTCTTCTCCCCAACTCTTGGGATCTTGTTGGTTTCTGTCATATTGTAGAATTTCTTGGATCTTTCCATAGAGATGACGAAGTTTTTCGTGGATCCCTTCTGTGCTACAGCTATAGTTATGTTCCTGCATTTCTATGAGTTACTGTTCACTGGAGGTGTTTGTTTTTAGTACTTCATTATTAAACTAGCTTCAGCATCTTAGAAATGATTCAGATCAAAGGCGCCTGGGTGGCTCAGTTAAGCAGCTCACTCTTGGTTTCAGCTCAGGTCATGATCTCAGGGGTCCTGGGATCGAGCCCCGTGTTAGTCTCTGTGCTCAGCGGGGAGCTGACTTGAGATTCTCTCTCCTTCTGCCTCTCCCCCATGCGCATGCACTCTCTCTCTCTCTCTCTCTCAAATAAATAAATCTTAAAAAAAAAAAGATTCAGATCTGACCCGGGCTGGTAGTTTACTGGAAGAAGCATTCCTTATGTTCATTTCTTTTTAATCTCAAAATTATTTTTCTGTATTTATACAGAGTTTTTTGACTTAAAATGAATGCAAAGCAACAAAGGTGGGTCCTGAAGACCAGCCATGTGTGAGGTTGAGAACAACCTCAGTAACTCTTGTTCATGTTCAGTTTGCAGAGAAATTTCAGGAGGTGAAAGAAGCTGCCAAACTAGCCAGAGACAAGTCCCAGGAGAAAATTGAGACCTCGAGCAATCATTCCCAGGTAAGTAATGTGTGTACAAAATAAATCTGAGTGTGATCAGTAATTGGGACTCTTTGTTCCTTGTCACTTTTGACAAGAAATAGGGACTTCTAGCAGGAGGGCATTTTGAAGGCTTTTTTTGACTGTTCGCCCGCTCCCACTGAGGTGATATGACATGTTTGTATGAGACTCTTGAATTTTCCATATGTGCTGATGTACTTTTGACAGAAAGCAGTTCATGAGATTAGAACTGCTGCGTGCCCCTGGCTGCTAAGAGGCATTCTTTGTCACTATGTTTCAATACCAGAGACGAGGCAGTGTGTGAGTCTACACAAAGGATGTGCATTGACGAATACGGGTACCTTGTGCCCTCGAGACAGAAAACTTGGCTGATGCTAGAGAACCCCTGTCTCTATCTCCATGTTTTAACAAAGTCGGATGGGAGATGGTATTCTGACAGCTCTGGATTAGCAAAAGAGGTACCCCTTTGCCAGAAATTGAGTATTCATTCTGTCTACTTAAAAGTGTGATGATTGAAAGGAATCTATTTTAGCCCGAAGTAAAAATACCTACATTCTTGATGTCTGGTTTGGTGTATGTAGTGGTGGGCAGAAGGCTTGACCAAGTGGTAAGGTTCTGTGCATAGAGACAGGGAAGAGGAGACATCGGGGGAGGGGGGGAAGGTTCAGGGTTAGGAATAAGCATGGTGCAGCAGACTCCCAGCCAAGAGAGAGGTGCGCTGTGGGAGGAATTAGAGATGCACTTGGAGATTCTGCAGAAGACCTGGAATTCTTCATTACTAGTTTATTAATTATTATTTACTTAATTGTTATTGGGGAGTTTGGGCAGAACTTGGAGGTGTTGCATGACTTCTTCTCTGGAATTGACATGAGGGTTGCTCACAGGTGGTGAGGAAGTCAGGGAACCACAGACAGCAGGAAGGTTGGCAAGGACGCAGCCACAGGGGTAAAGAGGAAGGGACGGATGTTGGGGACAGCCAGTGGGAAGAGAACCAGGAGACTGGGCATCTTGAGCTGTCAAGATTGACATTTTCGACTTGACTGTCTGCTCTGAAAAAATAATAGCTGAAGTCTTATGTGTACCGAGAAGCAGTGGGGAGGGAGGTGTGCCTCGGTGGCTCAGTCAGTAAAGCGTCTGCCTTCGGCTCAGGTCATGATCCCAGGGTCCTGGGATCGAGTCCCACATCAGGCTTTCTGCTCAATGGGGAGCCTGCTTCTCCCTCTCCCTGCTGCTCCCCCTGCTTGTGCTCTCTCTCTCTGGCAAATAAATAAATAAAATCTTAAAAAAAAAAAAAAGAAGAAGAAGAAGAAGCAGTGGGGAGAAGAGGGTAAAGCTAGAGCCTGGGGAAATGCACCCAGCTGTGGGAAGAGAGCAAGTGAAGACCGCCAAGAAGGAGAACTCTCCCCATCACTGAACCCGAGGCAGGAGCACACTCAGCCTATCCGTGCTGCAGAGCAGAGGGCTCTCGGTTTGTCCACTGCTGGGGCTGGCCCTGAGGACCCAGGGTTTCCCAGCGCCTGTCTGGGCTCAGCATATAAAAGATGCCCTGTGTGAATTTATGGAATGTGTATTAGGCTTCAGGTGGACAGGAACTTTCCTGAATCTTTCCAAAGAATCTTTAATATAATCTGAGTGATACTGTTAATTTCATATACTAATTACCGTACTGAGTAATCGCTGAGGACCTTTAAAGTTGGACACCGGAAATGGTCCGTAATCTAGAGTTTCTAATACAGTCTTTTTCTGAATACCGCATATTATAGCAATATCTTTAAACTTCAATAATCAGAAGTTCTTTATATAAGGTTTCTGTTTCAATGTTTGTTTTTCCAAAAAAAGGTATTTTATTTTATTTTTTAAAGATTTATTTGAGAGAAAGAGCATGGGCATGGGGGGAGGAGCAGAGGGAGAGGGAGAATCTCAAGCAGGTTCCCTGCTGAGCATGGAGCCCGACGTGGGGCTCTGTCTCATGACCCGGAGATCATGACCTGAGCTGAAACCAAGAGTCGGATGCTTAATTGACTGAGCCACCCAGGCAACCCCCGCCCCCAAAAAAGTATTTTAAACCTTAAAAAAATCAACTATACCCATAAAGTGCTATTTATATATATGTGTTAATTGTATATCAATTTTTTGTCTCCAAGCTTTAGTTTTTATTTATCTTCCTGATGTTTCCCCAGATGTAGAGATCATTGTACATTTTTCTTTGCATTTTTATTAGAAATCATACAATTGCTTGCTTTCCTGAATCTCTTAGGGAATGAACACTTTGGCCAAGTTTTCCAAATATTTGAAGATCTTAAACATTTTATATGGGTCTTATGTATGTAATGTAATGTAAAAGCAATAGGTATTTACCGCAGAAATCAAAACTATGCTATACTCTAAAGAAGAGAATAAGAACGACCTGCTTTCTCACCACACAAAGATATTGTTAATGTTTTGGTGTGTATCATCTTCCTGATATACTTTTCTAGTATATTTTTCTATTGTTCTTTTTAACCTTTTTACTTTATTTTTTTCCTAAAGATTTTATGTATTTATTTGACAGAGATAGTGAGAGAGGGAACACAAGCAAGGGGAGTGGGAGAGGGAAAAGCAGACTCCCTGCTGAGCAGGGACCCCCCCCCCCCGCCCCGATGCAGGGCTCGATCCTAGGACCCTGGGATCATGACCTGAGCCGAAGGCAGACGCTTAACAACTGAGCCACCCAGGCGCCCCTAACCTTTTTACTTTATATTTCATGATCATTCCCCTGTGTTTTCAAATATCTCTTTTCAAAACTGTCTTAATGACTAGTATTTGTCTGTATTGCAACTTATTCCATTAACCTACACTTTGAGATATCGATGTGGTTTCTAATTTTCATTAATATAAATGACACTGTGATCAACGTCCTTGCACATCTCTGTGCATTTGGTAATTTCTGCAGGATAAATTCTTGAAGTGCAAGTATTGGATTAAAAGACAGGGACATTTTAAAAGCTTTGGTAAATACCGCCGACTTAACCTACAGAAATGTATGATTCTAACTCCCACCAGCAGTGACTGAGAGCGATTTTTTTCCTCCCACACTCTCACCAACAAAGCTTTGTTGACTTGACAGAAGAAAAATGTGTTCTGTTGGCTTTTTTCATTTTGCATTTCTTTACCAGTGAGATTAAATATTTTTTGTGTCTATTGATTCTATCCATTTCTTCTTCTGTAAATGTCAGTTGTGTATTTTTTTCCTTTTTAAAAAGATTAAAGTGTTCATCTTTTTGTGTTGATTTCTTTTTTTTTAAGACTTTATTTATTTGAAAGAGAGCGTGAACACAAGCGAGCGGAGATAGGATTGGGGGGAGGGGCAGAGAGCGAGGGAGAAGCAGACTCCCTGCTAAGCAGGGAGCCTGACACGGGGCTCAATCCCAGGACCCTGGGATCATGACCTGAGCTGAAGGCAGACGCTTAACCGACGGAGCCACCCAGGCACCCCCTTTTTGTGTTGATTTCTAAGAATTTTATTTTTACATGGATATTTTTGAACATATTCAAAGCTAGGCAGAATTGTATAATGAACCTCCATGGGACACACAGATCAGCTTTAACAATTAGGAATTTATGATCAATTGTTTCGTCGTGCCCCCATCCCCCTCCCCCTAAAATTTAAGCAAATCTTAAACATCTTATTTCATCCATAAATATGTCAGCGTGTGGGTCTAAAAGACAAGGCCTCTAAGAGTTTTTCAATATAGGAAAGGTATTAACATCTTATTTTTCATATATGCAAATGCTCAGCAGCAGATATTTTCCCCAGGTTTTTGTGCATTTTTTATTTTGTTTATGACATTTTTTTTTTTTACAGTGCAGAAATTTAGCGTTAGTCAAATGTATGCATCATTCCCTTCATGGTTCCTTCCTTTGCCTTTATGCTCAGTGGAGGCTAAATAAGATCTAAGATCTTATCCAAGATCAGATGAGATTTTACCTCCCTGTGGTATGACTTATTACAGAAACTATTTCAGAATATTCATAATAATGCTAACAAGCCGTGGGGGCCGTGCGCACATCCATATCTGATCCCTGGTTGTTTTGTGCGTCTTGCTCTCTCTCTGGCCCCAGGGGCTGTAAGTTGTCCTTGCTTTGAAAATACTTTTTCTTTTTTCCTCATTCACTGTTTCTTGTTCCCTGTTGTAAACCCCTGCTCCCCCTCTCATCCGTGGCTTCTGTGTTAAATAAGGGAGACCAGGTACGCAAGCCTGTCGAGTGTATCTGTAAAGCTGAGTAACAAGATGGCCCCAGGGCCCCAGGTGCACTCTGGTCAATAAAGTTCACAGACTTTCTCAGATTCCCCTGGACTCCTCCGGGCCTTTTCCATGGTGCTTTTTTTTTTTTTTTTAATTAAGTTTCAGAGGTAGAATTTAGTGACTAATAGCCTCTCGTGCTGGTCTTTGCCGCGCTCTGATGAGTTGGTTCTCCCCGGCTCACGAACACACTTTCTCATTATGCCTGATTTGCTGCTACTGTGAGCAGTAGTGTGTGAAGGTAACTCACTTTGGCCAGGAATCTGGGTGTGAAACCCCGTCTTCTCCTCAGGTGTCCAGCGTCAACGGGACAGACGATGAAAAGGCCTCTCATGTGGGTACTGCTGACACACACCTCAAGTCTGAGAACGACAAGCTGAAGATCGCCTTGACACAGAGGTATGGGTATTTAAATCCAGATGGCATTTTCTCCAAGGTCAGTGCCTCCCCGCAGCCTTTCCCGCCAGGCGGGGTTTCACAAGGAGACTGGGTCCTGCTCAGAGTGTCTGGTCTCGTCTACGGGCCAAAGGAAGGCCAGCTGGCTTCATGGCTGTTCTCTGTCTGGCCGACTAGACCAGGAGTGTGTGTGTGTGTCTGCCTGAGTGTGTGGGAGAGTACACAGCATGTGGGAGACTGTGTGTGTGTGTGTGTGTGTGTGTGTGTAAGTGTGAGAGAGACGTGTCCCTGTTCTTGTGTTTTGTTTTGGCTTTTTGAGGAGCCAAATGTATCATTTATTTGTATAGCATAAGACTGAATCTTGAACATCCAAGAAAAACCTATAAAAACCTGTTAAAAATAATACAACCTTGCACAAAAATCAATAGCTTTTCTATGTACAAACATCACATAGAATATGTATTTGAGGAAGAGATTTCCTTTACAATACAAACTAGAACCATCAATTACATGAACTAGAAACATAAAATACAGAAAGCTTAAGGGTACAGTATCTCTGCGAAGAAAGTTGTAAAATGATTTTGAGGACCATAAATGAATAATTAAACAAATAGAAAGGTATATTCCATTGGGAGGTGGTAGAAATGCCTTCATATTTTAAAAAGAATCCATTCCCCCTAAATTGATGTATAAATTTAACACAGTCCCCATAATAATATCAATATGATTTTAATTTTGGTTTTTTGTTT
>NC_138377.1:123164009-123208227 GCF_054177405.1 Leptonychotes weddellii | reverse complement strand
GTGAAGAAATGGGAGATGGAGCTGCAGACCCTGCGGGAGAGCAACGCCCGGCTGACCACAGCGCTGCAGGAGTCGGCCGCCAGCGTGGAGCAGTGGAAGCAGCAGTTCTCCATCTGCCGCGACGAGAACGACCGGCTCCGGAACAAGGTGGGTGCCGGGGCGCCCCGGGGATGGGGGTCCCCGTTCCGCTTCTCCCTCCCCGCCGCCCTCACTCGCCGCCCCCCCCCCGCCCCCGCTGTGGCGGCAGGAAGACTCGCTGTCGCTCCCCTTGGAACCCCCCCCATCCCCCCGCTTTCCCGAGGAGGAACACGAGGGAGTGAGCCAGGTTTCACTGCTGCTGTTGCAAAGGTGAAGACGAACCCACGGGAGACTCCAGCCTTGTCCCTCTGATGCTAGCTGGGGACGGCCCTCCCTTGGCATGTTCTGCGGTGCGTTGATCTTCGGTAGAGAAAAGGGATCCAGAGGGTGAACGAAGAAAATAGATTCGGGAAACTGCAAGGAGCGTTCACTCAGCAACCCTACTTCCGTGCAGATCACTGTGACTAAGAATGTGGACTGGGAAGTGGGCAAAGGAATATGGCGCCTGAAGTGTGAGCTGAGTGATCCGAGCATGCCTCCGATCGTCTGCAGCCTTCCCTGTAATTAGTCGCTCACGCTCTTCGTGGTGGGGCTGAGTCGATGAGGTAGTTGTGGGGCGGCCAGAAAATCCCCAGTTGAGACCCCAGGGGTCTCCGTGTGGCCGTGTTTTGATGCTCAGCCCATTTATCGGGCAGGCCGTGGACAGCGGCTGCCATGTAAGTGTGGGATTTCAGGGGGACACATCACCCTGAGACGGGTCTTCACCCCCCTGCCCCCCCGTTTGTAACCTGCCCACCGGCCTGAATGGAGCCACCAGAGGCCGCTTCCCTGCTTGCCCATCTCACTTTGCTACAGATGGCACATAAAACTGCCTCGTGTCATTTTTTCATGTCAGTGCCTCAATGCTGACCGTGAGGGCACCAGGCCAGGTGCTGGACTGCGTGCGTTCCCTCCCGGGCCTGGCCGGTCTGTCTGCCCGCGGCCCTGATTGCCCATTCTTCTCTTCCCAAGCAGAGAGCTGGCTCTCGCCCTTCGCGCGAGTGTAACGGGGGGAGGAGAGGAAGGTCACCCCTTAGAGTTTGCTCCCTCGACGGGAAGCACTGGGAACTTGATTTCTAGGGCACCAGGTGGAAGTTGGTGGAGTCCCCGGTGGCTCCTGGGGCTGGGGGTTCAGACTGCGGGGGCTGGCGTGCAGCCGCCTCTGAAAGTGTCGTCATCCTGACTGCCCGGCGCCCTTCCCCTCGAGGGCTGCCGCCTGCTTGTGGGACCCCATCAGCGTGGTGCTTTGTGTTACCGTTGGCTGCCTTCCATCATGCTCTCTGGCCGCGGGGAAGCACTCGGCGTCGGACGGCCAGGCCAAGGCTGTGAGGCCTTCGAACCCCGTCTGAGGGGTCAGGCCAGGGAAGGGGAGAAGAATGCGCTCTGGAGACTTGCCGGTCCAGTCTGCCCCTCTCAGTTCTCCCAGAGGAGGCTCGCTCACAGGCCAGGCCCTTCCGGTGTGCGTCAGTAAGGAAAGGTCACCCTGGTTTAAAATGTTTGAAATGTCATTGCATCTCATTTGGGGGCCACTGTCCCACAGCGTTAATTGATTCTCTTCCCTGCTGTCTTAAACCTTTGAGATGAAATAGAATAATTCAGGACACAATCAAATGGTGTAAAAAATCATTATGGGGAGAAGCAGATAGATTCGTGGGACATCTGGCCCCTACTCGGGACGAATCCTTTAAAGCAAACCTGCCGTTCCTGGCCCGGGGCGGTGAGAGCAAACCGGACGCCCGGCGGGTCCTGTGGCCGGGTTTCGTGACTCCCGTGGCCCTGCCGGCATTAGGCAGGGCGTCTCAGGCACGCAGGGCAGGGCGGACAGCCCTGTGGGGAGCCACACGGGGTCTGTTGGCAAGCACAGGAACAGCGTGTAAGTGGGTTCGTACACGGTTCATCGTAAGACAGCCTCAACGGCCGCGGTGATCTTTTGCTCCGTGACCCAAGTAAACGAGCCTCCCTGCTCCAGCCTGCGGTGTTTGTTACAGATTGACGAGCTGGAGGAGCAGTGCGGCGAGATAACCAGAGAGAAGGAGAGGAACACGCAGCTCAAGAGGAGAATCGAGGAGCTGGAGTCGGAACTGCGGGAGAAGGAGACGGTGAGTAGAGGCGCCTGTGGGCGCTGTGCACCCAGGACACGGCAGGTGTTGGGGGTGGGGGGACGTGACCGGCCCTGGGGGGCAGCTGCCTGGACGTCAGCCCCGGGGGCCAGCCGAGAGCTTCACCGAGGCTCGGGCCCGAGGGGGAGCCGCGTGTTGAGGAAACAGTTGGGAACGTTTATAGGTGAGCCGCCGTCAGAGGCAGAGCTGTGCTGTCTGGCTAACGCAGCGAGAGCCCCCGCCGCGCGGGCGTTTGTTTTTTTGGGGGGCGGGGGGCAGGACCACTAAGCGCACAGATGCTGGAGACCGTGGGCAAGGCGCCAAACCTCCCAGCCTCCGTTTCCCTATCTAGAAGATGGGGATGCTAAGAATCCACTCTTTGTGGCGGTGTGCGGACGTCCGGCTACGATAATGCACGTAACAAGATTGCCTGTGTGCTGAGTATTAACTCCACCGTCTTTGTTATTATCGAGGACGTCAGGAGCTGCTTCCGCTAATGTGCACACAGATCGTGGGCTTTCAAGGAGGCGTTTTACCTGCCTTTCCCATCCTTTTTCAAACTTCTGTCCCCTTAGGAGTTGAAAGACCTCCGCAAACAAAGTGAAATCATACCTCAGCTCGTGTCAGAGTGTGAATACGTCTCTGAGAAGTTAGAGGTAAGGGTGGAGGGGGCGCATCCGTCTTGGCTCCGACCAGAAGGAATGCGGGGTGCGACGCGTTTCTCTGGGGCGCCCCCTCTCCCAGCTCCCCTGGGGAAGCAGAGTGACGTTCTCGTCATGAGAAGCCGGCACCACCTGCATGCCAGTTGCCGTCTCTGCCGCCGGCTGGACTCAGCAGTGTTTCTGCTGTCTCCACCTCTGCCAAGGTGTCCCGTGCGTAGCCGTAGCGCAGGGGCTGTGTCCCGCCCACAGAGCTCTCCACAGAGCCTTAGGGCGGTGAGGAGCTGGCCCAAGGGCGGGGCGGAGAGCGTAAGACCCGGAGTGAGGCCACCTTGCCACTCCCCAGCCAGTGACCTTGAACACGACCTTGGGCAGCGCCCCCTCACTGGCCTCAGATTCCTGATCACAGCCTCTTTCACCTCCCCCTACTTCAGGAGTGCTCTATTCAGGTATGCGACCCCACTGTTAGTCACTGGTTCCCGTATACCCAGAAAGTCAGGTGCTCACTGGATGTGGGGAGAACAGGCCTGCCCCTCGTTTACGGACTCACAGCCACCCTGCGCTTAGGAGGAGCTCGACCGGCTCCCTGGCCACACCACCTGATCCCGGAGCCCCTCCTGCCTCACTGAAGCCAGGGAGGCCTCGGCCTCTCCGTGGAACCGGGGAAATAAGTCACTGCCCCGTTTGTCCCATTTCTCTCTCCCGGAATGGAACTCACATGTGGCCTCTGCAGACCCTCCTGGGACCAGGGCCGAAGATCCCTTGTGCTGGGCCTGCAGACTTTCTCTGCCGGGCGCTTTGTGAAAGGGCCCACTTGCCTCCGGCTCCCCCAGGCAGGACCCGAGCTCTGCATTCCGTGTAGGGCCATCCTTTATTTATTTATTTTTTTTAAAGATTTTATTTATTTATTTGAGAGAGAGAGAAAGAGAGAGAGCCTGAGAGGGGGGAGGGTCAGAGGGAGAAGCAGACTCCCCGCCGAGCAGGGAGCCCGATGCGGGACTCGATCCAGGGACTCCAGGATCATGACCTGAGCCCAAGGCAGTCGCTTAACCAACTGAGCCACCCAGGCGCCCCTAGGGCCGTCCTTTAATCAGGCCCGAGGTGGGTCATGCACTCTGCCTGTTAGCACCTCGGCCTGGGAACAGGCGGGAGAGCGGGGCACCCCGGCACGCCCCCCATTCTGCGCTGACGCCCCCGGTCGCGGACTTGCGGGGACTTGCGTGCTGGGGGCTTCGCAGGCCGGGGAGAGGGGACAGCTGGGCTGTTGCGGGTCTCGGCGGACGGGCCCCCTGGGCTCTGCTCCAGGCCCTCCTCCCGCTTGTCTTGCTTCAGGCGGCAGAGAGAGACAATCAGAACCTGGAGGACAAGGTGCGTTCCCTCAAGACGGACGTTGAGGACAGTAAGTACCGTCAGCGTCACCTGAAGGTGGAGGTGAAGAGCTTCCTCGAGGTGCTGGACGGCAAGATTGACGACCTGCACGACTTCCGCCGCGGCCTCTCCAAGCTGGCGGCTGACAACTAGGGGCCGCGCGGGGCGGGGGGGGGGGGCGGAGTGGGGGCGGCCTCCCGTCGGCGTCGCTCCCCTCGGCGTGGGTGCGGTCTCGCGCGTTTGCGCCCCGGGGGCGCCGTCCACCCTCGCCTCCCCGGCCCGGCCAGGCTGCGGACCCCGGGACGCCGCTGACTCAGGAACCCCGCGCCAGGTCCCCCTTACGCGTTTACGCAGTCAGGGCAGGGATGTTTGTATCTTTCTCAAGGGCTGTTGCAACCACACCAACCGAACAAAGCGTTTTCTAATCCAAATACGAACAACCCTTTACACCTCCTTTTTCGGAAGAGCGGTCGGAGTATTCGAGCGCCCGCCGGGCACCGGCGTGGGGGTCCCGGGGCCGGGGGGACAGCTTCCCTCGCTGTCAGAACCAAGATGCTTTCAAGCGGTCTGAGTGAGACTGGTCCAGAGAAAGAGACCAGGTCTCTGGTGGGTGCACGGGGGTGGCCTGCATCCGCTCCGCCCGCCTCCCCACACCTCCAGTTTGTAGGGTTGCCACAACGTCCCTTTCCCGGGCTTTCATTTCTGAGCAGATTGCGTGCTGTGGGGGCAGAGCGCAGCGAGGGCGCCTGGCACAGTGCCTGGCACGAAGTAGGTGCTTAATAAATCTTTGTTCAATTCAACTTACAAACATCACTTAGTGTTTTAATCAACCCCCCCAGCAGAGTCCATCGGACCCTGTTGGACGGCCCGTCATCTTGCTGTGCTGGACAGGAATTCGACTGACTTGTGTGTGGTCAAGCTCTGGGTGGGCTCCGGGGGCCCCGGGGCAGGGCTGGTGCTGGAGGCAGCAGGAGCTGGTCTGAGGCCGCTCGTGGCCCATCCACAGCGCTCGGCCCCTGAGTGCCTTTGAACTGGGACCCCCCTTCTTCTTTAGGGTGGGGATCTAGGAGAGGACCCTGTGTTGGGACTGGACAACTAAGAAAGAAATCACACAGGCCCACGAGGAGAGTCCACTCAAACTGGCTGAGCCATGGCCTTAGCACCTCCACCCTCTCTCCGTGCCTGCTAAGGAAAGGACCAGAGCCATAAAGCTCTCCTCTCTCACTGAGTTTCTCAGCCGGGCCAGGGAAGGTCTGGGCGCCCTGCATGTGGCAAGATGGTTTGAATCCCTGGCTACGGGCATTTCTAAATGCCTTTCGGGGTGGTGGGGAGGCTTTGGTGCCTCCTTACCCCCCTTGCCTGCTTTGGGAACCACCAAGAGAACATCTCCTTCTAGAAAGAGTTTCTAGAATTTCTCCCTGGGGAATTTGGATGAATAATAAAACAGCCTGAGGAGGCAGGTGGGACACACACAGATGTGACCCGGGCCCTGGGATGAATCCTGCTTTTGGGACCATGTCTCTGAGCAGAGAGCTCTTATTGGGATGAGGGAGGGAAGGCCAGTCGTCTGGAGCACCAAGGCACCTCGGGGGGGCGGGGGGTCCTGCAGGCTGAGGGGGGCAGCTCTGCTTGAGCATACTGGGCTCGTGGCAGACAAAGTGGAAAGCATGGTCAGCCCTCTTGGTGACTTGAGATAGGGTGCTGTTGGCCCGCCCTTTCCCCAGAACCCCCCCAGATAGCTCTCAGGGCAATCGGGAGACCAGAGAGCTGGGCTGGCCACGATTCAGCCCCGTGGCCCAGCAGTGGCTCAAGGGGGTTCTTCTCAGGCCAGGTGAGACCACCTGTCCGCAGGCGGGGCCTGGGGCTGCCTGGGAGCAGTGCCCACTGGGATTCCAAAACCTCCGCTTGGGTCTTCTGATGCCTGCCGCCCCTGTGTGTTGGGTGACTTACGGATCTGGAAGGAGCCGTCTTGACTGACTGCAGCATGCTCAGGCAGCATATGCATAGGAAGAGAGTGTTGCCAAAGCCTTTTGTGCGTTCTGCAGCTGGGGCGGTGGGGAACATTGCAGAGGTGGTGTCGTGACTGGTGGGCTGCCGTGTCCCTCTGTGGCCAGGACCCGTGATCCCTGCTCTCCCGTCCCTGCGGGGTTTGGCCAGCACCTTGCCGGGGGCGGGGGGTAGGATCCGCGGTGTGGCCTCGGGTGTTGCAGCCCAGGAGCCAAGAGCAGCAGGGGCGCCTCTAAGGGAGGATGGGTTCAGCGGGGAAAGCACCACAGCCGTAGGAAAGCACTGGCCTTTCACTTCCTTCCGCTTTTCTCTGAAGATCTTAGCGCTTCTTCATTGACTTTATTTAAAAAAAAAAAAAAAAAAAAGATGGCCCAGGGCCAACCTGGAGGGTCTGTGGAGAGACTGCCCCATCTGACAGCCCCTGGCGCCGTGAGGGTGGGCTCCGTGGAATGAAAATGACCCACTGCATTCATCGCACTTTCCGCCTGAGCCAGTTTCATGCCCTCGCTCATGGGCTCAGCCAGCTGCACCGATGTCCTTCGGTTGTCCTCGCCGACGCCGAGCGCGGGCAGCACATCCGCCTCCACCCGTGCATCCGTCGGCCAGGCCCTGCCGCTGGACCGGCTAGAGCCAGGACCGCTTCCTTGCCAGGTCATGTCTCCTGATGCTGACGTGTCCGGGGCCGGCCGCCTGAACAGGGATTAGCTTTTTTCCTGCATCTGTGAAACTGGGGCCCAAAGGAGGTGAGGTGAACCGTGGAACCCCTTCATCATAATGGGCCTTAAAAATAATTTTCCTTCTGGGGTGCCCGGGTGGCTCAGTCAGTTAGGCGGCCGACTCTTGATTTCGGCTCAGGTCATGATCTCAGGGTCCTGGGATCGAGCCCCGCGTCGGGCTCCCCCCTTAGGAGGGAGCCTGCTTCTCCCTCTGCCTCTGCCCCTCCCCCTGCTCAAGTGTGCTCACACTCTCTCTCAAGTAAATGAATCTTTAAACATAATAAATACTGTTCCTTCTAAGTAAAGACTCAACTGGGTGCATCACAAAATTGAGAGGGACGAGGGGAGAAGTCTCCCTAGTGCCCAGGGAATGTAACCCCCAAGTGACAGGTTGGGACAGTGTGGTCATGCCTTGAAGGGAGAGCGAGCCAGCATCCACGGAGACCTGGAGCTTGGGTGGTCTGTGAGTCCCACGCTCTCCTGCATGCTGTCACGTTAGACTCAGGTGGGCGAGCGCGTTGGGCAGTCATTCCCCACTTTGCAGACAGGAAGCGGAGACAGTGACATGGCCATCACCCAGCAGCCTCATGGGCTCCCCGTCCGGCTCTTCCGGACTTTGGTCCGGGGTCATTCTGGGAGCCATGCCACTGCTCTCCCTTGGTGACCTTTGCGTGCCAAGATCAAAGTTCTCTGGGATCCTGATGAGAGCACACTGCAGTTATATTATTTTAGTATGTGTCCACAGCAGGTGGTGATTTATAAATGAGCGAACTAGAATTCCATGACGGTCATTACAGACAGTAGGCTGCATTTTTGAATGTCTCCAGCTTTGCAAGGACCTTTCTGAGAGTGTGTTGGTTAAAATGCTGCCCGTGCTCTGAGAGGCCAGATCTACGAAACACAGCCGTTGCAAGTTCTTCGTCGATGGCTTGCTTTAGTGGTGGTTGAGTGGTTTGTCCAAAGACAAACTGAGATGGCAGAGTGGTAAGCCGAGTTGCGGCTGGGAGGTTGTCTGACCGCTGCCCACCGCCTGCCCAGCCCGGAGCCAGCCCTGGGGAAGAAGCAGGCCAGCCCCATGGTCAGAGCAGGTTGAGTGGGACCTGACTTGACCCCTAGGAGGACTGTCCAGGGGGGCAGTGGTCTCCAGCCTGCAGGCTCCCCGTGGACTTCTCCAGACTCGGGCAGCCCACGAGCTCCGCCGTGGGGACGGTGGTGCCCGACGGGTGTGTCCTGTATTTGGCATGAAGCATCGAGGCAGGGGTAGAACAGAGGATAGTTTGGGTGCTCCCTGCAAACACTGCCATCCGCCCATTCTAAAGGACTGCTTCTCTCTAGAAGGCAGGGGCAATGTTGGATGAGAACCAGCCACCGGGCATGCCGGGGACCATACTGGGGCACCTCCCACGTTGCCAGGGGCACCCTTAGAAGGAAGGCAGCCATGAGGAGGCTTGAGCATAAGTGTTCGAAAGAGGCTGCCCTTTACGACGGAGACAGCCGTGCCCTTTGCTCATCACCGGACGTGTGTTGTTTGTACCGTCGGCCCTTCTGCAAGTTACGACTCTTTTATTTCCTTGAAATGCCACTGGATTTTTGAAGCGCTGACAATTTAAACTAGAAGCTTGCAAATCAATGTCCGTATATATTTTTAAATGATATGCATGGTTTAAAAGGAGTCTAATTCTGCGTACATGGTTTCTCCAAAAAAACATATGTTCGGGGGGGTGGTGGGGGTGGCAACATGGAGAGGGAATCCTGTACGGAAATGTATGTTCTTTACATGTCTTTTCCATACACCTGTCTCAAGGATATGGGCTTTTCCTCTTGAAACACCAGTCAGGCAAGAAGGAGACTTTGGTAATAATTTGGCAACTGGAAGGAATGTTCTAGTGAACTTAGGAGTGTGCGTGTGCACACGTGTGTGTGTGTGTGTGTTTTGGAAAAAGTGGGAGAAACTATAAGGAACGGTTTTAAATAAAAAATATATATACCTAAGAGCAGTCTTTAATAATCCTGGTGGTGATGCTGTATGTTCTGGAATCTGTTTTTGAGGAGATGAGTTTGTGGGTCTTTTGTTTCGAGTGGAATTGCACAGTGCCCTACTCTTTTTGATGATGCAGAGCCTTGTGAAAAGTGGTCCCCGAGGCCACACAGACCCCTGGTGCACCTAGCAGGAGGCCAGACTGTGGGACATTTTGGCAGATGATTGACAGGTCTGATGATATGCAGCTTTGGGGAATGTGTTACTGTTTTTACCCTGTTGTACTGCTTTGAATATAAAGTCCTGACTTCAAATAAATTGTTGTAGCAATGTCTTGTGATATAATAACCCATTAAGCATTTCTTATATCAAATGTAAGAATTTAATGATTAGTACAAGGTGGTCAGGTGGACTCTCCCAGGATTACTAGGGTGTGGTTTTTTTTCCCTTCTTAAATGTGTTTTTGGTTCCTAAATAATATATACATTTTTCAAAAAAAAACTACAGATGAGTGAAAAGAAAAAATCACCTGCTATTAGACCATCTGATTATAACCACTGTTGACATTTTAGTATATATTTTTTCGGACTTTTTCCTATGTATCTGTATTCATTTCATTACTTTTTCATGAAAAACAATTATGTTACACATAACTGTTTTATAACTTTTTTCCCTTGTGACGTTATATCGTGATTATATATCACTCAAGATGTGAATTCTATCATTTTTAACATCTATATAGGTTGTCCTGTGGATACTTGGGTGGTTCCCGATTTTTTACGGTCACGGTCAAGGATATGATGAAATCCTTTGTTCTAACATATTTTTAAAATTTTCAGAAGATTTAGTGAAGATCATTTCTAAAATTGGACTTGCTAGGTCAGAAGTGTAGTGGGTAATGCACATGCTACTCCATGGATGTCTCCTTCTGTCCTTCCTGGGCACACGGGAGACTCCGCTCCAGCCCCCTCATCTGAAGTTATGCAGGGTCCTTTGACATTCGGGCCAATGAAACCAGAGCAGAAGAGACCTGAGAAACTCCCAGGCCGAGACTGTGAGATGCCCATGACCCCGTTCTCCAGGCTTTGCACCCTTGCCTCCGCACGGAGTGATGTCCCGGCCCTGGGGCCTCTGTCAGCTGGGGTCCTTGAGGGACTGCAGAAGAACCCCCTTCTCCCCTCACGACACCCACCCCCCCACCTGCATGGACATGGAGTGTGGGGTAAACGGTAAGCCTTAGACGTCACATCACTGGGATTTCAGGGTTAATTTGTCACTGCAGCGTAATATGTCCTATTCTGACTAACAGAAAAGGGTACACATGTTTTTAGGACTTTTAATATATATTGCCTCAAATTGCCTTCCAGAAAGATGATTCCAAATTAGACTCCCACCAGCAATGTGTGAAAATGTCCTACTCCGCCTTTAATACTAGTGGTACCGTGGGGGCTGGGGGGCTAGTTTTGGTATGCATTGTTTGATTCAAGTGTGACCCTCACTAACAAAAATATTGATTGGACAATATTCTTTTGTAATTTACCTATTCATCTCCTCTGGCCACTTTTCTCATAAGATGTGTAGCTGTCTCAGTGATTTCTAAGAAGTTCTTCCTTTCCCCATAAAAACCTTAAAAAAAAAATTCTGTATCACTTTTTAAAATATTTAGACATTTAAACATCTTTTTTTCTTTTTATCCAAACCTGTCTTTTCCTTCATGCCGGCTTCCTTTGCTGGCTTATGAAGATCTTTAGGATTCTAATTCCAATATTGTATAAACAGTCACCAGGATTTTATTCTTACACTTTCATTGTTTTTCAGCAGTTAAATCTATGGTGGGTGGGGGATGGGTGAACGAGTTGAAGGGGATTAAGAGCACACGTATCATGATGAGCACTGGGTGAGATATAGGATTGTTTGATCACTATTGTACACCTGAAACTAATATCACACTGTATTAATTATACTGGAATTTAAAAAATAAACAGGCCAATAAATAAATAATAAAAATAAAATGAAAAAAATGTTAAATCTACGATCCATCTGGAATTTTTTTCTAAATTGGGAAATCTATCCTTTCTCTACAGATATGAAACTCCATTTTTACTGTATACCCAAGCCTTCTGTATCATTAAGTGTGCTTCTCAGCTCTCTGTGCAGCACGTTCTGCCACACTGTTCCACACTGTTAGCCTTCATGTGTTTAGCCTAAATGTCTCCATTAATTAAACGTTTTCAAAAAAATTTTAGTACTTTTTGTATATTACGATTTCTAAAAGAAATTTGGGATCATTTTGTAATGTTTAGAAGAATTGGAAATTGGATCATGTAAAAATGTATAGCTTACTCTTATAATTCTTCAGAGAGAAGTAACATCTTTATAATATTTCAACTTTGATTTCAGTAAATTTATAAAATATTAGGTTCCCCAGTATATTTTTTCTAGTATGGGTAATTTTTGTAGCTGTGCTTCCTATTGTAAATGAGCTCTCTTGTTCGTTGTATTTTCCAACTGCTTATTGTTCATATAAAGCACTACTTTTTTTCTAAATGAAAATTAGACTCACTGATTTTTATTTAAAGTATTATATAAGAGTTGAATAAATGTACACATTAGGGGAAAACATAGAGACTGAAAGTGCCCCATAATGAAAATCCCTCTGCCCTAAGATAGTCAACAGTTGGTGCATATTCCTCACATTTTTTTTTTCTAAAAATGGTTCTCTCTTTTATCCTTTTGACCATATGCTACAACTCTTCCAGTACTTGCATTTTTTATTTGGTAATAGATCTTGGGCGTCTTCCTGGGTCAGTACACGTCAATCTACCTCATTCTTATCTCTGCATAGAGAGCAGTGTGTGCGTATACTGATTTATTTAACATGGCAATTGGTGGTTCATTTTGTAACTAGCCAATTACTGAGTTTTTTTTTCTTCTAATGGTTTAGTTGTTATTAATTCTTTTGCCTCTCTCAGGTAGACAGTGGTTCTGGGTGGTAATAATAATTTTACCTCCATATTTTTTTTACCTCCATATTTTTAATGATCTTATTTTACTTCCTTATCACATTGGCCACTTTTGGAAGAATGTTAAGTAACACATATATAATTGTGCCAGTCTTGTACATTCTTTATATATGTATTTTTTACTTAGCAAGAATACTTCTAGTGTTTCTCTAAAAGTATAAATTTTATTCTTAGTATAAGATAGTCTTAATATTTGAATTTATATATTAAAATGATGTCTTTCTAGTTTGCTGAAAGCTTTATCAGTAATGGATGTTAGAATTTTATTAAATTCCTTTTTTTCACATCTGTCAAGATGATCAAATGGTTTTCATCATGACCTAAGATGAATCATTTTCATAGACTTGCTAATGTCTAACCCCTCTCTGCATTTCTAGAAAAACCTGGTTGAGTCACAGTATAGTATTCTTCTAATATAGATCTCCACTCCATGTTAACAGTGGTTATTTATGGTGGGTTAGTTTATGGTAGATTTTTATTTTGTGTTTTTATCTGTATTTTCTGATTTTTCTACAAGTCTCATGTATTACTTATATAATAAAATAAGAGCTTTAAAATAAGAAAAATATTCTGAATTTGGCTTGTTCATATGTTAGAATTTTTCATATGTTAAGATGGATCATTGTGTAATTTTTTGTCCTGCTTTGTCAGGTACTGGGTGTTGGGTTTATGTTGTCTTTTAAAAAAAAAAAAAAAAGACAAAACAAGAACTTGGGGAGCTCTTGCTCTCTTTTTTTCTATGCCCTGAAAACAGTTTAAATAATATTTAGAATTTTTTGCTCCTTCAAGTTTCTATAATCTGTGTAAAACTGTCCAAGTCTAGTGCCTTTTTAGGAAATAATTCTTTGACACCTTTTTAAAATGTTTTCTAGGCTCATTGGTCTCTTCAAGCTTTCTTCCTATTCTCTGAGTTTGGAGCCATTTAAGTTTATTAATAAGGATTCTGTTAAGATTTTCAGATTTGCCAGCGTGGAGTTTTCTCCTTTCTCATTCATAACGTTGTGTGCCTGTGCTTTCCCTTTATTCTGATTAGTTTTCTCCAAATTAGCCTATTTTATCAGTCTTTTCAAAGAACTTAAATCCTAATTTACTCTTTCACCGTTTTGATTTGTTTGTTAGTTTTTGTTACTTCCTTAATTTTTTTTCACCTTCTCGAGGTGAACGCCATTTTAACTTTCACTTATTTAATGATGGATGCAATTACTAGCAATTGTAAGGCTGTGACTTCTCTTCTGAATACTTCTTTATCCATATCCCTCAAATTTTTAAGTAGGTTGATCTAAGTTATAAATAATTTGTAATTTCAGATTTAACTTCATTTTCACTGGGGAGTTATTTGAAATTATTTTTTTAAATTTCCAGATATTTTGATATTTGCTGTTGTTTTTAACATTTGTTACACATTTTGAGTTTAACTGCTTTGCTGTCAAAGAGGGTATGGCTTGTACAGTTTCTGCATTTTCGAGTTTATTGCTAGCTTCTTGGGACCTAACAACTTGTCAATTTTAATAAATATTCCCAGGAAACTGGAAAAAAAGATATATTCTCTGAAGGGAACAAAATTCAGTCTCTCTGTATTAATTTGACCTTATTAATTATAATATTATGGACCATTAATTTTTACTTATTTGATCCATTAAAGACTAAGGAAAGTGTGTGAGTCTCCCACTATTGTTGAATTTCTGTTTCTCTTGTGTTTCTAACGGTTTTTGCTTTTTGTGTTTTAGTATGATGTTATTTGGCAAATTATCTTTTTATTATTTAAGGCAAAAATACGTCCCTTTGAAGACTTGTATACCTTTGTGAATTTTACCTGATTTTGTTGTAACAGTTGTTTATGTAGAAATACATAGTTCAGTAAAATGTTTGTGTCTGTTTTTAAGTCAACAAAAATCTTTCAGGATTTCAAAAATCCTTTGTGTCTTAAGAAGGTATTTTGGAAGCTCTTGATCTCCCCAAGGGTAGGTTGATGCTCTCTGGGGTTGCTTCCTGAGCCAAAGTAAGGATGGCAGTGTGGGTTGAGGTCCGTGTGCTTTTGGTGAAACAGAATGAGAGTTTTTTAGTATGCCAACATTTCCAGTTCCTGCTTTGGGGCAACCCCATGCTTGGGTATGCTTAGGGAACACCTGCCCTTCAGGTGGTGACATTTTGCCTTGATGGGGCCAATACCAGAGTTATTCTCAACCCAAGAGGCATGTTTCTTCTGCAGGTCTAATGTTCTGAGAGGAAGGCAGCAGAGTGTATGCTTGTGTTCCTGGCTGTTGTGGGGAAAGTTAATCTCAAAGACTCATTCTACGAGAAAAGATTTTTCCAGAGCTGTTTGGATACTCACATGACAAAGTTTGCGTCAGGCAGAGAACCAACTCTTCCCAAACACATATAGGAGGTGTGAATCTCAACCCACAGCTTAGGAGTGGAAGAAATAAGACCTTCTCTCTTTACCCCTCATTCAAGTTAATTTCTGTTTTGAGTCCCCATTCTACCGGGCCCATGCAATTTGGTCTTGGTCAATTCTGGGACCGCCTTCTCTCCAGTGTGAGTCTTCAGAGGTTCTGGGGGGGGCTTACATATCTTTCAAGGTTTTGGGAGGAGAGGTCTAGTGCCTGCTGAGGTGGGGAGATGATCCTGGATTATCTGGGAGGCGGGGGGCCCAGTCTAATCACATGAGTTCTTCAACACAGAGCACTTTCCTGGCTGGGATCAGAAGGAGACTTCTGTGGGAAGTCTCTGAGGTGTTCTGCCTGCTGAGGTGTTCTCTGTTCCTGCCCCTGCCCTGCTCTGTCTCCCACTCGGCTCCCTCTGTGTCCTGCTCGCGTGCTTGGGAGTACGAGAATTTCTCAGGTGTTCCTGTGCTCCGGAGGTCTCTCTGCGGCCGTCCTGTTTGACAGCAAAGGTTTCAGATGGAGGGTGACTGAATTTGAAGGGACTGCTGGATAGGCCAGCTGCGTTGGCGCAGGAGCTCACTGCTGAGTGGAAGGGGTTCTCTGGCCACCAATGCCTGCTTGTTTGCTGCAGGCCCTGAGCCACCTTGTGGGTTAGCCTGTGACCCTGCCCGCTGCTAGAGCCACCTCCCCGAGGGGCCTCCTCACACCACATCGGGTCCTGCCTTTTACCTCTCTAGGGCATTTGGCCAAGTTGACCTGGCTCTTGAAATAATCCTCCCAAGACTCCAAAGTTTTCCTTCCCAGTCCTGTCTTACTTCTGACTATCCCTCCTCCTTCCACTCCTCCTCCTGCTTTGGAGTGTTGGAATCTCCAAGGATCCGGCCTGGGCCACCTTCCCTTGACACTCTGTCCCCCAACTGTTTCAGGATCTCCATGGTTGATTCCATCCGCAGCCACCCATGCCCCCAGCTTGGGTCCCAATGCCCCTCCCCCCCAGTTCAGCTCCCATCCTCCAGTGCCGCCGCCCTCTCCTCTGCGCTGGCCCATCTTTGCTGCCTGTGCAGCAACTCGTGATGTTGGGGTCCTCTCTCGGGCTGTCCAGTCTCTTCAGCCCTGCCACACTCGGCAGACAGACCACCCCTGGCTGCTCCTGGCCTCCATTGTCCCGGAGCTCCTCCACCCTCTGGTTCCTCTTATGTGAAGCTGCCCAGAGGCCTCTTCCCAAGGCCGAGACCTCAGGTTCTGGCCGCCCCCCCACTCTCTCAAGGCCTCCCCTGCCCGGCCTTGCTGTTCTCCTCCTGTTCGTCCTCCCCTGGCTGGAACCCTTCCGCTCTGCCGGCCTGGGAACGCAAAGGTGAGAGTCCCAGAGCTTCCACAGGTGTGTACCTCCAGGGGCGAGGTGAGACGGTATGTTCCGGTGCTATCGGAACGCGGCTGATGGGGGGGGGTCTATGGGGCCCAGAACGGGGGCCGGAGCACAGCCAACTTCTTCACAACTGGGGGACCCCAGGCCACTCTGAAGATCCTCAGACCTGTGAGACGTTAGGCTTCAGGGCCCCTGCCCTGGGAAGGAGCCCGCAGTGACCCTAACTATGCCTGCCTCACGTTTCCCTCACCACAGCCCCGAGGCGGGAGTCTGCCTGTGTGTGCAGGCGGTCTTCGAAGGGGGGGTCTACCTGGCGTTTCCAGGCCATCCCAGAAAAACTTCCCCGATTAGCACCTCTGCAGACCGGGCCTGGCCGTGTGCATACCAGCAAGCTCCTTGTGCTGGACGGGACGGTGTCTCCCCAAAGCTGCCCACGTCCCAATCCCTGGAACCTGGGAATTCGTGACCTTATGTGGCAGCAGGAACCTTGCAGCTGTGACTCAGGTTGCAGAACTCCAGGTGGGGAGATGATCCTGGATTATCTGGGAGGCGGGGGGCCCAGTCTAATCACATGAGTTCTTCAACACAGAGCACTTCCCTGGCTGGGGTCAGAAGGAGACACGATGCTGGAAGGAGAGCCCGAGAGATGGGTGACCACTGGCTTCGGAGAGAAACAAAGACCCCCGCCAGTGAACGCAGGTGGCCTCTAGAAACGGGAAGGGGCAGGGAAACAGGCTCTCCTCTCGAGCCTCCGGAAAGGAACACGGCCCCACTGACACCCTGAGGTCAGCCCCATGGGGCCCGCGCAGACTTGGGACCTATAGAACGGTAAGACGACGATCTGTGGGACGTCTCTGGTTTGTGGCGGTTTGTTATGGCCGCAGCAGAAAACCAGTATGCTCCTCCCGTGAGTTTACATACCTAAGACTCGCGAAGCTCCGCTGTGTAAGTTCTTTCGCCTACACAGTTTCCTGTGGGTGGTCGTGAATGGAAAACCTCTTGATCCTAGCCCCTGCTACCACGTGCTTGATTCCCCTGCTCAAATCCTGGAGAGGGAGCGAATGAACGCGTGAGCAGGTAAGTCCGATTGGCTCAGCTCCTCTTTTTTCCCCTGTAGGACACCCCCAAGGATGCTGCCCGTGTGGACCACTATCCTGGACCAGCTTTGGCCAGAGGGCCCGTCCCAGGTAGAAAACATGGCCTCGGTGGGCTGCGCTTGTGGCCAGGGCTGCGGGTGGGGAGGCAGCGTGGGTGGTGTCAGGGACAAGGCGCCGTGGCCCGAGGGGAGGCGCAGGAAGACACATGGGGCTGGCACTGAAGGATGGGTGTGCATTTGCCGGGATGAGGAGGCAGGGGGCATCCCAGGCACTTGGGCTTCAGCTGGGGCAACTTGGTGCCGAGTACAAACTGCAGGAGGGGCAGGGCTGCCCAGGGGACAGCAGCGAGGTCCCTGAGGACTCAAGGACTCGGTCTCCAGTCCCCTGCGGGCCGCTGAGGGGCTGGGGAGCTGGGAAGGCAGGTGGAGAGTGACGGGGGTGCAGGGAGAGCAGGTTGGGACATTGGAAGTTAGGCAATGGGAGGGAACGCTCGTCCCTCTCCTTGGCTCTGAATTCCCTGAGGCCAGAGTCTGGGCTGAATTCAACACTTGGCTGGAAGAAGGGGGCGAAGGGGGAAATGAGGGGGAGGAGGCTCCAGAGAAAGGGAAGTTTTGATGCACAGAGCACAGTCTGGTGAGGAGGTTTAACTGGGAGAACTCTCTTTGGAAAAGGATCCTATTTCCGAAGGCTTCTTGTCTTTGGCAGCCCTTACAAAGCAGATTCTGAGAATTATCCATGCTTGAGTAAGTCTCAAGGTAGTGAAATTACAATGATTAAAATAAAAACAATACCAAACTGCAAAGTAAGCATAGGGAAGTCCAGCAAAGCTTTGGCTTTGCCATTTTTTAAAATACCAGTTTCTTTCCAGAGAAACGTGCTAAGCTTGGCCTGTGTGTGCTGGGGCAGGAGGCCTGAGGATTTGCCTCGGGTTTGGGACTGAGGGCCAGCAGGTGGCTGGCGGCCAGCGTCCCTGTGTGGCCGGAGCGGGAGCAGCAGAGCCTGGGCTGTGAGTGCAGAGCGCACACATTCACGCACTGGAGCTGGATTCGGGTTGGCCCCTCTTGAGGTCGGGGAAGGCAGGACACGGGACAGACCTGTGGGCGACCTGACAGTGGCCACACATGGAGGTCGAGGCTGCAGCTGCCGAAGAAGGTGCCCAATCCCCCCCAGCGGAGGCCCCTCAGGCCTGACTCTATGAGGATGTATTAGTTAAGAAGAATCTGGAAGTGGGAGGGGTTTTGGTAAATAACTTTTCTTTGGAAACAAAGGAAGGTCGATGCATCTCGTTCTGTGGAAACCCAGGATGGCCAGGGCAAGGGTGAGGCTTCTGAGGTTAGTGGGGGTACTCTGGACAGTCTGAGAAATGAGCACACTGCCTTGTGTTGACCCCTTCCCCTTCCTGAATTCAACACAAAGCAAGGAGGAAAGGTCCCAACATGAGACTTCAGATCCTGAGGGGAACATTATTCCCCCACCCTTAGTAACTGCTTAAACAAATATCTGAAATCTCGTTAAAAACTTTAAACCACCCCTGCCCCCGCCAGGCAGGGACAGCTGTGTTCGGATATTACGTTTCCTGTCCTCATGAGTGACACTGATCCTTTGTAAATAGTTCTTTATTATGAGTTTATATAGCGCTTGATACATAAAATATATTTTATTTAAAATAGTTAAACTATTTCCAGGCTGTAAGCAGCTTGTTCTGCTTCTTGCTAAAATCGTGTTCACATTCCAGCCCTCCGATGGGAGGAGACCACTACTCCACACAAACAGGAAGACCCAGTCAGTAGCTGAACGGCGTCCTTACCATAGTGCTAGCAACTTCTTTTCGGAATAAGGGAATGATTCTAGATAATCCTTGGTGAAAAATAAATGCTATTCTCTTAGGCCAGTAATAACGTGGGTTCCTAGATCCCAACTCCAGTTTGGCGTGTGGAAGTCACCACCCCTCGACCTCCTGCCCTGATTGCAAGAGCCACGGCATTCCAGAAAAGCTGCAAACCTCACGCCAGGCCCTGCTCGGCTCTCGGGCTGTCATGTGGCTGGCGGCCCTGTTCACAGACTTCTCGAGCACAGGTCTGGGCCTGCGGCACCTCATTCAAGCGCAGGGAGCCCGCCGCGGTGGAGAGGGCTCAGCGGTCCCACTCGTCGCCGGGACCCTGCTCCTCGCTGTCCTCCTCCTCCTCCGAGTCGGCGGACACTCTCTTGATTCTTTGGAGTGCCGCCTTGATACTTCTCTCCAGGTCGCTGGTTGGCTTGTTGCTGGGGCTCAGGCCGAGGCCGGAGTGAACTTTCTTCAGCTTGACCCCCCGCCGTATGGCGGCCAGAAGCTGCTCGTTGAAGGAGGCGTGGGGAGGGGTCAGAGCGGGCGCGTCCACCCTCTGCAGAGGGCTTGTGCCCCTCCTCCGGGAGGCCAACACTTCATCCATGGATCCTGAAATGGAGCAGACAGAGCAGGTCCGATCAGGAAACCGTACTGTCTCCGCCCAAGATGCCAGGACGCTCAGTCACACACCAGTCAATAACGCAATTTCAGCACATCGTCGTTCCATTACACAGATGCTTCGATTACCGGCCAGGAAGGCCAAGCCCAGGCTCCGTGTGAGCGCAGGGTCATCCCTCCTGCCAACCCCTGGCCGCCCCGTCCTCGAAGCCGCAGCAGCTCGGAGGCACGGTCACGCACACGTGTCCTCACAACGGCTGTTTTCAAGACACCGAGGTTATCTGTGTGCTCCTGAAGCCTGGGGGATCCCTGGGCTACGGATAATCTGACCCAGTGTGCGGGACAGCGGCACGCAGGCTCTGGAAATTGTATCTCCTCCAGTCTGCTTCCTACTCTTCAGAAAATCGTTTCCTACCGGGCACCCGCCGTGTTTCTCTGACTTCACTCTTGGGTGTGTCAGTGGTGACTCGTTCTGTGACAGTGACAGGAGGAGGTTTGCACACAGAGGCTGAACGGAAGCTCATCCATGACAGTGAGCCTGGAGGAGGCGGCGCTGGGACCTCTCCGCACGCACCGCCTTCGTTCCCCCCCCCTCGGGAGTTACCTGAGCCAACGGGCAGCTTCTACCTGGGAGCGTGCGAAATGCTGTCAAAACACAAATGAGATCAGAGTCTCAAGGCCTTGGTGAGGAGAAGCCATTTTTACTCAGGCACCTTGAGACCCCCGAGGGGGTAAAATCCGTGACCGCCTGCTGGAGATGGGGGCGGGGCTGTGGCCCCTAATGTAGAGATCTGGTGGGGGGGGGTGTCCTGCAGAAGGAGGAGGAGTTCCTGGTTTGGGATGGAGAAGCCAGGCGAGGACTGACAAAATACTATTTCATTTTAGATTTAAATCCATGATAGTTCCCTTCCAGGAGTAAGAAGACCAAGTGTCACACTCTGGGGCATTTTCAGGGGTTAAGTCACATCTTCTGATTCTTTGCAGTGAAATGAGGCGCTATGCGTGTGCTGAGTAGGGCCTCCCGACACCGCGTGTGCGTTAGCCCTGAGCTGGGATGAGCGCCCCCGCCCGAGGTCTGCCCACACCCAAACTGCAGGCCGAGGCGTGCATGCTCTTGCTCCTCATTCACACTATGTTGTTGCAAACCCCATGCAGATGGGCCGGTTGGTCTCCATCTAAGAGTGTGGCCATTTTCATTTGTACCTGCTTCTGGGTACGGTGAGACTGTGAATTCAGAATCACTGGAACCACAGTTTGGAACGGTTCCGTTTAGATGGTCCACACTGCCTACTGCAGCAGCCTTGCCCATCCTCAGTGGAGGCGCTCGGACACAGTCTTTGTAACAGAGGCCCACAGAATTCTGGGATTTATCTAACCCTCTCCCCCCTGCCCAAAGCAGCAGGCTCTGAGTCTGGGCAGAGGGATTTAAGCCAGTCTCCCCAAGAGTCAACGTATCAGCCATAATTAGAACTACAAGTCAGAGTGACAGCCCTCGTTCAGCAAAGAATATTCATGTGTATTCAGTGTATTGTACTTGCAAAGGCAAAATGGGGTCTGCTGGTTTTTTTGACCACTTCATTTTAGAAAGATCTTCCAAAATATGGATTCTCAGTCTACCAGTCTGTAAGAACAGCCTTCTGTATTCTAATGTTCCTCGACAATAATTCCCAACCAATGTTTAGCTTAAGATGCAGCAACTAAATTCTGTAAATAACTCAGAGATGCAACAGTAGGCTTAAGCAATACCGAGAAAAATCCCAGTGGCAGAAATCAAACGCATACTCGTGTCTTAAGAACCTGAAACGGGGGATTCTTTAACAGCGACCCCAAGTCGTGGGACCATTAAATGTACAGAGATTGTTTCCTCAAGATGAGTTAGTGTTAGCGTTTAGCAAACTCAGATTCAGCCTGTGCTAACTCTGCAATAAGAGAGCGATAACTTAAGGCAGCCAATGCTGGAGAATTTTAAGACTATAGGGAATTCTGCAAAAGATTCTGATTTGAGGGTGACTGCTCCTACAGCGAGAATGCTCCAGCCAGCCACTCGAGAACTGAGCGGGCACAGAACCCCAGCAGTTACCTGGGACTTCGAAACCGGCTGAGGAATAATGCGCTCTTCCAGCGGACGGCTCGGACGATTCGCACACCAGGGGACGTGGCTCATCGGCTGTTACTAGAGTCCTCAAGTGTAAGTTCTGGCGATTCGTGGACGGAGAAAAAGCAAAGGGCCGAGCAGGGAAGGGCGGCGGGGGAGGGGGCGGCGGCGGGGGAGGGGGAGGCGGCGGTGACACCTCCTCACTAGATCTGCAGTGTGTTTGATCACCAACAGCAACAGAGCTCTGGACAGTATTTCCAGAGCCGTGCGGATCCTCGGGGGTTTGCGCATTACTGACTTCAGAGAGGGGCACGCTTCGGGCCTCCCCAGAGGACGGATGGCTTCCGGCGGCCGGCGGAGAGGTCTGCGGGGGAGGCCCACGTGGCAGGCATGGAGCTGCAGGTTCTGAGCAAGGGGTCTTTAGTACAGACCCACCTGGACATCTCTGAAAAGGAAACACTGCTGTGAGAAACTTGCCACACTGCAAACCGTCAGAACGCCCAGAATGCGGAAACGTGCTGTAAGTAAACGCCAACCCGCCTCTGCATGGATGGTTCTCATTTGCAACGTGGCTCCTTCTCACTCTGGACAGCCACCCTTGCTCCTAAATCTATTCCTAGGGAATAAGTATTCCTTTGATATATAATGCTTCCTCTGCAATAAAATAAATATATGAAAATATGTACATATATGAAAACATTCAGTTTTAGTATAAAAATAAGACTCGAAGTAACAGTTGGAAGTTAGCTGAGAAAATGATGGTGAATCTATTTAAAATATTAGGAAGCAACGAAAAATCAAACAGTACACAAAGTTGGTGAAACATTCTTAAAAAATACAGATGATACAGTGTTACATTTATAACCATGTAAAACAACAGCTGTATGAAAAATTCCCCCCGAGTGGACCTCAAAGTGACAGGTGTAACATGTCTCTGCTCTTATTTTTAGGTTTAGAGTAGATTTTATAATTTAAAAATGTAGATTTATTTTTTTTAAATTTTATTTATTTGAGAGGTCTAGAGAGCACAGCAGGGGGAGCGACAGAGGGAGAAGCAGGTTCCCCGCTGAGCAGAGAGCCCAACGCAGGGATCCCAGCACCCCAGGATCGTGACCTGAGCTGAAGGCAGACGCTTAACTGACTGAGCCACCCAGGTGCCCCTAAAAATATAAATTTAAAACATTCTGGTCTCTCGGGTATTAACTTTGATAAAGAAAAACATAACCTTACCAAAAAAACGAATCTTGAGTGGTGGGAGGGTGGTCCCTAATGAAGGCATTAACTAGCCAATGAAACACATAAAATGTAAATACTACGTAGCCATTAGAATGACCTAGACTTATATATATTAACATGAATACATTTCAAAAATGTAATTTAAGGTGGGAAAAAACTGGCAGAGGCTGTATGTAATGTGATAATACTAATGTAAACTTAGTAGTAATATACCGCAAGTGTAATTCATGATAAAACAGAGTCAGGCATACCTTATCTTATTGCACTTTGCTTTAGTTCACTTTGCAAATATTGCATTTTTTTATAAATTGAAGGTATGTGGCATCCCTGTGTCAGACAAGTCTATCGGGGCCATTTTTCCAACAGCATTTGCTCACTTCATGTCTCTGTATCACATTTTGGCAATTCTTGCAACATTTCACATGTTTTCATCATTACGTTTGTTATGGTGATATGTGATCAGTGATCTTTGATGTTACTATTACATTTGTTTTGGGAGGGGCGCCTGGGTGGCTCAGTTGGTTAAGTGTCTGCCTTCGGCTCAGGTCATGATCCCAGGGTCCTGGGATCGAGCCCTGCATTGGGCTCCCTGCTCAGCGGGGAGTCTGCTTCTCCCTCTCCACAACTTGTGCTCTCGTGCTCTCTCCAGATAAATACAATCTTTAACAACGAACAACTGTTTTGGGACACCCAAACTGTGCCCGTGTAAGACAGTCAACTTCATCATGGTCTTGTTCTAGGAAACGGCCACAGCCCACCTTCAGCGGCCACCACCCTGAGCCGCCAGTGACCTGGAGGCAAGACCCTCCACCGGCAGAAAGACTACCACTAGCTGAAGGCTCAGACGATTGCATTTTGAGCAGTGAGGTACTTTTAAATGAAGGTATGTACATGGTGCTTTACACACTTAACAGATGACAGTATAGTATAAACATCACTTTCATATGCGCTAGGATACCAAAAACTTCACTTGCCTCGCCTTCCTGGGGGGTCTGACCCCTGCACAGTCTCCCTCCCGCATTTCTCTAAGTCTTCCCACGGCAAACAGGAAAGCGCTGGCAGCAAGACCCAGACCTCACCAATGCAGTCAGTCGCTATCATGTAGTGACTATGTGACATAGACAGAACCGGGGTCCCGGAAACTCCAGGCCAGACTCCAGGGGTCGCCCAACCATCCTGATGGCAGGGATGCCCAACCCCGCAGGACCCCTTCCTCGGCATCCCTGCGGCTGCAAGTCGCTGTGACTCTGGCCGGTTGAGTTCTGCCTTACGTTGCTGGGAAGTCTGTCTCCCCGGGGCTCACCCAAGACCAATTCAGCCCTTGACTTCCTAGCAGCCCCTCAGATATTTAAAAACAGCCTGTCTGGGCTCAGCAAGTATCACGTATCGCATGATTCACTTCCGGTGTTCTGCTCCTACTTCCTTCCTTCCAAATGTGCTCGAGTTGGCTTTGTCCCCAGTGAGGGGGCGCTTCTTGGCAAACATGGGACCCCCTCATTCCGGAAGCGGCTTCCGTTTGTGCATCTTACAAACGCACGGGCTTTCCCGCAGCTTCACCACAGTGACTGGTGGAAGGCTGAAGGGAACTAAATGCTCAAGCTTCTTTCCCCTGCGTTGAGACCCCACGCACTCTGCACCCCTGTCCACCACCCTCTGGAGAAGGATGCACCTCCAAGGACCAAAAAACCTGCACTTTACACCAACGTGAGGTCAGTGGGTTTGATATTTTCACTCCCTGTTCCAGTCTGTTGAGAGCGTAGGTCCGGTCACCCTCCATCAGTCTACGCCTCCCATCTCCACATGTGAAAAGTGGTCATTGATCAGCCAGTTTGAGGCTAAAGAGCCGGCCTTGCACCCCCAGATCCGTCCTCCATCCTGACTGCACCCCATTCACCAGCACCATCCAGTAAGAGCTGACCGACCGGTCGTCCTGCACACATTTGCTTGGTTTTCATCTGGTTTTTACACGGCATCCCTCCTCCTCGGTCTTCCCACTTCCAGAGGTGCGGTCTGGGCATTCGTGACTTTCAGAAGCTCCCCAGCTGATTCTGATGTGCTGCTCGGGTAGGAGAAGGCATATAAGCCTAAGCCAAGTGTAGCCGCTCGGGGCCGCAGGGTTAAGAAGTAAATGAGAATGAATGTACATGTTAGCACTGGGCCGGTATACAGTAGGTGCTCATTAATGATCAGAGTAGTAAGCACATCAGAAACAAGTTGAAGTCAGTGTGTCCTGATTTATCACTCCAGTGGTCCCTTTTCTTGTTGGCATCCCAGCACACCTTCAGTACCTTATTCGAGAATTTTGTCTGGGTGCGGGTGAGCTCTCCTTTTGGGGGCAGCTACAGACTTGGGTCTTTGTGAAGGTGTGTGTTGTAGATGTGTGATGAGGACGGATTTATGTTTTATCCGTTTATATTAAACAATGTTTAACACTGTTTTTAAATAAGTAGCTATTTACTTTCCTTTTAAACCTATTCAGCTTTTCACAGAGCACTTTACTGTGTCACTATGCTCTCTTGACTGCATTTTAGAGAATTCTTTATTACAAGTGAGGAAAAAGCGAGTTAAAGTTGAGGCCAGTTTACCTGTTCTCAATTTTTCTGGCTGGGCAACACCACGGTGGGCAGAGTCCACACCACTGGGGCAGGAGGGGAGAGCAAGAACCCTGGTGCACAGCAGCGTCAAAAACTGCTTAATATTCTAATATTTTCGGGGCGCCTGGGTGGCTCAGTCGTTAAGCGTCTGCCTTCGGCTCAGGTCGTGATCTCAGGGTCCTGGGATCGAGCCCCGCATCGGGCTCCCTGCTCAGCGGGGGGCCGCTCCACCCTTTCCCTCTGCCCCTCCCTCCAGTTGTGTGTGTGTGCTCGCTCACTCTCTCTCAAATAAATAAAAATCTTTTAAAAAATATTCTAATATTTTTGTTTTTTATTTCTACACTAAAAATAATGGCGTTTGGGGAACATTTTGTGTTCCAAATAATCTGTTCGTAATACTTGACACTCTTCTCCCAGCATGGGTGATCTTCATTTATTTCTCCAGAAAATGCAGGTGAGGTGACTATTTCTAGAACTTACCTCTTTAAATGCTCTCAACCGCTGGAGTGTTTTTTTGCGTTCCTGGTTTATCCATTCTCTTTTCTTTTGCTCCTCTTCTTTCATCTTGTCTCTTTTCTATATTTAAAGAAACATATGTTTGTACATTTCTCAAAGTAGAAGTCTTGAGAAAGAAAGGGTCCGTGACCCGACGCTGGCGCCTGCCCCCGCCCGACTCCCGTGCCCCCTCCGCAGGCTGCAGGGCTGGACTGCAGGCTCCCCAGGAACAAGCCTGCCCCCATCCAGGGCAGGGGAGTTCCACTGTCCAGATTTAAGCCAGTGTGTCACGTGATGCAAACAAGACATGTTCTCTTCAACCACTTACCACCTGGATACTATGATGCTGATGAAAATGTTTCCTACTGTCTTCAGCCAACTGCAGTCGGAGCCGATGATTCTCTTTGCACTGATCCTGGGGGAACAAGACAAGTCACCTGCACGTTGTGTTACCGTGGGCTCTAGCAGAGCAGTTCAGCAGAAGGAGGCACTGTGTGCTGTCGTGTGAGGCATTCATTCTCAGGAGTTTCTGGCGTGGCTCCGGGGTCCCGCCTCCCCTCAGTCACGGGGCCCTTGCTGACAGGCTATTTACGGGGATCGACGGCACCCGGTGGTAAGGACTACAGCTGATTCAGTGCCGTGAAAGATGGAAAAGCAAAGCCCCCAAGTGGAAACGAGGGGACACACAGGCATCCCCTGTGCTGAAATGGCATGTGTCCTAAGAATCTGTTTCCATGTGATTGTTTTAAACACATCTCCCCATAATATTACAACAGTAATTACATTTCCGAACATACCTACACAACCATATCCAACCCACAAATACCTAGAAAATTATATTAAAAACTGTGGTTTAGGGCGCCTGGGTGGCTCAGTCGTTTAGCGTCTGCCTTCGGCTCAGGTCATGATCCCAGTGTCCTGGGATCGAGCCCCACGTAGGGCTCCCTGCTCAGCGGGAGGCCTGCTTCTCCCTCTCCCGCTCCCCCTGCTTGTGTTCCCTCTCTCGCTGTGTCTCTCTCAAAAAAGAAATAAAAATCTTAAAAAAAAAAAACCAAACAAACTATATTTTAACTGTGTTGAATCATTCTTGGTATATTACCTTTTATGTAATCATGGAGTTTTTAAAAATTAAGAAAAAATCACTCCCAAATATAAGGATTGATATGAGCTGAATATTCTTTTTTTAGATTTAAAAAAAAATTTTTTTAAGTCCTCTCTACACCCAACATGGGCCTCAAACTCACAACCCCAAGATCAAGAGTTGCATGCTCCACTGACTGAGCCAGCCAGGCGCCTCGTTATTTCTAATATTCTATAATCAATAATTTACAATAGAATAAATTTTAGAATGTACTATAGCTGATTATTAGACGTTTCTACCTACCACGATCTTTAAAATACCTGTGTATACAGCAGGCATTCGACAAAACAGTTGTTGAATGGATTAATCAAAATCTAAAGATTATGGTAAATGCTTAGACCCCAAAAGAAACAGAATCCTTTAAAAAAAAAATGTAAATATATTTGTAGCCACTGATAGCTATATAAACACACAAGAAGTTAATCGCCGTATTGGCAGAAAGCCTGCCTTTCAATATTTGTATTGAAAAATACAAGTATTTTCAATACTTTATTTTCCATAGGAGTTGTCCTGGATGGGGAAGGAAAGAGGGCGGGCAGGCCGCCTACCTGCCTGTTCCTGAGACGGGCTCTCCGGGCGCAGAGCCCGCCCCGCTGGGACTCCAGACGCTGGTACTGCTGGCTCAGCTCTCTCACCTGCACGGCCCTGTCCCCCGGCAGCCCCGGCACGCCATCCAGGGCTCCCAGCTCCTCTGGACTTTCACACGGGTCGTAATAGACAACTTCCTCCTCTTTATCTAGAAACATATTGATGACATTCTTAAAACATGGTTGGGTATAAAAAAAATAACACATAAAAATACCTTAAATGTAAGAAAGATGACTTGTAACCCTACCACCCAGGGAGAGCCACAATTAACGTGTGTGTACACGTACACACAGCCACACATTATCAGTAACACAGACTAAGAAGACATTTTCCATGTGCTGGAAATAGAATTTTAATGGCAACTCAGTATTATCTAATTTGAGCATTCTGTATTGTTAGAATATTCCAGGGTTCCATTATTATCAATTTCACGGTGATGAACATCTGAACATAAAATTGTGTACATTTTTTTTTTTTTAAGATTTTGTTTATTTATTTGACAGCGAGAGACACAGTGAAAGACGGAACACAAGCAGGGGGAGTGGGAGAGGGAGAATCAGGCTTCCTGCTGAGCAGGGAGCCCGATGCGGGGCTCGATCCCAGGATCCTGGGATCATGACCTGAGCCGAAGGCAGTCGCTTAATGACTGAGCCACCCAGGTGCCCCTCTGCGTACATTTTTACTACTTCTTTAGAAGATGAATGTCAGTGCTCTTGATAATCAGCATTCAGTGGCCCTCCAGAAAGGCAACCTACATTCTACCAACAATGTGGTGTTAAGATGCCTTAAAGATATTAAATCTTGATTACATACATATTTTTAAAAGTACATGCTGCTTGTAACAAATCCCAGCCCTACAGAACTGAATAAAATAGAAAGTGGAATTTTCTTCTTCCTTTCCCAAACCTTTGGAATCCCATTCCTGGAGGAGAACATTATGAACGATTTGGCATGCATCTTTCTGGATTAACTTTTTAAATAGGATTTTCCCCTAAATATGTAAAATACTTATAACCTGAAATTACTGTAAAGTTTTTTGAATACCTAGGATTAAATTAAATGTTTAGATTCAGTATGAAGAAAATCATTATGCTTGGAGGAACCTGAGGGGGGAAAAAAGCCTTGAGTAAAAGGATACATGATCTTGGATGGGAAGATTCAAAATTGCAAAGATGATTCCCCAAATTAATCTCTAATTTTAAGCATAATCCCAATAAAAATTCCAAGGAGTTCTGGTTTTGGGGGGGTTTTTTTTGTTTTTTCACCAAAAAAACAGATTTTTTTTGGTTTGGAACTTGCCAAAATGATTCTAAAGTTCGTCTGGAAGAATAAAGGAGTGAGAAGAGTCAGAAAACCTCAGGAAAAGCAGAGTACTGAGGGGGAGGTACTTGTCCAGACACTAAAATGTACATCCAAGTACAATGATAAGAACATATGGGACCAGCACCGGAAGCCACTCACGAACTAGCGAAAAGAATAATGCATAATCAGATAAAAATAAATGTAATAATTCTGGATATGAGATAGGAAGCCAGTCAAAGCACTTGGGGAAAATGTTTTCAAAATCAGTGACTGGGACTACCTAGCAATTTGGGGGGTAGGTTAGATTCCTACCTCACATCAAAATTAATTTAACCTGGATTAAAGAGCTAAGTGTTTTGTGTTTTTTTTTAAATCACAAACATACTGAAAGAAAACATCAGTAAAATGTTGATAAGTTTGGGGATGAGGAGCACTTCACCAGGTGTAACAACAAACACAGAAAGCAGATGGGACTTCCTAAAAATGAAGTATTTCTGCAAGGCAAGAAAAAGCAAATGACAGGGAGAAATTCTTTGCAACCCAGGACAGATAATAGAGTAATAGCCTCAGTATGGAAAGGGAACATTCCAAAGAAAAATGGGCAAATACCATGGATAGACAGTTAATAAAAGAAATACAGACGGCCAGTAAACATGCAAAATCGTGCCTGCCATGCTTGTGATTAAATACGTGAAAAGTAGAGGATGTCATTGTTTTCAATCAAGTAGGCAAGAACTTAAAAGAATGGCGTAAGTGTGGGGAAACAGTCATCATCTGCCGCGACTGTCTTTTTGCACAACCTCAGTCTAGAAGGCCGTTATGTAGTATGGAATTTGGAAATCAGAAGATAACAGAGGTGAGGAAAAAATGTGCATCGGATGATTATTGTAGCGTTAGCAGGTATGTGTGAACATGCGAAGTCTGCACTGTCCGTGACCCAATGATTCCACCTTTGGAAATTTATTCCAAGTAAATAATCTTGGGCACCTGGCTGGTTCAGTCGGTTAAGTGTCTGCCTTCAGCTCAGGTCATGATGCCAGGGTCCTGGGATCAGGCTTCCTGCTCGGCGGGGAGTCTGCTTCTCCCTCTCCCTCTGCCTGCTACTCCCCCTGCTTGTGCTCTTTCTCACGCTCTCGCTCAAATAAATAAATTAAAAAAAACAAAAATCTCTCCTACACGCAAGGATGTGTAAAGGAAGGTTCTTCACCACACTGTCGTTTGCAATAGTGAAAGACTGAAAATCATGGTATATCTGTATAATCGAATACTGTGAAGCCATTAAAATGTCTGATATTTTTCTTACTTAAATGGAAAGGTGGTTATTATGTATTAGATGAGGTTACTAGACAGGATATACAGTTTTGGTTTAAAAATTGATTATTTACTTATGTGCATCAGTATACAAACGAGGCTCCCCAGCACACTGTTCTCACTCCATATCTGTAGGTGATGGAACTGGGAATAACCGTTTTCCTTTCTTTGTTTTGTTGTGTGTTTAACTATGAATATATCACTGGAATAACAAAAATGCTAAAAGGAAACTTGAGGAAATTTCAGTAGATGTTTTAACCAACTTATAAGAATAATGTGGCCTCTATTTCCTTGAAGGTGTGATTTAGACATTTTAACATATACATTTAAATATAAATCTTACCTTTTATAAGCCTTTTAATTGAGTCCAACTGCGTTATAAGCAGTATTTCTTCATATTTTAATATCTCGAATTTAACCTCATACAGTTCTAATTGGACTTCATAATACTGTATTTCTAATTCATCTACAACATCTATATTTTTTTCTTGTTCTGGAAGATCTTCCATCTTGTTTTCATGAAAAAAGTAAGAGCAAGTTAAAATAATTAGTACACTGAAAGCTAATGTTAGATACATTTGGACAATTTTCTATTCTCTGCTTAGGACCAAATAGAAAGCGGATAGAGAAGAAACATTTTTCCATTTTAAGTAACAAAACAAAAATGCCTTATTCAATGCTTGTTACAAATACTTTAACTTACCCTTGAAACATATGAAAACATTTAGGTTTAGAGAAAAATCAATGGCAGTGAGGCATTTGCAGTGTTTCCTGCTTCAAACTCTTAACATTACAGGAAGAAATTTAAGTGGCTGTGATCCTAGGATGAAGGACCTCTCGAGTTGTGCTGAAACACTGCTTGATTGATTGAAGTGTATTACCCACTTCAGTACTGAGCTCAGTGTTATTACCAGGAACATCTTACAACAGAATGTTTCAAAAGCATCTTGACCAAAAGGAAGCTTTATGGCCAACCTTCCACAGTCTAAATTCTCAGCTAGTAAAAGATGTTGGAATGAGTAAAGCAAGAAAGGTCTCTTAACTGTGCTTGAAAAGAAAGGTGCTACCTACAAATGTAGGGTTTTCCCTCCCTTTCTCTCTCTCTCTCTCTCTCTCGTGTGTGTGTGCACATGCATGTGCATGAGGTGGGGGTAGGAAGCAGAGGGAGAAGGAATCTTAAGCAGGCTCCATGACCAGCATGGAGCCCGACATGGGGCTTGATCCCAAGACTCTGAGATCACAACCTGAGCCGAAATCAAGAATCAGACACTCAACCCACTGAGCTACCCACGTGCCCTAAAAGTGTGTGTGTGGTTTTTTTTTCATCCAAGTTTCATTTATCTTTGTCTTACCTTTCTCTGAATTTCAGCTCTTTTGTGATTTAAACACAACTCTCTGGCTCTCATGAGCTGCAGAGTCTCTCGGGCTACCATCAGCTTGAGTTTTTCTAACCTGGGAGTTGCTGTGGCCCAGGCAGCCTGGCCAAATCTCTTCTTGTCCTGTTCCATTTGTTTCTGCATTCCTGTTGGATTGTAATTAATAAAACATGATTACAACTCATTAAAAAGGGAAAAAATTTATCCCGAGCTGATTATTTGTTTACTGCCTTCCACGTTACTTGCAAAACATCCTTTCTAAAAGAAAAACTGTTTTATTTTAATGATTTTTTATTGTCGCAAAAATAATACATGGACATCAGTATAAAAATTTTAGATACTTTGGGGAACCTGGCTGGCTCAGTCAGTGGAGCGTGGGAATCTTGCTCTTGGGGTTGTGAGTTCGAGCCCCACATTGGGTGTAGAGAATACTTAAAAATAAAATCTTTACAAAAAATTTTAGATACTTCATTTAAAAAAATAGTAATAAATCATGAATCTCATCTACTTGAGGCGATGTTTCTTACATTTTGGTGCATATACATTGAGACTGTTTCTACGTCAAGCTAGACAGACAGTTTGAACCAAAAACAAAAAATAAACAAAAAACCACATAAGGGGCGCCTGGGTGGCCCAGTTGGTTGAGTGTCTGCCTTCAGCTCGGGTCACAATCCCAGGGTCCTGGGTATTGAGTTCCACGTTGTACTCCCTGCTCAGCAGGGAGTCTGCTTCTCCCTCTGCCCCTCTCCCTGCTTGTGCTCTCGCTCAAATAGATGAATAAAATCTTAAAAAAAAAAAAAAAACCCACAAAATCATCATTCTTCTTTGTAGCTTATTTATTTCACTTACTGTATCGTGGAACTCTCACCATTTATAAAAACAGATACAGAGAATCACACTTCATAGCCACATGATGTTTCACTTTATGAATGGAACTTAACAAACTGACAGACATTAGGTTTCCTGTTTGGGGTCATCATCTACCATGACTGACTTACTCCATCAGACAGAAGTTCTTCGCCGGTCCCACTCACACCTGCCTGTCTGCGGCATTCTCTCACACCTCGTGCCCCTTCCCCTTCTGTCTCCAGCCCCCAGGCCTTCCTTAAGTTCCTCACACTCACCAAGCTCCCTCCAGCCATAGAACTTGGTGAGTGCCGTTTCTTCTGCCTGGAACACTCTTCCCTCACTTTTTTTTTTTTTTTTAAAGATTTTATTTATTTATTTGACAGAGACACAGCGCAAGAGGGAACACAAGCAGAGGGAGTGGGAGAGGGAGAAGCAGGCTTCCCGCAGAGCAGGGAGCCCGATGCGGGGCTCCATCCCAGGACGCTGGGATCATGACCTGAGCCGAAGGCAGATGCTTAATGACTGAGCCACTCAGGCACCCCTCTCTTCCCTCACTTTGATGCTCTCTCAGCTCCCACTGACCCTTCAGAGATCGGGCAGGCCCACTCCCCAGAGGCTTTCACTGACCTAGTGAAGGAGCCTCGTGCCTCTCGGTGGCTCTCAGAGCCCCCTACTTCTCTTCTCCATGTGGCCGGCTGCTACTGCCATCTTTCATGTGTTTGAAGGAATACATAAGATCTCTCTCCCCTCACCAGACTGTACAGTGTCTGTTAATGCTCATCCTCACACTGAATCCCTAGCTCCTGGGAAACACAGTGCCTCGTAGTCAAGAGGCACTCAAATGTTTGCTGTATAAAATGAAAATGACGCACATCTTAGTATAGAATTTTGTTACCTGCTAACGCTTTTACTGTTTCTTTAAAATAATTCACTGTAATGTCCTGAATAGAGACTATAGCTTCTTCAGCCTGTCTGGTCCATTCTTTGGCTTCCTTCTGCAAGGCAACTATCCTCTTAGGACCCAAATCATCCTCATCCAAGGATTTCTACAAAAGAAGGGAAAATTGTATTAGTAAGAGAGAATAGTAATGCAGAGCCACAGGAAATTGAAAGGAAATTGGTTATATGGATTATTTCAACTACTTTTATTTTTTTTTTTAAAGATTTTATTTTTATTTATTTGAGAGAGAGAGAGAGAGAGAGAAATAGCATGAGAGGGGATAGGGTCAGAGGGAGAAGCAGGCTCCCCGCTGAGCCGGGGGCCCGATGCGGGACTCGATCCCAGGACTCCGGGATCATGACCTGAGCCGAAGGCAGTCGCCCAACCAACTGAGCCACCCAGGCGCCCTCAACTACTTTTATTCTTAAGATTTTATTTATTTGAGAGAGAGAGAGGAGAGAGCACAAGAGGGGGAAGGGTCAGAGAGAGAAGCAGACTCCCTGCTGAGCAGGGAGCCTGATGTGGGACTTGATCCCAGGACCCTGGGATCATGACCTGAGCCGAAGGCAGACGCCCAACCGACTGAGCCACCCAGGTGCCCCTCAACTACTTTTATTACTACTACTTAGTTAATTAAATTTCATTTATTCAGCAATTCCTTACTGAGTATGAATGAGGCTCTAAGCTAGGCACCACCTGGAAGACAAAGGAATACTCTGGGGCATGACGAAAAATAAAAACCTACTTTCACTTTGCATTACTAGAATAACATTTTCGAGACAGGAATGCTCTCAAGTTATGTTTCTCTATTAATATGTAAGTGTTTAGGGGCGCCCGGCTGGCTCAGTTGGTGGAGTGTGAGACTCTTGATCTTGGGGTTGTGAGTTCAAGCCCCACGTTGGGTGTAGAGATTACGTTAAAAATAAAAAAATTTAGAAAAAACCCGCAATTGTTTAAAGGACAACTGTGTCATTAAACATTGAGCACAGGGCCTGGTACACAGCGTTCAAGTGTTAGCTGTTGCTACAGTTTCTTTTAGGGATGTGGCAGGAAGCTTTTTCAATACAGTAATTCTCCGAAGGGCAAAAATAATACAATAACCTAAAAGACAGTAAAATCTATACATTGATAATTACAACATATGCTAGTAGTCATTTAGCATCCAATTCTTCTACAAAGCTATTAATATAAGAAATACCTACAGGTTAGCCATCAGGATAATGTAAATCAAAACTACAAGACGCCACTTCACATCCACTAGGATGGCTAAAACCAAAAAGACAGACAATAACAAGTGTTGACAACAATGTGGACAAACCGGAACCCTCATTTACTGCTGGAAGGAACGTAAAATGGCACGTTTGCACTGGAAAACAGTCTCACGGTTCTTTGGAAGGGCTAAATATAGTTACCACATGACCCAGCAATTCCACTGCTAGGTATATACATCCAAGAGAAATGAAAACATATGTCCACACAGAAACTTGTACACAGATGTTCACAGCAGCATTATTCCTAATAGTCAAAAAGTGAAAACAACCTAAATGTCCATGAAACAACCCAAATGTCCATCAGCTGCTAAGTGGTTAAGTAAAATGTGCGATATCCATATAGTGAATACTGTAAGACTATAGAAAGAAAGGAAGTTGTGGTACACCCTGCAGCATGGATGGACCTGGAAAACGTTATACGACACGAAAAGAGCCAGACACAAAGGACCACATCTTGTATGATCCCATACAAGATGAAATGCCCAGAAGCAGAAAGTAAACTGGTGGTCACCTAGGGTCGGAGGGGGAATGGGGTTTCTTTTGGGGGTGATGAAAACATTCTGGAGCTAGAGAGTGGTGATAGTTGCTCAAATGAATATACTAAAAACCACTGAATTGTACGCCTTAAACAGGCGAATGGTATGGTCTGTGAATTATATCTCAGTGAAGCTGTTAAAGAAAAAAAATACATAGGAAGAAAAGACTATCCAAATAATAAACTTTCAGAATAACGAGCAGAACAACTTTCTCTGGAAATTTAAGTGGCAAACAGGATACAATTTCTACAGTACGATAGCTTGGCAGGGACCATGAGTACCTGTGTGGAAGGCTGGCCCAGTGCAGGGGGGCAGAAATCAAGAGATCTCTCTAATGTCTTCTGATTCCAGCTGGTTGAGACCCAGGGAAGCTATTTAACCTCTCTGGGCTCTAGGTTCCTTTGTAACATTGACAGGAGAATGCCTATTCTAACTAGGGTCACTGGGTTGTTCCATAGCTCAAGGAAATAAGAGCGACGGCAACATTTACTAAAGCTTAAATTACTGAATTATGATCCAGGGCCTTGCTATTTATATTTTCATCCTGTTTCTTAGAAATCTGCATATGTCCTTAGAGGCTGAAAATAGGCTAAAGTAAATAAGCATCACATCAAAAACAAGTCATCAGCAAAGAACGTGTTTAACCCTTGGAAAGCTGCAGAAATCTTAATGTATTCAGAGATGCCCAATGTAAAATGCCTTCATTTTAAAATTAGTTTTTAAAAAATAAATTCAGTATATATATATCCTACCATCCAAACAGAAGGGTGAACCCAAGGTGCAAACACAGACCAAATCTTAAATGGGACTAAAGAAATAATATGTGACAAATAGTAAATTTGATAAAATAAAAAATATAAAGAAAACATACCAAAATACCAAGCTTACATAAAGTTCCAACTTCTCTCATATCCCTAAATGGCTTCAGCAAATACTGGAAGAACATAGTTGCCCCAGTAACTAATTCCTGGTATGCTTCATCTTCCTCTCGATAAACATTCATTAGTGCTACCATGGTGTGGGCTTTATCGTGCCCCTGAAGAACCTAGAAGACAGAATGTAAGTAGAGCTCAAGTAAGGACAGATTTATAAGATCATACCAAACAAATAAAACTAAAGAAACTTTAATGCCCTAAACTTTAATATTTAAAATACTGATTAAATTTAAAAATGCTATTGTCCTCCAACCAAAAGGCTCAATAAAACAAGAATGGTTAAATTAAATCATGGTATATCCATGGCAGAATGTTATTGCTGTAATCATTCAACGGTGTGACACCCCTAACAAACTCCTTTTATAAAGCCATTTTAATTTAAAAAGCTCATTCTATATGCAGCTTAAGGAGATGTAATTTAAGATTTTGAAACGTGGCTGAATTCTTCTCCCGCACCCCCCCCTTCCTCAAAAGAATGCACAGAAAAATCATCCAGATTAAGAAGGGCCTACAATGAGAATGCGCAAACTAGAAGACATGTCCAGGGTGTTAGAGCACTAAATCTTGGCCACCCGTAGTAAATTGTGGATGCACACGCCGTATTTTTTCTCCCAAACCCTTCTGTGAACTTGCGTTCCCCCTCCCCTCAAATTCTGTAAGTTTATCACTCCAACAATGAATTGTTCGGCGTCCCCCCATGACCTCTTTTAAGCTTAAAATTGCATTCCTGTTGCTATTCCAAATCGATAAATAAAGCTCACTCCCCGGCGGCTTTCCATCTGACCGAGTCTGCGTCACCTTTCCAAACCTTTCTCCTAGAGGCCCCTTCATCTTCTAAAGCAGTGGTCTCCACTGCTCCCGTCCCCGCATTCGCAGAACCCGGAAGTGTTTACATCTAGTCTGTGTTGTTTCCCACATGTACTACAGCTGTTTCCGGTTCTGCTTCCGCTATTCTCTGGCAGATCCTGTTAGGACAGCCGCCTCTGCCAGCGTCTTCAGAGAAAGGGGTCGGGGGCAGGCTCCAGGCGGAGAATGCACGCCCTCCCCTCCGTCCCCAGCTCCCCCACAGGTGACAGGCACCTGTCCCTGCCCCGTCCGCGCCCACCGTCCCCTGGCCCGCCGGCAGCCCGGCTCTCGGGAACACTGCACACCCGCCCACCCACACCGCGCCCGCAGCCCTGCGGCGGCCCGGGCCGAGCCAGGCGGGAGGGGGCCGGCGCGTACCTGGCGCAGCCGCGCGCCCGCCGCCGTCCACCGCGCGCGCAGGGCCCTCTCCCGGAAGTCGCGCAGGCTCTCGCAGTCGGGCGCGCCGCCGTCGGCCGGGAAGAGGGCGTCGCGCACCGCCGCGCCGCCGCAGCCGCTCGCCGCGTCGCCCAGGTAGCGCTCCAGGCGCCCGCACAGCTCCTGCAGCGCCGCGTCCCCGAGGCCCGCGCGCGCCGGCCGCACCAGCGCCCACAGCCCGAGCCCCAGGCCCCAGGCCCCGCCGGCGCGCGCGTCCAGCTCCGGCGGCAGCGGCGGGAAGCAGCTCTCCAGCGGCGGCCAGAGCGCCGCCAGCTGCCGGTGCGCGCCGCGGAGCCCGGCGGCAGACAGCAGGCCTGCCCAGCTGGGAGGGGACGCGGCCGGCTCGAGCTCGGGCCGGCTCCCCTCGCGCCGCTGCCGCTGCGCCGTGCGGTCGTGACAGGTCACCGCGAACTTGCCCTCCGCATCGTTCCAGGCCACGAGGAAGCGCAGCTGGTGCCGCTCGGGCTCGGCGAAGAGGTCCTCGCGGACCGGCACCCAGCCCTCCAAGCTGTCGGGCTGCTCGTCCTCCATGGCCTGCGGCTCAGCGGCCCGCGGACCTGGCTCGCGCGCTCCTGGCCTCCCCGCACCCCCAGGGGCTGGTGGCGGACCGCGACATTCTGGCTGGAAGGCGCTCGCGTCAGCGCCTGTCGGGCTCACCCCCCGCCCCCCGGCGCCTCTGATTGGCTGTCGGCCGTGGGCGGGTTCTCAGCAGCCAATGAGAAGGTCAGAAGTCTGTCTCCGTCCGGGCCCTGGGAAGCAGTCCTTGTCGCAACCCTGTCCCTGAGCCGGGGAACTTCCACTCTTGCCTCACCTTTTCCACCTTTGTACCTACTGACGTAGGAAAAGTGTTCGTTACATGAACGAGTTATCGTCTTATCCTCCTGCACTAAACTGCGAAACTCCTGAGAACGGGGACCGGCTGATTCGGTCCTTGCTCACTAGGGCGCCCGTGAATACCGGAGGGTTCCTGCGCCCGAGGACGGTGCAAACTTGCTGGAGACCAAACGTTAAATCAAACGTAGGAGTTAATTGGCTGAGGGCCTCTAAGCGCCAACCACTGGGTAGAAGCCATGCATCTGTTGTTACCGATTCAACAAGCTTTCATGGAGTGTCTACTGTGTGCAGGTCTGGGGGCTTACACAAAAGATGTCTCTCTGTCCTCAAAGCATCCCAGGTCCCAGACCGCATGTTTACATACAGTGTGTTCCCACTCTTCTTGTTACAGCCAAGGAGACGGAGACCCCACAAAGAACCTTGTCCTAACATACACACTCAGGCTAAGAAGACCACATGGCTCCCCAAGACCTGTTGAAGGAGATGGGGAAATCTAATTTGCACGTGGGGATGGGATGTGACTTGGAGGGACTAAGACAGCCCTGGTCTGTGTCCGGGAAAGGCACCGTGCGCACCCGGAAACACAGTGCAGGCCAGCTTCCGTCCTGTGAGTGCACGCGGGGGGGAGGGGGGGTTGTCCAGGGAAGGGAGGTGGGGGGAGGTGCCCCGAAAGCCCGGAGGAGGAGCCCTTCTCCGAGACTGGGCTCCTGAGGGTTAGATTCAGGAACCGGTGAAAGCTTTTGAAGGTTTGGAGCTGGGGAAGCCGGAAATGAGATTTGCGGTTGCTGTTATGCCCAAAGGAAAACAACAAGAAAGCAGGGCCAGCCTGCTGCAATGGTTAGGGCATCAGTCTCCACTGAAGATGAATTCCCAGGGTATCTAGAAACCTCTGTGGAATGTAGCTTTAAGATCTAAAGTTGCTTGTCTCAGCTCCCCCCACCCCCTTTAATGCCAGTGTGGGGCTATGGGGCCTTGGACTCAGAACTGCTGCTCTTGGCAGTCCTCTTGGAGAGAGAACCTGTTAGTTGAAGAGATTTATTTTTCCTCGAACCATTTTTAAATATATTATCTTAGCTAATGTGATTTACTGATAATTCTTCAAGTCTGTTTTAATATCTTTTTTGTATATTTTTTACAGCATGTCTTTTTACTGTATTTGTTTTATATTATTTTATTCTTTTTAGTAGTCTTTCTAACTTATTGCTTTATCAAAATGACATCAGCAGGGGCGCCTGGGGGGCTCAGTTGGTGAAGGGTCTGCCTTCGGCTCAGGTCATGATCTCAAGGTCCTGGGATCCAGTCCTGCATTGGGTTCCTTGCTCAGCTGGAGCCTCTTCTCCCTCAGCCCCTCCCCTGCTTGTGCTCATGCACTCTCTCTCCTGACAAATAAATGAATAAAATCTTTTAAAAAAAAATGACACTAGCAGGATTTCTAATTATAAAAGTAATTTCTATTTTTGTGTGAGGGAAGGATGTTTGTACATTCTTGGAAAAAAATAAGGGCAAGGACCCACCAAACCTAATAATTGTTGTTACCAGCATACATGCCTGCTTTATATTCACTTTATGGTTCTTTGGTAATATTGGCCTTTTTCTAAGCCAAATACCATATATTATTTTTCAATAAAAATATTTTTAAAAATTAATAAAGGTGCATATATAATTGTTATTAAAATAGGTACCATCAAAGATGTAAAGAAAAAAGTAAAATAACTCAAAAGAGTTAAACCCTGCTCTCATTTTATGTGTACCATTATATACAATATCATATATTATTATATATTTGTATTATATATTATACTATATATTATATATTTATATTATATATTATGTTATATACAGTATGTTTATATATCTATATTATGTATTTATCTTCTAATATATATATGATTATGCTGTAATGATATTTTACACTCTTTTTTTTTTAAGATTTATTTATTTGACAGAGAGACACATAGCGAGAGAGGGAACACAAGCAGGGGGAGTGGGAGAGGGAGAAGCAGGCTTCCCACGGAGCAGGGAGCTTGATGTGGGGCTCAATCCCAGGACCCTGGGATCATGACCTGAGCCGAAGGCAGACGCTTAACGACTGAGCCACCCAGACGCCCCTTACACTCTTTTTCAACTTACAGATATATTGTTGGTCTTTTCCACATAAAAGATAGACATCTACATGATGATTTTAATATTTCCCAATATTGAGTTGACTGTATTGTGATTTAATAAATTCTATATTGATAGACATAGATTAATCTCTATTTTCTGCAAACATACATAATGCTGTGGTGAACATTCTTGTACATACCTCTTTGCATAAATTTTTTCTTACAGTTTTTTTGCTTTTGATATTTTATTGTGCTTCTAATATTTTTATTTTATAAATACCTGGCAGCAATGATATTTTTCAAACGACATTTTGATTGAGATTTAAAAAGCAATAGATGTAAATTCTGAGATCAAATCACCATAAGCAAACTTTTCAATGGAACAGTCCAGAACCCAATTCATGCTCTCAGGAGGGAAACTGGTGGAGCAGTTTCTCTGGAGAACACTTGGTGGGCTACGGGGACAGTTGGAAGTCCTGTCCTCTATCCCCAAGCCCAGTGAGGGATCTTCAAAGGGACCCTTCAGAGAGCTTGCTGTATCTCCTGCAGATGGGCCAATGGTGGCCTGAGGTGAGCGGATTGGCCGCTTTGATGGCAGAGCCAGGGGAAGTGGCTGCATTGGGTCTAACTGCCTCCCAGAGTTCGCAGGGACCAAGAATGGGTCTGCCTCCTGAGCCAGCAGAATGACAGAGTCAGCAAGGAATCGTCAGATCCTGCCTAAGAGAGCCAACGGCATGGGTAAGGAGACCTCATTTGAGTGATCGTGAAGGTGGTCCACCAGGGCCTATAAGGGGAATGCGAGGGACCCCCTGGAAGAGTGGGGTTCTCAGCCTTGTTGTGGGAACTCAAGGGAAAGGTCTCCATAATGGGAAACTCCAGAGATGTACAAAAACTCCCCAGGAGAGAAGGAGGGAGATGAAGAGGGAAGGAGGGTGCACGATAGAGAGCTCTGAGCACCTGCCAGCCCAGAGAGCCTGAAGCTAGCACCCACTGTGGCATCAACTCCATTAGGAGCTGTCTTATCACCTTGGCACTCCTGCCCTGGCATTCCACCAGCAGCTCAAGGAGGTGTGGGGAGAAGAGACCGACCTCCTTCCTCCTTTCCCAGGGCAGACTTCCAGCTAAAGAGGCCCAGGCCGGGTAGGGGAGAAGATTGTGATACTGGCTGAGCTAAGTTTGACTTTTGCATTAATATTCGGGACGGTACCTTCAGTTACTGAATGGAGACTACGCCTTCAAATGACCCTAGGACTGAATGTCACCTAAGAGGAAGCAGAGAGTCATGGGTCTGCTGGTTTGGGTTGTTTTTTCATCCAGAGAGGGGAATGATTCCCACAGTGAGTACATGTGAAAGGAATGGTGGAAGAAAAAAAAATGAAGTTGCATTTGATTACCTTCAGAGCTGTGCTTGTTCAAAACAATTTGAGAAAAGACCACGGGCGCAGGTGGAAGCGGCCCAGCTCGGGGACTCTCAGACACCCTCCCTCCTGCATGGGCTGCATGGCCTCCAGCCCTCTGCACACAACTGGCCCTCCGAGCAGCACCGTGGAGCTACAGGCCTCAAATCCTAGTAAATGAAGAAACTCCGGGGACAGCATGTGACCCCTCCTGGTGACACTTGAGCGGTAAGAAGTGCAAGACAGCCTAGGCAGGTCTATATTTGGGCTTTCACACATGGCAGGCCTGTTGCTATTTGCAGCGGGAGCCGGCTCATGTTACCATCACCTTCCGCGCCCCAGGGGCAGAGCCCCTGCTGTAAGGCAGGCAGGGGTAGCCTTTGGGGCTCTCACAGGTAGCTGGGAGGGAAATCCTCTGTTTCCTAGCCCTTCTCCAGAGGCCTCGGAGGTAAAAGAAGAACCTGCGGACCCTTAAATCAGCAGGCAAGTTTTTGGGTAATCCTATTCTTCTAATGCAAAGAGTATTACTAGAAACTCAGTTACTTAATGCCACAATGTTAATGCAATATTGTTCCTTTAGGGAAAGAGATATCATCTTAAATTGCGGACGTGTAAATGGCAATCAACAGTGGGGATGCTTTCTGTGCCGTCCCGTAGCGTGGACTCGCCTTGACTGAATGCGGTGTTGGTACAGAGTGCGAAAGCTTCTCGCGGATCGAGAGAGACTGGCTGGCGATTTCTTGCAATGTGCCCTTAGACTATTTTTAGTGCAGGGGCCCAATTGCTAGAACTGTTTGGAACCCTATGTAGTGTTATCCTCTGGCTGCAGTGGCGGGCTGATAAATACATTTTGTTTTAATCTGCACGTGTGTCCCGACAAATCATAATTTCATGTTTTGATTGAAATATGGAAAAACAGGATTACAAGCATTTTTCACCTGTTATTCAAACCCCTCCTCCCATAGAAAGCTTTCAGTTTTGGACTTTGTAAAGGTGATTTGAGCTATTTTGCATCACTATACAACCAACACTTTAAAGCAAGTTTCTTTAGCTGCGGCTCAGGAATTGCGAAAGGCTACACGGGTGAGCTTCTGAAATTACAGGCAAAACTATGTTTGTGCGCTTATGGGCTAGAGAATTCACAGCTTTCAGTAGATTCCCAGAGGCACTCATGCCCCATAGAAGGCTAAAAATCATTTTTGTGGGAGACTTTTCTAACTAATGCACTGGGACGTACTTCCCATATAACACTTAAGCAAAAGTCTTTTTTTTTTCTATAGCCCTATAGCCTAGAGTAGAAGTTATCTAGCTACTGTATTCTTTTTTTTTTTTTAAGATTTTATTTATTTATTTGACAGAGAGACAGAGAGAGAAAGAACAAGTAGGCAGAGCGGCAGGCAGAAGGAGAGGGAGAAGCAGGCTCCCGACTGAGTAGGGAGCCCGACATGGGGCTCGATCCCAGGACCCTGGGATCACGACCTGAGCAGAAGGCAGCTGCTTAACCGACTGAGCCACCCAGGTGCCCCTAGCTACTGTATTCTTTATAGGCTGTGACCTACTTATTTCTCTAAGGTTCAGTTTCATCACTTATAAAATGACAATTTACTGTTAATGTTCTTTTCTCCCCCAGTTTTGAATATGTTGGTAAGACACTGAAGGAGTCTGGGCACTGAGGAGGAAAGTGCATGGGAGCTGTGTGGGTGTGTTGCAAACCTCCTACCTCGGTGCCGAGCACCCAGACCAGTTTGTTTGTCTGTCCAAAGGCGAAACGCAGGCATGGAAGAATTTGTGCTCGTTAGATTTGTTCTTAATGTTTTCCAGTCTTCTTGATTGTGTAACAGTTCAATTTGGTGTTTCACTCTCCAGCTTGCAGTTGAAAGAATTGGCCAGCATGATTTATTGGTAATACAGAATTCTGGTTTTCTCCCTTCTGGTAGCACACAGAAGTGTGTTGTTTTTAGCAGGCTGCTCCGGGGTCTGTAGGTGATACGGTTTCGTGGAAAACTGGGTCTGGATCCAACTCTTTACCCGCTGGGCTGTATGTCCAGCGTGCAGCACTGGGCTGGACACAGAGTAGCCCCAGATCGCCCCTCGTTAAGTGAAATTGGGCGTGGCAAGTCCTGTCTCCTCACAGAAACTCCGCTTTGCCATCCTAAAATCAGGAAGTTGAATGAGATGCTGTCCAAGGGCCCTTCCATCCATAGAGTTCCACACCTCTGCCTGGGCCCCTGGAAGCCCTTGCCGTGAGGACCAGCGACCTCACAGCCGATGTCCATGCCTGGATGTGAGGCTGTTCTGCTATGGTGCCTCCTCCCATCTTCAGTTGTTTTCAGGGGACAGAATGATCCCACAGTGGCCGCAGTTGGCTCCACCCCATGATGGCCACTGTGAGTCTTCACTTGCTAGCCCTGGTCCTCACCCTTCATGAGTCCCCGGTGGGAGAGGCCAAGGTCCAGATAATGATGCTAGCAGCCACCCCCACGTTCGTGACAGCAACTGACATGGACCGAGGACTGACTTTGAGGCACGTGCTATGCTAAGCATTTTACACAACATTGTATTACTTCATCCAAAAAAATTTTACATACATTATGTTATTTCATCTAAATGCTAACTTCATGAGGCAGGAACTAGCAACAAGCCCATCTCGTGGGCTCATGAAAGTAAGGCCCAGA
>NC_138377.1:123143140-123163509 GCF_054177405.1 Leptonychotes weddellii | reverse complement strand
CCGACCTCTTCTCAGTTTTTTGAAGAACTTCCATACTATCTTCCATAAGATATGGCTGTACCAATCTATATTCCTACCAACAGTGAACAAGAGTTCCCTTTTCCCACATCCTTGCCAACACTTGTTATCTCTTGTCTTTCTGGGACCACCATGCTAACAGGTGCAAGGTGCTATCTCATTGTGGGTTTGGGGTTTTTTTGTTGCTGTTGTTGTTTGTTTTGTTCTTAGGTAGGCTCCACACCCACCGTGGAGCCCAACACATGGCTTGAACTCTGAGACCAAGAGTTGGTACTTAATCAGCTGAGTGACCCAGGCGTCCCCTCACTGTGGTTTTGATTTGATGATTGATGATGATGAGTGATGTTGACCATTTTTTCATATGTCTATTAGTCATCTGGATGTCTTCTTCAGAAAAATGTTTACTTATGTCTTCTGTCCATTTTTAATCAGATTATTGGGGGGGTTTGCTATTGAGTTGTATGAGTTCCTTACATATTTTGGATATCAACTATCACGTAAATAGTTTGCAACTATTTTCTCCTATTCCATAGGTTGCCTTCTCATTTTGTTGATTGTTTCTTTTGTGGTGGAAGTTATTTTTAGTTTGATACCATCCTGCTTGTTTATTCTTCCTCTTGTTGCTCGTGCTTTTGGTGACACATCCAAAAAATTGTTTCCAAGACTGATGTTGAGGACCTTTTTCCCTTGTTTTCTTCTAGTTTTTGGTTTCACATCTTACATTTAAGCCTTTAATCTATATTTTGAGTTAATTTTGGTAAGTGGTATAAAATAGGGGTCCAATTTTATTTTTTTGCTTGTGATTATCCAGTTTTCCCAGCACTATTTACTGAAGAGATTGTCCTTTCCCACAACAGGGTAATTCTGATTAGCTAGGGGGCCAGACTTGCAGGAGAGCAAAGGCAGTATTCAGAGCCCCTTAGGACAGAAGGCTCTGAATGTTTTGTTGACCAGTAAGGGATGTGGGGTCATAGGATGGATCAGGACAGGGGAGAAGGCAAAGTGGCATTTCCACAGCTGGATGGCCCCTTTGGCCTTGGGAACCATGGAAGAGAGACATGAGCTAAAGTAGGAGTGATGCACGTGCTACTCAGGAGTGTCTTTGGGTCTGGCACGAGTGTGTGGTTCTTTGTCCATCTCAATGCTAGTTTTGCGGGGATGCACACCTATCATAGGGAGCTGTGTCCTACTTCACCTGAAGCTACACTTCCCCATCCCTAAAACAAGCTATGTTGTGCGGAGATGCCAGGACTGCCCCAGCCAGAGTCTAAGGTGGGCAGGGTTCTTACGAGTAACCCCAAAGAACATCCAGGCTCTGGGATCCTCATAAGTCACAGATGCTAGGGAGGCAAAGCACTGGCCCCAGAGCCTCTTGCTTTGTGATGCTTCCTCTGGGGGCAACCTTCATTCATCCCCTCCCCCTACCCAGGGGGTAGACCAGGTCCCCGCGGACCTGTTGGTGGTCCAGGACACTGGAGCTAGTACCTCATGCCTCAGTCCTGTGCTGTCATGGTCCTCAACCTCAGCACACATTACTGATGCTCACCACTGTCTTCTGTGTAAGAGTTACAGAGCATTCGAGAACAGGACTGAAGCTTTCCTGAACCCTAATGTGATGTGCCCGGTCTTGGAGTCTGGGGAGTAAAGTTTCCTTATGTGGATCCAGACCCCAGAAACCAGTTGCATGCATGTATGTGGTGAGAGAGCATTGTCTTTGTCGCTCATGGTTGCTGGAAGTCTGCCCCTCTGGCTGGTGCTGATGGAGGAAGTGAAACAAGAGCATCCTATATGGAACTTCAGAGCAGGAAAGGGTAGAGGCACGATTCCCAGGGGCTCACCAGGGCAGAACCTGTGTGGTCCATCCCCACTGTTCCCCCACGCTCAAAGAAGGCCAATCGGCTGCTGTGTTTTGTCTTGCCGTCAGCACAAGCTGAGGTGAGCCCATGGGGGATGTGTGAGGGACCTCCAAGGAGGGTTATTGCCCTGGTTAAGTTGGAAGAGTGACATTTGGGACAGAGCCCAGATGAAGAAAGATGGCCGGGGGCTTCCCCAGGTTAAGGGCAGAGCAGGTGTCTATCCCTGGGATCCAGAATCTCCTGTGAGTCTTCTTTGTTTTTAGGTAGGCTCCACACCCAGCGTGTGGAGTTAAGTCCAGATGGGGGACTGGGTCAGTCCTCTGTGCTCCTCATCACCCCCCCTTAGCCTTTCTCCGTGCTCACAGGACAGAACTGGGGGCGGGGGGGCATGGGGCAGACAGCAAGAGGAGCCTGGCAGCTGTCTCCTGGAGTGAGCAGGGAGGTCTGGGCCACGAGGGCAAAGGGTCCTCTCTGACCAGCCTGGAACATGGGCCAAGTTCTTTTCCCTGAGAGAATGGGTAGAAAAGCTGAGTGATCCTTGGTCTCTGCAGATAGAGCAGAGGAACAGAGATGAAACTGAAGGCCTATAGCAGGAATATGCAGGAAGGGGATCAGGAGCCAGACAGTTAGTTCAGGACATCACAGGCATTAAAGGCAGAGCATAGAGAGGCTAAAGAGTGGGTTCTCCAGAAGGGTGCCAAGTCCCTGGGACTTCAAGCATCTGCCATTGTGGCCTGTGGGGGTGATCGCAGGCTTGTGGCTTGGGAGACAGGATGCGTGTTGTCACATCATACATCAAAGTGGAGAAAGTGAGAGGCAGTGAGCTCCATCTGGCAGTGTCGAATTTGGGGAGAATGGGAATGTTCAGGAAGGCTACGGCTTCTCTAAACTTCTGCCTCTGCTTGAAGCAGAGGTCAGAGCCAGAGACAAGAATTTGGAGCTCCTGGCAGAGAGGGGGACGTGGAGGCGCGAGAGTGGACGAGGTCACCTGGGGCAGGTGGAGAGGGAGGAGAGGAACAGGGATGGAAACCTGGGGAAGGCCGGCATGAGGAGCAGCCCAGCAGGCAGACTCAGAAAGAGTTCGGCCGTCCCAAGAGGAGATGGCAGGCTGAGCGGGGTCAACAGGATCGAATGTCACCGAACAGCCAGCGGAGCATGGGCCACTGTCCATGGATTTCACAATGAGGCCAGCAGAAAACACTGTATTTTTAAAAAGGCAATCAAAACCAGAGAAAATGGAAAGAAAAATGAATGGCATTTTTTCCTATAGCTTTGTGGTGGTAATTAAAAGGACAGTCTGTTAGCAGAGGTCACAGAGTCCCTCACTGCAGAAAGACCAGCACTGCAGGTTGGGGAGGCCACTGAACCTGACTCCTGGGTGCACCTGCAGAGCAAGGCGTTAGACAAACAGCTGCCCGCTGGCTCTGATCCCACCGTGGAAATTAAGGGGGGCTGTTTGGATCATAATAAACGTCATGATGGTGGGGGGAGTGCTAACCTGTATCTTTAAGGTTTTTTTTTTTTTAATTTTTTATTTTCCTCCAAAATATATTGCATATATACCATGTTGGAATAGTTTAGTAATAGTAGTTTTCTTATTTTTATTTTTTTAAAGATTTTATTTATTTGAGAGAGAGAGAGCACAAGCAGGGGGAGGGGCAGAGGGAGAAGGACAAGCAGACTCCCCGCTGAGCAGAGAGCCTGGTGACATGGGGCTCCATCCCAGGACCCCAGGATCGTGACCTGAGCCGAGGGCAGATGCTTTAACTGAATGAGCCATCCAAGCGCCCCAGTAATAGTAGTTTTTTGTTTTTTGTTTTTTTAAGATTTTATTTAATTGACAGAGAGAGACACAGTTAGAGAAGGAACACAAGCAGGGGCAGAGGGAGAAGCAGGCTTCCCACTGAGCAGGGAGCCTGACGCGGGCCTCGATCCCAGGACCCTGGGATCATGACCTGAGCCGAAGGCAGACGCTTAATGTCTGAGCCACCCAGGCGCCCCAATAGTAGTTTTTTTTTTAAAGGCATTAGGTTTACCACAATTTATTGTTAAAGGGGGCATTAGGAACTGGATTGTGGGGATGGTTACACAACTTGAGAAATTTACTAAAAACCATTGAATCATGCGCTTAAAACAGGTGATTTTTATGGTATGTAAATTATATTTCAATAAAGTTGTTTTCAAAATAAGTTAGTGAGTAAGCTAAGCAGCTCACAGAATTCCTGGTTTTATGTAGGAGTGAGTTGTTGATGAAGTGCTTGTACAGGTTAATTAGAATGGTAGAACAGTTCAGTGGATAGAAATTTCAGCCAGTATTTGGACATCAACTGTACCTGCTTGTGCCTTGTACAGTTAAATGAAAAAAACAAAACAAAACTGGTTCTCTAAACCAAAAAGGTCATTCTAAGGGGTGCCTAGGTGGCTCATTCAGTTGGATGTCTGACTCTTGATTTCACTCAGGTCATGATCTCGGGGTTCTGGGAGCAAGCTCTGAGTCGGGCTCTGCACTCAGTGGGGAGTCTCCTTGAGATTCTCTCTCTCTCCTTCTCCCTCTGCCCCTCCCCTTGATCGTGCATGCTGTCTCTATAATAAATAAATCTTTAAAACAAAAAAGAGGTCATTCTTTTTTGTATGTGGATTAGTGGTCTTCAATTTTTTTTTTTTTTTTTTGCTCCTGACCTCCCTTAGAACATTTACGTTATCTGAAAATTTTTATCAAAAATTTAAATAACCGGGGCGCCTGGGTGGCTCAGTTGGTTAAGCGACTGCCTTCGGCTCAGGTCATGATCCTGGAGTCCCTGGATCGAGTCCCGCATCGGGCTCCCTGCTCAGCGAGGAGCCTGCTTCTCCCTCTAACCCTCCCCCCTCTCATGTACTCTCTCTCTCTCATTCTCGCTCTCTCAAATAAATAAATCTTTAAAAAAAAAAAAAGTTTAAATAACCTTGTATTAGGTGATGGTTTCTCAGACATGATACCAAAAATACAAGCTAAAAGGAAAACATAGATAAATTGGACTATATCCAAATTAAAAACTTTTGTGTTTCAAAGGACACCTTCAAGAAAGTGAAAAGATAATTTACAGAGTGGGAGAAAATATTTGCAAATCATACATCTGATAAAGGACTTGTATCCAGAATATGTAAAGAACTCTTATAATTCAACAATAAATAGGGGTGCCTGGGTGGCTCAGTCAGTTAAATACCTGCCTTTGGCTGGGATCATGATCCCAGGGTCCTGGGATCAAGCCCTGTGTCAGGCTCCGCACTCAGCATGGAGCCTGCTTCTCCCTCTCCATCTGCCCCTTCCCCCCACCCCGTCATGCTCGCTCTTGCTCTCTCTCAAGTAAATAAAAAAAACTCAACAATAAATAGATGGATAACCCAATTTGAAAATGGGTGTATTAAGGTTCTCCAGAGAAACTGAATCCACTTGGGGGGTGGTACATGTATGTGTATAAAGAATGTGAGAGAGACATTTATTTTAAGGAATGGACGCATGCAGTTATGGATGCTGACAAGTGCAAAATCTGCAGGGTGGGCTGGCCGTCTGGAGACCCAGGCAAGAGCCAGCATTGCAGCTCAAGTCTGAAGGCCATCTGCTGGTAGAATTCCTTCTTGCTTGAGAAAGAGCTACCTTTGTTCTGTTAAACTCTACAATTGATTAGATTGGACCCAATCACAGTATGGCGGGCAATCTGATTTATTCAAAGTCCACCAACTTAAAAGTCAATCTCATCCAAATAACACCCTCATAGACACATTTGAAATAATATTTGACTAGATACTTGAACACCATGGCCCAGCCAAAGTGACACATAAAATTAACCATCACGATGGACAAAGGATTTGAATAAACATTCCTTCAAAGATAATAAACAAATGCCAATAAGTGCATGAAAAGATGCAGACATCATTATCCATATGGAAAATGCAAATCAAAACCACAATGAGGTTATCACTTCACATCTACTAGGATGGCTCCAATCAAAAAGATGGATAATAACAAGTGTTGACTGGGATATGGAGAAATTGGAACCCTCCTATTCAACCAGTGAGAATGCGAAATGGTGCAGCCACTTTGGAAAAGAGTTTGGCAGTTGCTCAAAAGTTTAAACATAGTTACCACATGGCCCAGCAATTCCACTCATCAGAATATACCCAAGAGAAATGAGGACGTATGTCCACACAGAAACTTGTACATGAACATTCACAGCAGCATTCTTCATAATAGTCAAAAAGTGGAAACAACCCAGGTATCCATCAACTGGATATGTTATCTGTAACATAAACAAAATATGTTATATTCCTACACTGGAATATTATTCAGCTGTAAAAAGGATACATTGTACAACGTGGATGAACCTTGAAAATATTATGCTCAATGGCAAAAAGCTAAACACCAAAGACCACATGTTGTATGCATCCATTTATATGAAATGTCCAGAATGGGCAAATAGAGACAAAAAGTAGATGCCAGTTATCAGGGGCTGGGGGAGCAGGTTATGGGGAGTGACTGCCAATGAGTATGTGGTTTTTTGGGGGGCATTGAGTGTTCTGGAATTGGATAGCAATGATGAGCCCATAACTCTTCAGTTTATTGAAAATACTAAATTGTACACTTTTTAAAAAATATTTATTTGAGAGAGAGACAGAAAAGAGAGGGAGCACACAAGTGGGGAGAGGGACGGAGGGAGAGAATCTCAAGCAGACTCCCTGCTCAGCACAGGCCCCATGCTGGGCTCGATTTCACGACCCTGAGATCGTGACCTGAGCCAAAACCAAGAGTCTGACACTTAACCAACTGAGCCGTCCAGGTACCCCTAAATTGTACACTTTAAAAGCTGAACCTTATGGTGTGTAAATTATATCTTAATAAAGCTGTTATTTTAAAAAGTATGAATAGTTTCAAAAGATACACTTTCTGGCATGCTATAAATGTTTACGTTTCCAAATAGAACTATTTTATAACTCCTAAGTTTATTTAATGGACTTCTAAATACTATTGCAGTTTGATGCCCTTCATTGAGTATGCTAAAAAATGCAACAAAAATTCTTATGGGGTGCCTGGGTGGCTCAGTTTGTTGAGCATCCAACTCTTGGTTCAGCTCAGGTCATAATCTCAGGGTTGTGAGATCGAACCCTGCATCCGGGCTCCATGCTAAGCATGGAGTCTGCTTAGGATTCTCTCTTCCTTTCCTCTGCCCCTCCCACTCATATTCTCTCTCTCTCTCTGTCAAATAAATATATAAATCTTTTTTTTAAAAGATTTTATTTATTTATTTGACAGAGAGAGAGAGAGACAGCGAGAGAGGGAACACAAGCAGGGGGAGTGGGAGAGGGAGAAGCAGGCTTCCTGAAGAGCAGGGAGCCCGATGTGGGGCTCGATCCCAGGACCTGGGACCATGACCTGAGCCGAAGGCAGACGCTTAACGACTGAGCCACCCAGGCACCCCAATATATAAATCTTAAAAAAACCTCTTTTATAACATTAGAAATTTTACCTTGTTCTTTTTTTCTCCTTGAGCTTGTGTTTACATTTAACTTCTCAGAAGAGTTTTGTCCTAATGTATTGTTTTTCTATACTTAGAAAGTCTTTTATTGATCATCTATGAGACTTCTCTACAAAAAAACACATATACATGCATGCAATTTAAATTTTTTTTATTTTCCTGGAACCATAAGACCCTAAATGGTAACCTCTTCTTTCTTCTGGATTAATTTATCAATACAATTTGTAGTCACATGTGAGCAAAACAACATATGTTACTAATTTTGACAAATAATTATTATTAAACAAAACAAAAGTGAAATGGAAATGCATCTCTTGATAAGCTGGATGGGGCTTTTCTTTTTAAAAAAGTTAACTCATGTTTTCATGTATGAATTATATATATTATGAATTATATTATTATAGCAATATCCTTCAACTCTTTGAACTCTCTGAAATGTATGCCAAAAATTACACAGTGATCTCTTGTGAAAAATCATTTTTATTTTTTTTTATTTTTTATTTTTTTAAAGATTTTATTTATTTATTTATTCATGAGAGACAGAGAGAGAGAGAGAGGCAGAGGGAGAAGCAGGCTTCCCGCGGAGCAGGGAGCCCGATGAGGGACTCGATCCCAGGACCCTGGGATTATGACCTGAGCCGAAGGCAGAGGCTTAACCATCTGAGCCACCCAGGCGCCCCGTGAAAAATCATTTTTAGTCATATGTCAGCTGACACTTGATTAGATCCTCCTTCAGTTTTGCTGAAAGCTAAGAATTGGAAACCACTTAGCTTACAAAGAATGTTTCTTATCCATCCCTTAGCTGCTCTCCTGACCCTTGCAAACCATGCAAGATGATAAATAGTTATTTATTGTGCAGCAAATAATACACTGTTCCTTCTTTCCACCTGGCCATCCCCTCCTGCTCCCATTCCCTCCCACTCCTTTTTTCACATTTGGGCTCCTTCAAGGGGTAGCATTTACACCATGGATCTTCAGACTACAGCATCTCTATATAAAGACTTTCCAAGGGATACATGACAGGGATAACTTTAAGAGTATTAAATTCCAGATGTTTAACATAATATTTAATCTTTCCTAGAGCAGCTCTCTCTCTTGAAATGGGCCAGCTGTTGAGGCTTCATGCAGGTTCCATGTTCACACTGTCCCTTCCTCTCTGTTACAAAAGTAAAACTGCACCTCTCATTCCTGAATATTACATTGCCCTGTAAGATTTCATGGCCTTGGAATTTAAAAACCTGCAGGGGGGCATCTGGGTGACTCAGTTGGTCAAGCATTCAACTTTTGGTTCTGGCTCAGATCATGATCTCAGGGTCCTGGGGTCGAACCCCCATAAGCCTGCTTGGGATTCTCTCTCTCTCTCTCCCTCTGCCCTTCCCCCAACTCTCGGGCTCTCTCTCTTTAAAAAAATAAAAACCTCCAGTGGGCTAAGTGGAAGGACAATTTGAAGTGTTGGTATCAATGTTACTAGAGATAAAGAGGAGCATTTTATAATGATAAAAGGAGCCAATCCATCAAGAATACATAACAATTATAAATGTATATGCAGGGCGCCTGGGTGCCACAGGTGGTTGAACATCTGATTCTTGGTTTCAGCTCAGGTCGTGATCTCAGGAGATCAAGCCCCGTGTCAGGCTCCGTGCTCAGCAAAGAGTCTGCTTAAGGCTCTCTCTCCTTCTCCCTCTGCTCCTCTCCCCCCATCTCTCTCTCTAAAATAAATAAATGAATCTTTTTAAAAAATAAATAAATGTATATGCACCTAAAAAAAGGGCACCAAAATACATAAAGCAAATAGTGATATAAGTGGAAAAAGAGACAACGCAACAGTATCAGTTGGAGACCTCAGTACTCTACTTTCAATAACAGAACTAAGAAGATCAACAAGGAAATAGGGGACTCAAATAATACTGTAAAGCAGCTGGACTTCACAGACATCTAGAGAACGCTCCACCCAAAAACAGCAGAATACACATGCTTCTCAAGGCATATAGAACATTCTCCAGGATAAATCAAATGCTAAAACAAACCTCCATAAATTAACAGGATAGAAATACTACAAAAACATGTTCCCTGACCACAGTGGGTTAGAAATCAATAACAGAGAAATCTGGGGAGCCACAAATATGTGGAAATTAAAAATACATTCCTAAATAACCAATGTATTGAAGAAGAAAGCAAAAGGGAAATTAGAAAATAGTTCAAGATGAATAAAAATAAAGATAAAACATACCAAAAGTTTTTACCACATTATTGGGATGCAGCAAAAGTGGTGCTTAGAGGGAAATTTATAGCCATAAATGCCTGTATTTAAAGAGAAGATCTTAAATCAACAACCTAACCTGCCATTTAAAACACTGAAAAAAGAACAGCAAACTGAATAAAGCAAGCAAAAGGAAGGAAATACTAAAGGTTATAGTCGAAATTAATGAAGAAAGGAATAGAAAAACAATAGAGAAAATCCAAGAAAACCTTAAAGAGATCAGCAAAACTGACAAGCTTTTACTTAGACTGACCAAGAGAAAAAGAGAGAAGACTCACATCACTAGAATCAGAAATGAAAGAGGGGAACATTATTACCAACCTTACAGAAATAAAAGAATTAAAAAGAATACCATGAACAATTGTATTCCAATAAATTAGATAAATGAAATGGACAAATTTTTGGAAAGACACAAACTACCAAAAGACTCAAGAAGAAATTGACAATGTGAATAGGCCCATAAAAAAATAGACTGAATTAATAATAGCGGGGAGAAAACTCAGGAAGAAAAGCCCAGATAGCTTCACTAGTGAGTTACCAAACATTTAAAGAAGAATTAATGCCAGTCCTTCACAAGTTCTTCCAAAAAATAGAAGAGAAGGAATATTTCCCAACTTAATTCTGTGAGGCCAGTATCTTCCTGACACCAAAACCAGACAAAGACATTACAAGAGAAGAAAACTACAGGCTAATATTTCTTAGGAAAAGGAATGCAGAATTCCTCAAAAAATACCAGCAAACTGAACCCAGTAATACATATAAAAAACTAAACACCATGACCAAGTGGGATTTATCCCAGGGATGCAAGGTTGGCTTAACCTCAGAGTTGGCAGCAAGTTCTTAGTTACGACACCAAAACCACAAGTAACAAAAGAAAAAAATCAATTAGACTTCATCAAAATTAAAAACTTTTGTGCTTCAAAGAACACCATCAATAAAGATGCGAGTGCCTGGCTAGCTCATTTCATAGAGTGTGTGATTCTTGATCTCAGGATCATGAGTTCAAGCCCCATGTTGAGTGTGGAGCCTACTTAAATTAAAAAAAAAAAAAAACTTTTGAAAAGGGGGCTCCTGGGTGGCTCAGTTGGTTAAGCGTCTGCCTTTGGCTCAGGTCATGATCCTGGGGTCCTGGGATTGAGCCCCACATTGGGCTCCTTGCTCAGCGGGGAGTCTGCTTCTCCCTCTCCCTCTGCCTGCTACTCCACCTGCTTGTGCTCTCTCTCTCTGTCAAATAAATAAAATCTTTAAAAATAATAATAATAAAGTGGAAAGACAACCTACAAGATGGGAGAAAATATTTGCATATTATGTATCTGACAAGGGACTAGTTTCTAGAATATGTAAAGAAATCTTAGAAATAACCCAGTTAAAAATGGACAGACTATTTGAATAGATATTTCTCCAAAGAAGATATACAAATGGCCAATAAATGCAAGAAAAAATACCTGACATCAGTATTCATCAGGGAGATGCAAATCAAAACCACAATGACATGTACTATTTCACACCTGCCAGGATGGCTATAATCAAAAAGTCAGATAATAACAAGTGTTGACAGGGATGTGGTGAAATCAGAGCCTTCATACACTGCTGGTGGGAATGTCAAATGACGCAGCCACTTTGGAAAACAGTCAGGTAGTTCCTCAGAAATTTGAACATAGAGTTATCCTATGATCCAGCAACCTCACTTCTAGAGAGATGAAAACACATATCCCAAGAGAGATGAAAACATATATCCACACAAAAACTTGAACACAAACATTTTAGCAGCATTATTTATAATAGTAAAAAGGTGAAAACAACCCAAATGAAAAGGGAAGCATGCAGGGGTTCCTGGGTGGTGCTGTTGGTTGACATCTGACTCTCGGTTTCTGCTCAGGTCATGATCTCAGGGTTGTGAGATCAAGCCCCACATTGGGCTCCACGCTCAGTGGGGAGTCTGCTTAAGTTTCTCTCTCCCTCTCCCTCTGCCCCTTCCTATACTCTCTCTCTTTCTCTTTCTCTCAAATAAATAAATCTTTAAAAAGGGAAATATGCAAATAAGCTGATGAATGGATAAACAAAATACGGTATTCCCATACAATGGAATATTATCTAGCTCTAAAAAGCAATGAGTACTGACACATGCTATAACATGGGCAAATCTTTTTTTTTTTTTTTTAAAGATTTTATTTATTTGCGAGAGAGAATGAGAGACAGAGAGCACGAGAGGGAGGAGGGTCAGAGGGAGAAGCAGACTCCCCGCTGAGCAGGGAGCCCGATGCGGGACTCAATCCCGGGACTCCAGGATCATGACCTGAGCCGAAGGCAGTCGCTTAACCGACTGAGCCACCCAGGCGCCCCAGCATGGGCAAATCTTGAAAACATTATGCTATGAAAGAAGCCAGTCACAAAAGACAGTATATTATATGATCCCATTTATATGATTCCATTATATGAATCCAGTATATTATATGATTCCATTTATAAATCAATAGAGGCAGAAAGTAGATTAATGGTTGCTTAGGGCTGGTGGAAATGAGAGAATGTGGGTGGTGATAGCTAAAGAGTACAGAGTTTCTTTGTGACAGGATGAAAATGGTCTAAAATGGACTGTGGTAATTGCTGCTCATTTTCGTGAATATACTAAAAACCCTTGAAGTATATACTTCTGATAGGAGAACTGTATGGTATATGAATTCTCTATCAGTAAAACTATTATAAAAAGTAATCTAAAATAATGGCAGTTATGTGCCAAGAGGAAAACAGGAACTTTGGAGTCCAACAGTCTGTGTAATTCAGGTCCTCCAAGAAGCAGGCCCCAAATGGGATTCGATACACAAGGACTTTAGTAGGGGAAGCCCTTGTCTGAGATAAAATGGGGAGGAAGATAGGAAAGGCTGAGAGAGCTGTCAGACCATGATGTAAGTCCAGCCCCGAGTGAGGGAGGGAAGGATGGTTTGGAGGAGTCACCCCAGTCTGCCTTGCACCCTAAGAAAGGTTTGGCAAGGCTGTCAAGGAGTCCTCCAGCCAAAATCTGCCATCAGAGGAGTTTTGTGTCAAACAGAAATGGATCTGCCTTAGTATCCACTCTGTCGTTGGATGGAGATGCCCATGGGAAGTGTGTCCTCCATGCAATGTGATGATGGGTTTCAGAGCGCAGCCGAACAGCCGGTCACCTAAGCTCCCCGTAGCTGGACATCTTTCAGGCACAGTCTCAGGGCCGCCACACAGACTAAGGTTCAAGTCCCAGCTCAACAACTTCCTCACTGTAGGACTTTGCTCCAGATACCCTGAGCCACAGTTTTGTCATCTGTAAAATGGGGATAATAGCAGTGCCGACCACACAGGGGTATGCCTATAAACTGCCGAGCACAGAAAAAGCACACAGTAAGTGCTCAGTAAGTAGTAGCTGCTCCTAATGTGGTATTTATTACTTCTACCATTTATTATTTCTTTCTAGATTTTATGTGCCTCCATTAAAGAATAAACATTATAGTCTCTGTATATTGAGTATTCTGTTTGTTTTACTTAATATCAAACTGTAAGTTTTTTCCAAGTTATCATTTGCTCTCCCTAATATTTTAAAGTCTGCATTATATTCTATACAGTATGCATATCCTAGTTTACTTAACTGTTCTCCTAATCATTAGGGCTTTACAATTTTTTTTCCTGCTGTCATAAAAATTTTTGTGGGCACCTGGGTGGCTCAGTTGGTTGAGTATCTGACTCTTGATTTTGGCTCAGGTCATGATCTCAGGGTCATGAGATCAAGCCCTGCATTGGGCTCTGCCCTGGGAGTGAGCCTGCTTAAGATTCTTTCTTGCCCTCTCCCTCTGCCCCTCCCTCCCCCCAGATTTTGTGATAGGATATTTTTATATAGAAACATTTTTCCTCTGTATTGGTTATTTCCCTTCAGGGTCCTGATGAGGATTACTAGCTTAAGGAGTGGGAACATTTTTAAGGCTCCTGATCCATGTTATCCAGTTTACCCTCCAGAAAGGTTTACATTCCAACCCGCAGCATGTGAGAGTACTCACTTCGCTGTACCCTACCCAGCCTTGGGGAACCTTCTTATATTTTCAAATATTTGCTTGCTGGAAAGGCAAAAAAATGGCATCTTACTTATTTGTTCCCTGTTACTCATAAGGATGGACCATTTCCCAAATGTTTTTGCACAAGTGATTACTTTGTGAATTGTCCTTCACACTAATTTATTGAGATCTTAATTTTTTCTATCAATTTATGCTATGTAGTAATACTTGCCTGAGACACTTCCCATTATTTGGCCTCTGTTTGTTTTAATGAAGAGGAACCTATTGACATTTCTCTGGTAACTTCTGGTCCCCTTTAAGCTTAGAAAGCCCCTCCTTCCTGGAAAAAGTAAACCGCCCTGCAGATGGTTCAAAGTAAAACCACAGCTGAGCTCCTCAGACGATTTTTTAAAAAATTGTGAGTGGGTGGAGCCCAATCTAATGACCACTTACTGGCATGCACTGCTCATCAATGGGGTTCCCCCCTCTTCCTGTGTCCTAGGCCCCAGGACGCCCACTAGGAGCCGCGGGGGAGGAGCCCTGCAGGTGCAGAGGCGCCATGGAGGGGGAGGCTGCGGGGGCTTCCCCAGACTTCCACTTCTACCCCATGGATCTGTATGACTCCGAAGACCGGCTTCACCTCTTCCCAGAAGAACCCACGCAGACGGGAAGAGAAGTCCACGCCGAGATGGCCAGCGAGCCCGGGGGGACGGCCCCAGGTAAGGCCCAGAGAGACCTGGAGGAGGATGTGGATGAGCTTGTCCCTTTGTCCGCCCTCGGAGGTGCTGGCGAGTGGGGCACCGAGCTCGCCGACGGAAGCGCACCCCACATGGAGGTTTTGGACCATCTGCTGCACGGGGTGCAGAGGGACTGGCGACTGGGGGCCGAGGCCGAGGCTGGGGACCGTGTCTGTGCGGGCCGGGGCGCCGCGGGCTCCAGCCGGGACCTGCGAGAAGCCTACAGGTACGCGCACGGCCGAGCCAGCGAGGAGTTCGAGTGCTACGTCATCCCCGAGGAGGAGGACGAGGACGAGGACGACGACGAAGCCGCCCTGGTCTTCTGCGCCACTTGCAGAGCTCCAGTAAGGGCGGTGGAGGTTTCGGACGAACACAGAGAGCATGAGGTGACCCCGCTCAGCAAGGCACTGGAGAGCGCCAAGGTAGGCAGGTGGCCTCGGTCCGTGCTGTGGATAATGCGTGTGTATGTCAAGTAGGCAGGCTGCGAACGACTGTCAGAGGCCTTCTACAGACAGGGAAAGCGCTAACGTCTCCTTGCGATCCTCTGTTCGCTAGGATGAAATTCACAAAAACATGTTCAAATTGGAAAAGCAGATTATCGAGATGGAGAATTTTGCAAATCACTTGGAGGAGGTTTTCATCACCGTGGAGGTAAGAGCGGGCGTGGTGAACCCATCAGACCACATTGCTGCCGCAGGTGGCCGGCTCAGCGGCTGTGGCCGGGGTGGGAGACTCTGCCCCGACTTCCCCCCCTGCTCTCCCGGGGGACCTTGGGGATATAGCTCATGGAGCCCGTTACCTGTCTGCGTTCCCTCCTGCACCGAAGCTCTCCTCTGTCTTTCTAGCCTCAGCCCTGCTGCAAGGTGGGGCTCTTTCATGGCCCAGCCTTGACCAGGCATTGCAAGACACCCATCCTTCCTTGTTCGTGTCCCCAGCTGTTACTGTGTCTCATAAGATCAATACACATGGTCTGTGCCTGTCACTAAACATGTCACAGTCCCCGGTGTGATATTAGGTATATAAAACACCACGATGTTGCCAGCACTCAGCCTCGCCATCCAGATAAGGTGCACCAGGACTGAGGATCAGGAGACTCTCCACCTCCCTTCTCTTCCTGCGGATGCCCTGCTTCTGTTAATAATACAGCCTCGGACTGTGTCCACAGGAGCACCTCATATGAATTAGCTCAGCCCCAGGCCCCTCTCCCATGAAGCTGGAACTTCTTCACCCCCGGTCTTAAGAGGGAGGAGGACTATTGCACTAATCCCCTCTGCAGGGCACCGGGAAGGCATGAACGTAAGGTAGTGGTAGGAGGGAGAAGTGTACAACCCCCTGGACAGAACTCCCTACACTCACACTGGCTGCTCACTGTCAGATCAAAGCCAGTCACCCCCCAGTGAGGGCTCTGAGTTTTCCCTCTTACACCAGGACTGGCGCCATGGTGAGCAAGCCTTGTGCTCCTAGAAGATGCTCGGCAAATACTCCCTGAGTCATTCATAAGGGCCTCTTCTTTGGAAGTGTGTCTGGTGTCTGCTGAGGCTGGCATCAGTCAGAACCCCCAGAGCTCTCTTGGCCTCCACCCCAAGTGAGAGGACCAGTAGTTGACAGGCTGTGCCCCGGGATTAAGTACGGCCGCGAGCCTCCCTCTGCCCTCCTGCGCTTCCTCACCTACTAGGCCACACCATCAGCCACAACCCTTCCTCCCCTTCCCCGTCATTGTTCTCTTAGTTGATGTGAGAATCTGTGTGATCCTGGTGTTCGTGTGATGCGAGCATCAGGGAGTGGAGGTGAGTGTCGTGAGATGTTGGGGGCTCAGGAGGAAAAGCTAGTGGGCATATCCCAGGGCAAACATCTCCGTGTTAAGGTCCAAGGATGCGGTGGCAGGCTGACTCCTCACTGACCACCTTCCAAGAATGCAGTGGCCACAGTGGAGGTGGGGCAGCTTGGGGTCGGGGGGCAGGGGGAGGGGTGCAAGATGCTGCCAGGAGAGAGATTATCCCAGGGTTCTAACTGCAGACTCCTGGTCCTAGCTCCCGCTGTGCCCACCCCAGCATCCTGGCAAGAGGTGATAAGACCCAGGGGAGGTGACTAAAACATCTCTGGGTGGATACATTTCCACGCCCCCAATGGTTCTATGGCTGACGTACCACATCCACTGTGATGATGGTTGAGGTCAACTGTCTTACAGGAGAACTTCGGAAGACAAGAACAAAACTTTGAGTCACATTACAACGAGATCTTGGAAACACTCGCTCAAAAGTATGAAGAAAAAATACAAGCTCTAGGGGAGAAAAAGAGAGCGAAGTTGGAAGCCTTGTATGGACAGCTGGTCAGCTGTGGGGAAAACCTCGACACCTGTAAGGAACTCATGGAAACCATAGAGGAGATGTGCCATGAGGAGAAGGTTGACTTCATCAAGGTCAGTCATGAGGTGACATGAGATCACGAACCCAAGTGACAGCATGGCTGGGCAGGTTAGGGTCTCCCTCTCTGCCTGGAGGCTGTTGACCGCTGTGGTCAGCCTCCATTTGGTTCCTGGATGTTCACGATGGCGAGGAGGTCACAGCACGTCTCTGTGCAGCTTTGCCGTGAGAGGCTGAGCAGACCCATACACGGCTGACCCCTTCCCTCCACCGCTGCTCAGGACTCCCCCAGCCTCAGTTTCTCTCTCCTAGAGACCCGTCCCCTCGCCAGGAGCGGAGCAACGGCAGTGTTCTGAGAGTTTTCTCGTCACCTCAGGTGGCCCCTTCGAGCCCCAGGGAGGAGGTTGTCTGGGCTAAAAAGGCACCTCCAACTCTCCAGTTACAAGCGCACCAATTTTAAATCTTTATAAACTCAAACATAAAAAAAAAAAAATCCATTTTTTAATTTCCTTGAAATCCAGTTAAATCTGACCTCAAGGCCCCATGCCGCCGGACTGTGGGAATTTCAATCTCGGTCAGAGGTGGGGTCCCCTTTCTTCACAAGATCCCACAGGAATCTGGGCGGTTGTGGTGTCTGGGATGGGAGGGAGGGGCCCTCAGCCACCAGAGCTTCCCAATTGCCAAATACAACCTCCACACTGACCCTGGGCCTCCACACTGACCCCGGGCCCGTGGCGGTCCCTCCAAGCCCAGCAGCACTTCCTTCCTGCCCTACTCCTGCTTGGGGCAAGGGACCTGCAACAGAAGCTGGAAAGCAAGTTGGCAGGCCCCGTGAGAGCCCCCAACATGCAGACCTCGTGAACCACTGATCCCACAGTATCGCTGTATCTCAGAGACGTAATCCCGAATGGGCAGAAGGCGGTATGTGCAAAAGTGTTCTCACTGATGTTTCTAATGATGACACCTTAGCAGTAGCCGAAACGTCCATTAACAGAGGAATGTCTACATAAACAACGGCGTTCCCCTTCAGTGAACTGTTGTGCAGTCTCAGATTGGCGGAACAGAAGAACATCTATAGTGTGGAGTGCTCACGCAGTGCGTCCAATTCAGGGCCAGAGCGCGGGCCTGGCGGGGTGGTCTTGTTAGAGGTCTTGTTAGAGCCTTTCTTTTTCCTCACTTCCAAGTCTTAAAATGTGTTTGTGTCATTATATCGTTCGAAAAAGAAATGTATTTGCAAAATCAGTTTGATATTTTCTCCCTTTCCTCCTCCTCTTTAGGATGCTGTGGCCATGGCTGACAGGTAATAGTTTTGTTCTGAAACACGTTTTCTCCCTCTGTGCCTTTCTCCGTTCCTCTAGTTTTCCAAATAGACTCAGTTCCCCTTGGGTGTTTGGTCCCAGTTTCAGCTTTTGTGTCTGCCCCTGAGATCAAATAGCACTGGCTGTGGAGGGAAGATGGGGGTCACAAGGACCCGCTAGCACTGAATCTCAGGATCCCAGGGCTGGAAGGGAGCGTATGGCCAGGCCCAGCCAGCAAGCCTGTGGTCGGGTCTCCTTCGTGAGCTCCTCCTTTCACCAGGAGGAACCAGGATCCAGTGTCCCCAGCATCCCCCAGCTGTGCCAGGACCCAGACGAAGCACCGCAGAAAGTATGCACACCGTGGAGTCAGACAGGAGTTCAAATGCTGCTCCCCCCCAGGACCCTGGGCAAGTCCAGCCGGCCTAGGACCCACCTTCCTGATCTGCAGACAAGAACAGTTTTATGGGAATTGAATGAGACAATATCTGTAAAGCAACATGAATGCTGAAGCTTGATAACATAAGGGTTAAGAGAACAGGTTCTGGCAAAGGACAGACCTGGTTTCAGATTCTGCCCCTGCCACTCACAAACCCCATGACTGCCAGGAGGCAGGAACGCTCAGAGCCCCTGTCCACCCTTAGCAGGTTGAGTGCGCTTGGCCCCATGGAGAAGAAGCCCCCCATTCTGTACATCTTGGGGCCTGGGGTAGCGTGTGGGGATGGGAGCTTCCAGATCAACACCTGTGCATGCCCCCCAGCTGACCCCCTTCCCTCCCCTCAAATGCGCAGATCAGTCCCACCCTTCCCCATTGGAGACCCCATTGGAGACCCCCTGGGTCAGTCGCCAAAGCAGATGGCAGAAGGTAGCCAGCAGCATATTAAAATAAAGAAGTAAAAACCCAGCAAAGAAGCCGCTCTCGTGTATTACTAGGGACCCATACAGTAGACATACCCTAAGGAGCATGCCTCTTCATTCTCATTAGCGCATCTTTTTATGCCAACAGACTTGGAAGATTCTTGAATACAGAAACAGACGTGGAGATTGCTACACAGCCTGACTTTGAAGACCAGACTCTGGACTTCTCTGACGTGGAGCAGCTCATGGGCTCCATTAACACCATCGCTGGTGCATATTTCACCTGCGTGTGCGCTTCCCACAAAGTTCCAGTTCCCTGAGCTTTGAGTTAGACATTTTGATGGCTAAAAAAATCATAAAGATTTAGGAGCAAGTATTCGTTCATTCTAATTTCATGTCTTTATGGCTCATAAGGGGGAGAACAGTGGCTGACCTCCCCCGGGGTAAGTGCCTACCTCACTTTCCAGGGAGCCAACATCAGGCCCCGGGCAGCCTTGAAATACTTTTTGTTTATAGCTTGCCCAGATTCACAAACACCTGTTCACCTGCCCGAGTTACTCCAAGTAAGTAGCCCGAATTTTATTTACTTGCCTAGCACAGTAGCTAGGAGATGAGCTTTGAGATCCCGTGGAGCTGGTGAGAATCCCAGGCCTGCTACCTCCTAGCTGTGTGACTCTGGACAACTTAACTACCTTCTCTGAGTCTTTCCTTGTCTGCAAAATGGACATCATAATGCCTCCTGGGGATATGGTGACAATTATATGAGGTGATATATGTATAGTATGTCACATGGTACCAAATAGCTCTTAAAAATATTGTGATTACTGATTTCTAAGAATAATATCGTAATTCAGCTTTTTTTTTTTTTTTGACTGCTCACCTTCTCTTTCTCACCAACCCCCAACTACATTGTAAAAATGTTGTATATATCATTTTAGGTTTTTCATTTACACAGATTTTTTTTTTAATTTTTTTTTGAAAGATTTTATTTATTTATTTGAGAGAGAGAATGAGACAGAGAGAGAGAACATGAGAGGGGGGAGGATCAGAGGGAGAAGCAGACTCCCTGCTGAGCAGAGAGTCCGATGCGGGACTCGATCCCGAGACTCCAGGATCATGACCTGAGCCGAAGGCAGTCGCTTAACCAACTGAGCCACCCAGGCGCCCCTACACAGATATTTTGAAATAAGAAGGGAATTATTTTCTTTTGTAACCTGCTTTTTTTATCAAAACAATTATGATTAATATTTTCTTGCACTGATAAGTTCGTCTATAATGTCATTTTAATGAGTATATACCTTGATTTCTTTACTTAATCTTCAACTGGATTGGATGCTGGGATGTTTCTAGTTTTTCCCCATTAGAAACCACACTGTAATGGACATCCTTAATTATAAGTCTTGGAGGCCATGCTTAGACTCATGGCTTGAGGGGTGATTTCACTGAGCTATGATGTCCA
>NC_138377.1:123131435-123143040 GCF_054177405.1 Leptonychotes weddellii | reverse complement strand
GATGATCCTTTCCCCTTCTAGGGATGGTGCTGCCCAAATAATCAGGCCCCAGCATTTGGAAAGAAAAGCACTATCACCCAAGTCAGTGCTTGAGACACATGGACACCTCACCCCCCTGAGTCCAGGTCCTGTGCAGACCACCCCCTCCTGCCCACATCTGCAGCCTCCTGAGCAGGTTCCCAACCCCCGGGCCATCTCTCTTCTCACTGCATCTCCTGCTCTTCTTGCTGTGGGGCTGTTCCTCGCAGGGTATAGAAGGACACCCGCTGTCCCTCCCAGACTTTGTCAGTTGGGGATACAGGTGTCTTTCTCTTCCTCCCCTCCTTCGTCATGTCAGGACCTTCCAGGCCCTGGCCAGAGGGGAAAGGCTGAGCTGTGGCTAAGTAAATTCCTTGGAGTTTGGTTGTGTTCTTACCTGGCCTGAGCACGGTCAAAACTGGAAGCTGAGGTTGTTGAACCAAGCCTGGTTTGGAGGGAAGTCCTGGCATGGGAGAAGAATCATGGAGGAAAAACCAGGAGTGTTTCCTAGTTACGTGTGAGTCAGGGGAGTGGGGAGGCAGAAGTATTAACCTACAGAGAATTAACGAATGGACTCAGTAGATGGATTCTAAAGAGGGTGGTTCTCAAAAGCACAACGGCACCCAACCCAGTCTTCTCTCATTAGAACGAAGACATAGCCGTTGGACGGGTCCCCAAAGAAAGCAGAGCTTCCCTGTTGAAGACTTCTCTCCCTCCGTGGCTCACTTCAGGGTTGTGGCCACACCACTGTGGTCCTGGCTGTCTTGCCTCTTTGGATGGCGTGGAAGGGGTCAAAGGACCCGAACCTAGGGCAGGTCTGGCAAACCACACCCCAGCCTGAGTCCTCATCACGGAGCCGTCTGCCCCACGCTTGTGTGGGTTTGTCAGAGCAGGAATGGACATGCTGGTTGTTGCTCGCAGGCTCAAGGTTGGGAGGGTTGGCCTTCCTGACCTTGTCCAGTCTGGGCCGCTGCTTCCACTGCCAAAGCCCGTAGATGGGTCGGGGGACCAGCAGTCCTAAGACCGGGCCGCTCCCATCCCACCTCTACGTAAGGCTCCTCACTTGTCTGTTTTTCTCCCTTTTCCTTGTCTAGCTCCTTCTGCTCCGGAGATAAACCCACAGGCCCCCAACTCTGCCACGGGGTCCTCCGTCCGAGTGTGCTGGAGTCTATACTCTGATGAGACCGTGGAGAGCTATCAGCTGTCCTACCGGCCAGTGCAGGACAGCTCGCCTGGGAAGGACCACGCAGGTGAGGCTCTGCCAAGAACACACTCACGTCCTGCAATGGCTAAGGGCCCTCAGAGGCCAGGGCCCTGCCTTCCTAGCGATCAGAAGGGCAGAGGTGGGATGAATCTGTGCATCTGTCGTGATCTAGAAACTGCCCAGAGGACGGGATGCAGGCAGGTGAGCGTGGCAGAAAGGGCAAGAAAAGCAAGTTGGCTGGGGAGAGTCACAAGGCCAGGCTGAGGTGTCTGGAGTGTAGATAGAGCTATCAGGTCAGAGTTGCCCTTGGGATGAGTCCCTGGCTGCACTGTGTGCAGGAAAGGTGGGGACACCCCTCCTTGAGGAGGCCTAGCTGGGCTGTCTGGGTTCTCATGGGCCTAGCCTGTGAGGGGAGGGTAGGCTGGCTCTTCTCAGAGCAACCCTGTGTTGGTAGAGACTGGAAGGGTAGCCCACAGACCCTCATGAGGGGTAGGGGGCCTCTGCAGCTTGGACAGGCTACTGCTGCTCAGACCCACGTTCCCAGGCTGAGCAAGCTCCTGGGAACGGACCCTAGCCTCACTTGGGGCAGCCCATCCTCTTCTCAGGGAAATGGAGCTGGCTGGTGTGGGGCTAGGCCTGGGGTAGCTGCCTCCCCCGCCCACGTAACAGATAAGCCATTTACCTGTTGAGAAGAGCGGGTCAGATGGTAGAGGAGCCCCAGCTGAGCCCCTGGAGGAATCGGAGGACCAAGGCTAGCCAGCAGGGCCTGTCCTTTGTGCATGGAGGCAGAGTAAGGTTGGGGGAGAGGGCCTTGGGGATTTCCACTTTATGGATGCAGAGACTGAGACCCCGGGAGAAATGAGCTGTCCGTGGGGACACATTGGGTGATGGCAGAACCAGGACGAGAGTCAAGTCTGCAGGCTCCCTGCACAGAGCTCTGCTCCTTGTACCAGGCCGGGCAGGTGGAGGGTTCTAGGTGCCGAAAGTGAGGATGGTTTTTCTGACCAGGGACCAGGAAGGAAGGGGATTTTTTTTTTAATTTAAATTCAATTAATTAACATTCATTAATTAAATTCAATTAATTAACATTATTAGTTTCAGAGGCAGAATTCAGTGTTTGATCAGTTGCATATAACACCCAGTGCTCATTCCATCACGTGCCCTCCTTAACGCCCATCACCCAGTGACCCCACCCCCCCACCCCCCTCCCCTCCACCAACCCTCAGTTTGTTTCTTAGAGTTAAGAGTCTCTTATGGTTTGTGTCCTTCTCTAATTTTGTCTTATTTTTCCCTCTCTGTGACCCTCTGTTTTGTTTCTTAAATTCCACATACGAGTGAGATCATATGATAATTGTCTTTCTCTGTTTGACTTATTTCACTTAGCATCATACCAGGAAGGGGAATTCTTAAGAAAAGTAAGTTTAAGTGATGCTAAGGGAGGTCAGAATAAGGTGAGCAGACGGTGAGGGTGGTCTGAGCAAAGACTTAAGAGGGCACAGTGGGGAAAGAGGAAGACTTTAGAAGGGAGGTCTGGGACCAAGAAGCCAGACCTGATTAAGCCCAGCTCTTGTCGTGAATCCACTCTGTTGATACTCGCTGCAGATGCACAGAAGAAGCCAGTGTGTGGGGGCTATTCCTGGCAATCTGTGAAGATTTTTTAAATGGGCTGCTTTGTGATAAAGGAACTGATATCAGAGGGTGGATTCATGAGTTTTCACTGCCTTCCAAGAGTCTGGGGAGGTTTGGAGGTGTATCAGTTAGCTTTTGCTGTGTAACAATACCCTACCCTGCCCTACTCCACACATATATACACAACTTGTCACTTAAAATGACAAACATTTATTATTTCTTATAATTCTGTGAGTTGGCTGGATATTCTTCTAGTCTGGACCAGCTGGGGTAGGGCTGGATGGTCTGGGATGGCCTCCCTTACAGATCTGGGGACACGGCTGTGATGGATGGGATGACTTGGATGGCACCTGGTCTCATTGTCCAGGAGGCTGGCTTGGGCTTGTTCACACGGAAACAGATGTGTTCCCAGCAGCAAGAAGACAAGCCTCTGTGCCCCGGCATTTCCCGAGCCTTTGCCTGCCAGCATCCTGTTTGCTGCTCTCCCATTGGCCACAGCAAGTCCCATGGCTGAGCCCATCAAAGGATGGCAGGAAAAACCGAACCACATTGCAGAGGAGTGCACTTACAGGGATGGGAGGAATCTGTGGCCAGTTTTGTAAGCTACTACAGGGAGATTCAGCACAACTAATTTGGAGCTACTTGGCCAATTTTTAGGGTTGAATTCTTGTCTTTTTTTTTTTTTTCAGAGTTTACAATGACTGTCAAAGAAACCTACTGCTCAGTGACAAATCTTGTGCCAAATACCCAGTATGAATTTTGGGTCAAAGCTCAGAACAGGGCCGGCCCCAGCCCCACCAGTGAGCATGCGGTATACATGACAGGTAATGGGGCCCACTTGTGTCTGGAGCAGGACCTTACCCCAGGGGATGCAGGAGTCATGGCTTTCTAGATGTGGCAGGAGCCTCGATTTCATTTGGCAGGGCAGGAATAGCTGTATATTTTTCTTTCACTGAATGCACCAAATCTGAATCCTAGAAAGGAAGGGATACTTGCTCAGAGTTGGTCTCAGAAAACCAAAAAGCCTGCTCACGATCACAGTGTTGTAGCACTTTTCAACCCCCTTCTGCTCCAGGAACGTGGGAAAGGGATGTCCCGTGTCTTGGTCCATCTGGGTGTCCATAACAGAACAGCCCAGACCGAGGGGGTCATAAACGACAGACATTTAGCTCACGGTTGTGGAGGCTGGAGGGCCCAAGATCACAGTGCCAGTGTATTCAGTGTCTGATGAGAAGCCTTCCTGGTTCAGCGCGCCGGGCTCTGTTCCAGCTGAGTCCTCACACAGCAGAAAGGGGCTAGAGAGCTCTTTGGGTTCTCTTTTATAAGAGACGTCCTCCTTCTCATCTCCCAGAGACCCCACAGACCATCACATTGGGGAATAGGTTTCAACACATGAATTCGGCTGTGGGGAGGGTTGTCGGGGGGGGACACAGATACTCCGTCTGTTGCACCTGGTTTGCTTTTTCTTGCACCAAATCTCTTTTGTGCAAGGACAGTGCTCGTGCTGTCTGGCCAGGCTCCGGGCACACTGGCTGGGTGTGAGCAAGATGGCTGTTCATCTCTCCCTTTGTCCTGCACCCAGCGCCTTCCCCTCCCATCATAAAAAGCAAAGAGATACGGAGCTGTGAAGAGGCTGCGCTCATCTGCTGGGAGTCTGGAAACCTGAATCCCGTGGACTCGTACACGGTGGAGCTGACCCAGGCGGAAACCCCTGAAGCATCGGGTGTGACCGAGTGAGTCCCGGGGCTGTTTGCTGGACACAAGAGGCCTTGATGCCTGACACAGTGACACAGCTCAGGAAATGCGTGGGGTCTGGAGGGAAGGTCAGAGTTTGGGACACATGGGAACCTTAATTTGGGGCTACTTTGTTTTCATGAGAAGTTGCTGGAATGGTATTACTGAAAGTGCATGATGAGTGAATAAATGGTTTAAACCTCGGGTTGGCTTTCTCAGCCCGACAACGATTTACCGTTCATTCATTCAGCAAGTATTGCGGGCCTCGATGGTGCCAAGTCCTGTGCCTAGGCTCTGGGAGACTAGACAGACAAATTTCCTCCCCCCACGGAGCTGACTGGCAAGTGGGGGCAAACAGAAAACAGGAAAACAAATGCATAAGGTGCTGGAGGAACTGAGAGACCCACTCCGCTGGAATTGAAAGGGGAGGGAGAGCATCATGAGGCAAAACAAAAGAGGTTAGAGTTCCGCACACAAAGAACTTTGTGTCCGTGGTGGGAGGCTGTCTGGAGGCCCACGTCCACCCCTGGCTGGCGGAGCTGAAGGTGTTCACAGGTGGATGAGGCTGGGGTCAGCTGCCCCAGGGGCCCACAGGTCCCACGAGTGTGTAGCTGTGGGCAGTGGAGGACACATGGATACACCTCTGGTCTACAACTAGGCAGTCCCAGAGGTTACAGAAGAGGGATGAACCAGCCAGGCAGCCCAGAACAGCCAGCACGTCCAGGGGATGCCCAGTTGTGGAGCACAGAGTGCATCCGCCTGGCTCTGGAGAAATGGAAGAGGCAGGGCTGGTGTCAACTCTCAGGGAAGACGGGTTCCTCTCTGCTGAATGCCGGGTTGGAGCCTGGCCATCTGTCCCACGCACCCTCTGTTCCAGGTAGAATCCATGTGTCCACAGCCATAGCAGGGCTGACCTTGGTTATTCTAGAAATGCTCAGGAGTGGGGCAGGGGTGGTCCGATGGCTCTGGCCGCCTGAATGATCCAGATTTCCTTTGCAATTTGTGCTGAGGCCTTAGGAGCACCCGACACCTAGCACTAGCCCACAACGATGGGTGGTCGGTGACCTGGGTGATCTGGGGTAGCGCCTGCTCTCCCAGTACAAGTCTAATCATCTTGAAGAAAAGACAAAATTCCCTCACACGCTAGCGCTTTCCTGCTAGCTCACCCCGTACCAGCTTCTCTTCCCTGTCTGGCTCCAGCCACACTGTCACACTTCAGTTCTCCTCCTTCCCGCGCTCCTTCCCGCCACATGCCTGTTCTACGGAGGAGGCTCCTGCCCCGTTTCGTCCAGTGACTTCCAAGTCATTCTTCAGAGCTCAGCTCAAAAGTCCCCTCTGCAGCATCAGGCACTCTGTAGTACGCCGTCACCATGTCATGGTCACCACCTCACATTTCCTCCAGTGGTGGCTTGAGGAGTGCCTCGCTGCCCATCCGGACTATGCGCTCTGTGAGGCCAGGGACTACATTAGTTTTCCCCAGAGCCTCCGTCGACAGCGCCCGGAACCTAAGGTGCCTGGTTAATATTTATTGAAGGACGTGGGAATGTGCCCCTGTGGCCTGAAGCTGCAGCCTTCAGGACGACCTGGACACCCAGGCCTCGTCGGGTGAGGGTGTGGTATCCAGAAACGGGCATCACCCCGAAGGCTTCTCTTTTCCCCTGGGCTGAAATGGGTTTAGCAGTTGCAGGACTAGACAATGGCAGTTATGAGCCTGTATTCGTGTCCAGTAGAATTTAAATAAATTGGGTTTTTCCCGGGAGGCTTCTGTTTGTCCATCAACACAGACGGAGGCCTGCTAGGGGCCCAGCGCTGGGCTCAGGTAGGTGGTCCTCAGCCCCGGTCAGCCAGCGGTGGGCGCCCCGCATCCCAGTGCATGCCTACCTCCACTGACACAGCATTAGACGCCAGGCGTGGGGCTAGGTGCCCGGGCCCCCAGGGTGGGGATCCCAGAGGGAGGAGGGCCACACACACCAGGAATCACAAAGGAACGAGGAAAGTGGACTGTGGGAGGACACGCTCCTGGCAGTGCCGCTGTTGGTCGGAGAACGGGGGTGCGAGGCTGGGTTAAATTCCCAGCTTCGAAGGGGAGGCCTGGTGCCAGGGCCTGGCCGCCCGGTCCCACGACGCAGTGACCGCAGCTCTGCTTCTTCATGCAGGTCGGTTGTGGGCATCCCATCCTGCGAGTCCCTGGTGCAGCTGCAGCCCAGGCAGACCTACACGATCTACGTACGAGCCCTCAACGTGGGGGGTCCCAGTGCAAGGAGCGAGCCCATGACAGTGCATACCACAGGTAAGTTCCCCAGGCCACATGCTCCCGGGGACCTGAGGGAGCCGCCCTGTGGCCGACCAGAGCTGCATGACTTCGCTGGAAAATATGGCAAGTCAGGCCAGGAAGGGGTTCGGGGATGTCAAGGCCCTGGGGTCCATTTTATAGACAGGGGACTGGAGGCCCAAGTCATAGAGCAGTTTGGTGGCGACTCAGGGGTCTTTCTCCATGCCCTCAGGTCGGCTAGAGGCTTGTCACCCTGGACCTGGGTGGCCCAGACACCTCATCGCTCACACAGGCCACACGCCATCCTTAGGATGGCATCGTTATTCCCAGCAGGGGCTTTTGGCCTTGGCGGGTCTCCTGTTTCTGCTGTCAGCCCCAGAATCTCCCACCCACCCACAGGCCCAGCTTGGACCTGGCTGCTCAGCCTCTTCCTAGGCCCTGTCTGGCCCTGGTGGGTGCCACACCCCCAAGCCCAGCCCCGTCCCCTTCTCACTTGCCATCCTCCTGTCACACAAACCCAGATCTTGGGCGAGCAGAGACATCGCTAGCAACACTCCCTAACTCTGCTTTCCCAGCACTGCTTAGCTGCGGGCTCTGAGCTTTGTCACCGTGCCCTGGGGCCCAGTGGCTCTTCGTCCCCTCACAGAGCCAGTCCCGCTCAGGCCGGCTGACGGGGCGGCGGGCAGGTAGGAAGCAGAAGCAGGGAGCTGGAGCCTGGGCTCTGACTGGGATCGTTCCCTGAGGGACGCTGTGTCATTCTGTCCTCCTTTCCAACGCCGGGAGGAGAGCTGTGTGATTAATTCCCGCCCTGTCTCTTCCACACAGATGGGGAAAAACCAGCTGAGGGGCCACGGAAAGCCCCAGAGCTGGTGCGGGCTCGTGCTGGTTTTTCTGTTCTGTTGGCCCGGGGCCTGCCTTTACTTGGCTGGTCCTCCTCGTTTTCTGTGCTGACCTGGTGTTTTGAAATGTCAAATTCGGGCTGTTTCAATGAGAGAGAACAGAGCAAAAGCTACAGCCAGCTCTTGATTATTCAGTCATTTCTGACTTAGTTTGTTCATAAAAATTTTTTAAGAGTGTATTTATGAAAGGGGCACCTGGGCGGCTCAGTCGGTTAAAGCATCTGACTCTTGATCTCAGCTCAGGTGTTGAGCTGAGGGTCCTGAGCTGAGATGGTGACGCCCGAACCCAGGTTTGAGATGAGTAACAGGATAGGAACTTGAGAAAAATAGAACTTAGCTATAAGACACAGGAGTGGAGAATGAGTCATTCTGCTCTCAAATGACAGATTTTTTTTTTACTAAATAATTTGTTCTTCAATCTATTCCGTACCACTTTGTGATGGGCTTTGTTTTAACCATGATTTGGGGAGAGCTGTCATCTCCTTCCCTCTCCCCCACGGCCCTAATTGAAATGTTGAATTTCGCTTCCCTTTGTCAGATGGATCAGTAAGAATCTCCTCAATTCCTGTTTCCCCTGGCAGGTGGGTTAGAGGTTCCTGTCTGTGTGCCAGCGTTTACAGCCTCCCGGTTCAGAGAGCAAAGCCTCTGGAATCAGAGGGGCTTGGGGGTTCAAATTTGAGTTCTGTCATTTGTCGGTTGATTTTTTTTAACTACCCATGCCTGTGTTCTCCTCTACAAGGGAAAATAATAACAGCTGTTTCTAAGGGTAATTGGTGAGGACTGAATGAGCGAAGACTTGCAAACCGCTCCTGGGAGCTAGGCACAGGGACCCTGGTGTGGGGTAACTGCCCCCCACCGCCGTGGTTAGGAACAGGAGGGGCAGGACCCCACGAGGCCCAGGCTGCCGAGAGGAGGGGGCAGCAGTGATGGACTGTTTCCACCTTCGCAGGCAGCTGCTTTCCCCTGAACCAGCACACCTGCCATCCCTGGCTGACCCTTTCTGAAGACGGGTTTACGGTCATGCGACGCGAAGGGAAAACCCCCGCGAAGGAGCCGCTCCCTGGCAACACCCAGTTTACCAGGTACTTTTTATCAGCTTCTCACTGGAACGGTCTGTGAACCTCCCTAATACTTGCTGTTGTTCAGGTGAAAGTGGGTGATGACAGATGCCGTCTTGAAGAGGGAAAGAGGTCCCAGAAATGGATGAAGGCCGAGGGGCCTGGTGGGGAAGGGAGGCTGGGGAGGTGGAGGGAAAGGGTCTGGCTGGTGTGGGCTGAAGACACATGTGGCTGTGGAGGTCGGGTCCTGGGCGGGAGGAGCCGGACCATGAAGCCAGGCCGAGGGTCACACCAGCAGGCAGTGGGAGAGCTGGACGAGGACAGGACGGAGGTCTCCCAGGGCTGAGCCCCGCACTCCATCTCCTACACCGTGAAACCTTATTTTAAAACTCCTGATGAAAACCCACGATGGGGGGGCGCCTGGGTGGCTCAGTCATTAAGCATCTGCCTTCAGCTCAGCTCATGATCCCAGCATCCTGGGATCAAGCCCCGCATCGGGCTTCCTGCTCAGCGGGAAGCCTGCTTCTCCCTCTCCCATTCCCCCTGCTTGTGTTCCTGCTCTCACTGTGTCTCTCTCTGTCAAATAAATAAATAAAATCTTAAAGGGGCACCTGGGTGGCTCAGTCGTTGGGCGTCTGCCTTCGGCTTGGGTCATGATCCCGGGGTCCTGGGATCAAGCCCCGCATCGGGCTCCCTGCTCTGCGGGAAGCCTGCTTCTCCCTCCCCCACTCCCCCTGCTTGTGTTCCTGCTCTCGCTATCTCTCTCTCTGTCAAATAAATAAAAAAAAAAAAAAAGAAGAAAAAGAAAAAGAAAACCCACGACAGAGCCTGAGCCAGAGCCAGCGGGGAAGACGGGGATTGCGCTAGTGCCTGAGCTGAGGGAGGGGTGGTCGCCCAAAGGTGGGCGCCGTCTGTCTACATCTGTAGCTGTTTCCAGACCTTAACGCTCCAATCACGTTGAATGGAGCTTTCCAAATACTTAAAGCAGACTTGAACTCAGGAGGAAATACACGCTACTGAAATAGAAAAGTCAAAGCAATGGGAGAGAAAGAACAGATAGGTTACGTTCAAGAGCGAATTCCATTTCCAGGATTACACATGAAGGGTGGCTCTCAGCTTCCCAGCAGTCAGGAAAAGAAGAGGTGGTGGTGGGTTGGATTTAGAGTCGGGAGGATCTTCTAAGGAGGAAAAGGGGCTCTCCTATGGGGGCCGCAAGGGCCACTGACGCAAACAGTATCCAGCCTCCCTGCCGGGGTCCTCAACTCTCCGGGGCTGGCTCCTCCTCTGATGTTGGCTCCCTGCTGGCGTATCTACTGTGTGTGTATTAAGCACCTACTGTATGTAAGTGTTAGCGTGCACAGGGTACAGTGGAAAACTTTATCCTTGCCCGCCTCTGCCCGTTGAGCCCAGGGTTGGGGGGCATGGAGAAGGGTAGGAAGCCATAAAGGTCTTACCTGTGTTTAAAAAGAAAATTCAACAGAGTAGATTTTAAAGATCATATTGGCTTTATTCAGTGATGTACAAACTGGGCAGGAGCTGCAAGGAGCTGTACAAGATGAAAGACTTGCGTGGGCCGAGTGAGCAGGAGCAAAGACGTTACAGAGGGCAGCAGGTGGTTCCGGCAGGCTAAATTCTTTCAGGGGACAGCAGGGTTCCCAGGCATGTCACCTCACTAGTGCTCATCAGGCAATGACTGGTTGACCGGTTTAAGACTCCAGATCTGAGAGAACTGTCACTGTAACTGGGTTGTCTCGGTTTGGTGACATGGGGCTTAGCATGATGGACTCCATTTTGGGCCTGTTGTCCTGTTTTCGACCTGCCTGGTACCTGGCTGGTACCGGTGTGATGTGTCTCTCTCGGGCAGTTCCCAGGTAGGCCCCTCCCCGTGGCGGCCCCTCCCCACCCACCAACCCCAGCACCTATAGCTCGAGGTCTGCCGAGGTCTGCTGGGCCCTCCCAGGAAGTTCTCTTGGACAGGATCCTCTCAAGAACAACACGAAGACAGCTTTCATGCAGTGGGTTCCATTCACACCAGGTCCCCTGAAAGCACCCACCTCTGACCAGGCCGGTGCTCCTTCACTCTGTGTGAACCACAGGAAAGCTCCCTGGGCAGACAGAGCCTCAAGCCTCTCCAGCTCCAGCCCCTTGGTGTTGCACTGAAAGTTGCAAAACAGTTTTTGGCCACCGAGTCCTGCATAGGTGGTCTAGCACCTCACCTGGAAATACGGGAAAGCTCCCCATCTAGTTTCTGTTCGTGGCTTTTGGGGGCCCAGCCAAGCTGAGTTAGTCCCATTTCAGTATTGTTACCAGTCTGTCTGTTGCCCTGTGAAACACCATGCTGGGTGCTGGGGGTAAGAGACTGCCCACCTGACTCAGACTGGCAAGTCGGGGAGACACAGATGTCAAAGACACACCTATGAAATAAGTTTTTATTTTTATTTTATTTTATTTATTTTTTTAAAGATTTTATTTATTTATTTGAGAGAGAGAGAATGAGAGAGAGCACATGAGAGGGGAGGGTCAGAGGGAGAAGCAGACTCCCTGCCGAGCAGGGAGCCTGATGAGGGACTTGATCCCGGGACTCCAGGATCATGACCTGAGCCGAAGGCAGTCGCCCAACCAACTGAGCCACCCAGGCGCCCCGAAATAAGTTTTTAGAAGTATGGACAAGCATTGTAGGAGCCCCAAGGAGGAAGGCTTCCCGCAGGGGCAAGGGCTGGAAGGATAAATGGGAATCCTCCAGGCCGACGGCGGATTGAGTGCCTTCTGCCTGTACGAACAGCAGAAGTCG
>NC_138377.1:123108353-123131335 GCF_054177405.1 Leptonychotes weddellii | reverse complement strand
GGGGAAGTGACAGGGTCAGATTTACATTCCAAAAGGATCACACCGGCCGAGAAGTGTGAGCTAGGGAAGTGTGTGTGTGGGGGGGGGGGGGGCAAGGAGACTAGAGGAGAGTGCCCAGCTGGTTAAGGGGCGGGCAGGGGCAGGACGGGTCAGGGGCTGTAATTCTATGGAGTGCTGATCAAGTGCCAGACACGTTCCAAGTGCTTTATGTGGATGATCTCATTGAATCACCACAGCAGCCTGTGAGGTCCAAACCATCATCAGGCCAATTGGACAAATGAGAAAATTGAGGCACAGAGAAGTAAAGGAATTTGCCCACGAGCACACTGCTAGTAAGGGTTGGGGTCAGAATTCAACTAGAAGCTGAGCTTATAACCACGACATTATTCCTGTCTTAGTTTGCTGCCTTGGGTTATTAGGTAGATAGTAACTCTGTTAACTGAAATGGAGAAAACATGAGGGGTAAACACCCCTCCCTACCACAAGCAAAACACACAGTTTGGTCGGCGGGAGAGGTAGGAAGGTGTAAGTTCTGTTTGGGACATTCTGAATGAGGGACAGCAGGTGGGTGGACATGTGGGTCTGGAGCTTGGAGTAGAGACGGCTTCGTTTTACAGAGGAGTGACTTCATGTGCAGTCTGCTTCCCAAAGCTTTGCGTGGCCTTCAGAACTTGGGGTGTGAGCACATGAGGGCGAGCTGGCTGCGACATCTGTCACCCCGTGGATCGCCAGGGTTGATGTGGCTGATCTGGCTGGCTAGGCAGGGGTCCCCTTCCTCCCTCACCGCTCCATGCGCGTCCCTCCCAAAGCTGCACACTGGGTCGAAGAGGACGACCTTCCCGGATAGAGGAGGACCGTTCTTAGCTCAAGGGTATAGGAGTAGCTGCGCTCCCCTCTAGAACCTCCAAACAAGCTCTGAAGGTCCATTTGTAGGAGAACATACGTAGTCAAGCTTCCAAGACTCCAGACACATCCCACAGAGGCCCTGCATGTGGCCGTCTGCCTTTAAAGAAAGAAATAAACAAACAAATAAATAAGAACTTGGGGTTTGAGTAGAGATCATGTGTTAATGACAGCTAAACAAATCTGCCTAGGGATTTGGGGAGCCACCTTGAGTTTGGCTAACGTAGGAATTTCCTGCCGGAGGTAGAATATTCATTTTGGAGATACGGATGTGGTCCAATTTCCAACGAGAACCTTTCTCTGGAGAATGCTGCATTGTAAGACAAAACGTAACTCTGACCTTTGTAAGTGTAATTGTTCCCGGTGGCATCTTGGACGTAGATTCTGATCATCTGTGAGGAATTTGCTCTTCGCTCTTCTTGGGTCTGCGCCTGTGGTGCAACTCCCCGTCTGCTGCTTGTGGCCGCCCCATGGTGGGCATCACCTGGAAGACCCTCGAGCTGGTTCGTAACCTCGAGCACATGGTTCTCCCGACGATGCTGAGTTCCGTGAGGTTTCAGTCCCTTTCTTTTTTTTTTATCGACAAGTGAACCAAACCTTTGTTACTCAAAAGGCCAATCATTTAAAAATGCAAACAGAGCCTTTTCTACCAGCGGGGTAACAATCCTCTTGTGATTTCAGCATTGGTCAGACGGGCTTTGCGAGCTGAGGGCTGCCCCTTCGCGAGGGAGGCGGTCAGAAGCCCTCCCTCCACATTTATCGGCCACCTGCTGACCGGCCCCAACAGCTGGTGTCACTCGGCGGCATGGCCAGGCTGGCGTCGCCCCCAAATCACATGTGCTCCCACTTTCTAAACCCAGGTGTGTTGCCGTCATGGGGAATCTAATTCCAATCCGAGGGCGCCACTACTGGGAGGTGGAGGTGGACGAGCGTGCCGACTACACGGTGGGTGTGGCCTTTGAAGATGTCCCTAAACAGGAGGACCTGGGAGCAAACTGCCTGTCTTGGTGCATGAGGCACAGATTTGCATCATCGAGGTAAAGTAACATCCAGACAGCCAGCGTTAAAATTTGCTTTGAAAGAAGAGATCAGGAGGTTTCCCTGGCAATAATTAAGGCCTACAGTATGTCTTAGGAAGTATTTTAGGGTATTTCAGGGCTCTTTTCTAGCCCTTTTCCCTAAAGTCCGGATGAGAAGAGAAAGAGCAGCTTTGGGATAAAAGTAGCTAAACTTCACAAAGAGCTTGTTCTGCACCAAGCACTGTTCCACACTCTTAGATGTACTATCCCATTTACTCCTCACAATTCTATTATCCCATTTTAAAAATAAGAAAGCTATGCTTCACAGAAGTTGGATAATCCACCCAACATGGGCTTTCAGAGCTTGGAATCAAATCCAGGCAGTCTGGCTCCAAAGACAGCATTCTTCACCATTAAGTGATTGGTTTTCGTGTTCAACTTGTGTTATTAAATGGATACAGTTTGGTTTGAAGCCCCAATTGCGTCTTTGTAAGTGGGCAGAGGCTTAATAATTATGGTTCATTCTGGCTTGCTTCTGCTGCTAAGCACTCTATCCTCTACGCATGGACTAGTTCTAAAAAGCTGGGAAAATCCCATGAGGCCCCCAGGCCAGTGGACATTGTCAGACTTGGAAAGCCATTGTTGCAACCTCCCTTCACCTCAAAAATTGTAAAACTTCACACCATTTTCCCAGCACCTCTTGTACTGTGGGGCCTCTGACCCTCACTGGCTTGCTGAATCCTATTAATGTTTGATCTAATGTTCCCTGCTTGTGAGCCTCCGTCATGGTTAAACACTCTCTGTCATACCCACACGTACGTGGGAAGACCAGCTTTCCCCCTGTAAGACACTTGGACTAGAATTGCCTCTACTAAACCTCAGACCCAGTTGGAGGAATACAAGAAATACTAGGCACTGAGCCAGATGGTTTATTTGGATTCTGCCTGAAGTAAGACTAAAAATCAAAGTGTCCTCTCCTAGAAAGGTAAAAACGAAGGGCAGAGAAAGAGGAGGAGAATAGAGGAAGAGTAGGGGTCTGGGGAGGTCAGGAGACAGAAGAGCATGGGAACATGAGACAGCATGAAGAAGGCAGGCCGGAAGCCAGGAACCAGGGCTAGAGCAGTTTCATGCAGTCCCATCTTGGAAAGATGTGTGAGCGAGAGACAGAGGTAGGAGTGGAGGGTGAGGGTTGGGTATCCTAGCTGACTCACGTTTCTTGCTTTAGTCTTGCCTCTACTGTGGTGGGAGGAAGGTAGAGGGAAGGGAAGTTTCTGGTGGCTGCTTAGCTAAGAAAAGGAGCTGAGGGGAAGATGAGGCGAGACGGGCCAGCTTGCTTTCACACTCAGAGACTATTCCAAGTGCTCCTCCCGGGTGCGCGGACCAGCATGTTGGCACTGAGCTCTGCAAATGTCTGGGTAGCAGGGGGAGGAAGTCCCTGTGGCTGGTTTCGGTTCCAGCCATTTTTCAAAGCACACAAGCTACAGAGCATGGCGAGAGGGTGCTGGGCTTACACTGCAGCGAACGTGACAGGCCCCCGGGTGGCCCTGCTAAGGCTGAAGGTTTGAGAATTGTGCCTGAGTACTTGTGCATAGACTCTCCCAAAAGGCCCATTTTATTACATGAAACATCATGAGGCTGCCTGTTTCAAATGTCTTTGTAATCAAAGGCTTTATACATCTGATCCTTAAATTCAAAGTTTTAAAACATCTATTTCTACACAAATTTTGATGCAATAGTTTATATTACTGTATGTAAGTTTTTCAGGTTAAGAGATTGCTCAAAAACAAATGGAGTTTAAAAATATGTCTCTTAGGACAAATTTTAGAAAAGAGACATATAATTTGGGAAATGGCCTGTTTTGGTAGTTAATTAAAAAAAATAACACCATCATAGGAGTATCTGAATAAAATGAATAGGAGATGTTCTGAAAATAACCCATCTACAGAATTTCTGAAGCTCTGTTATATCAACATTTAATTTTCAGGCATAAGTATGAGTTCCTGCACAACAAGACGACTCCAGATATAAGAATAACAGTGTCCCCAAGGAAGATTGGTGTTCTATTAGACTATGAAAATTCAAAATTGTCATTTTTCAACGTGGACATTTCTCAGCACCTTTACACGTTCAGCTGTCAGCTCCACGGATTTGTGCATCCCTGTTTTTCTTTGGAAAAGCCTGGCTGTCTGAAGATACGGAATGGCATTGCAATGCCAAAGCACGTCACTTTCTATTAGACCATTCCGATGCCTGGCTTCCTGTCTCTCTTCCGTACCCACCCCTGTGAGCCACTCACCTCCCAGCCGGCGGGGCTGGGCGTTCAAGCACCACGCACCCGGCACAGCTCCGGCTCACTCTCTCCTCTGGCCGACTGGCGTGCTGATGCTCGTTTCACCGGACCTGGAGTCCAGTCCTGCACACTGCCGCCCGTGTGACGTTAGCTTAGTCATTACCAGGCCCGGCTGTCACGGGAGGGCTCAGCCAACGTGAACTCAGAGGTCTTTCAAGTGGTCAGATTGTACTGGTCTATTGGTTTATAGGCAAAGTATCTGAATCTCCAAGGCCTGCAGAGCTCGGGCTGAGGGGCAGGGGAAAGGAAGGGATGCTACGTGACGTGTCGCCAGCAGCCAGAACAGACCTGAGAAGGCGAGGGGCCGTCCACAAAGAGAAGCAGGGAAGCCACGGGCCTTGCCCTCTCCTGTTTTTCCAGCAGTTATCGGCACTGTGATGAGGGGGTCTCCCGCTGAGCGCTCGGTGACACCCTGTCCCCACGCCTAATTCCGTGAAGGCAGGGACGGTGTCTGTCTTGTTCATCATCCAGCCGCTAAGGGCTAACATGTAACGAACAGGTGGTACACAGCACATATAGAATAAATTAGTATCTTCTTCATGCCACCACTGCTCCTGGGCTCTCCCTGCTCTCGGGGCCACGGATGGCGGGGCTCTTGCTCAACGCAGCAAAGGACGCGCGGCCAGGAGACGGAGACAGCGTGGAGGGGAGGCGGTATGAAGGCCCAGAAGGGCCCCTGCAGCTTGATGGCAAGGCTGGGAAATGGAGCCCTCCGCACCACTGCACGCTCCGTGTCACACAGCAGACTCCACATCAGTGTGGTACTTTCACTGCATCGGGGGGTGGGGCAGGGAATAAACCAGGAAAAAACAGACTTAGTGGCAACTGATCCTAGAACTGTCCCATAAAGAGAACCAGATTTGAAATCAGACCTACGCTTGATCGCTACTCTGTAGCTGCTTTGCCGTCAACCCTAGAAAAGTCCCACTATTTCAAGAGCTCCTGTTTCCCTTAAACAAAGAAAAAACAGTACCCATTTCATAGGACTGGGAGATTTAACGACGAACGCGAGAGTGCACAACAGTGTAGGGCACGCAGCAAATGCACCACGGTTTCTGGAAAGAAGACACCAGCCCACCGAGACCCAAGCTGAGCACTGGTGGGCGAAGTGGTCTCCCCACCAGCAACTCCGGGACTTCCTGCCTGGATGCTCTTGCCCATTCTGCGACCACAGGACCCGGCCACACCAGCTGCATTCTCAGTTCTCCAGCCCAGGTGTCTGGTTATCTCTTAAAACTCTGCACACAGCATCTTCCAGCGTGTAAGTTAAGATGCAAGATGCAGAGTAAATGACTCCATCTGTGAAGCAATTCTCAGAGACAACTTAGTATTCTGCCCTGTGGATGCCTCTCTAAGCAGACATGCTCCTCATCTCCTCACTTACGGTTTTGGATGAACTGAAAGCTCCGTGACTTGTTTTCCAGCACACTCAAAGTCTCACACGATGAACACCTCCTCTGTCTCCAAACTCTGCCTGTTGATATGAACAGCAGCTCAGATTCCTGAATTAACAACTCACCTTGACAGTCTTCCAGCTCCTTACATACACACAAACACACACACACATGCACGCGCGCGCACACCTGCCCTGCCAATCTGGATCACTAGCCTGAAATAAGGAAGGTACAGCCAGTGTGAGCACAGAGAAGATTCACGTTATAGACAAAATAGACACATGCGTGTATTCAACACTGTTCAGCTACTGAGACAGAAACTGCCAGGTGGGAAATAGGGCATCACAGATAAGGCAAGTCTGAATTCCGGATTCTAACAGGTTTTATGGAATATTTCACATGCAATACGAACATGGATAAAATGATAAAAACTCGACACCTGTAAGGTTTGAGTGAAATTTTTATTTGACCAAGAAAAAAACATCTAGAATTGGCATTGACCATTGACATTTAAAATCCACTTAAAGCAGAAGACCAACTTAAAGCATCACAATTACTCAGCATAAAGAACTTTTGTTTAAACATGTTTCTTCTACAAGAAGAAAAAATAAGTCTAGAACAGAACCAAACATTTTTTTTCTCTAAAATATTCCAGTTCCTAAAATATCATGAATAGTCTGCTGAAACTAAATTTCAACAAGGGGCAGGATTTACCTCAAGGCCATGTTCACCTGCAACCTGCTGATAAATCTGTTAAAAAACAAAACAAAGAAAAAGATTTTTAAAAAGTCAAGACGACTGTAGCCACAATCCCTGACTCAGTGCAGTTAAAACAAAACATGTCAGTCTGTTCTTTTCCCAGCTTCACCTGTCTCACTGTGTAACCCTTGAGCAAGTTATTAACATAAGCTTTGGCTTCCCTCAACAAAGGGGAGTGAGAATATGTAAAATAACCACAGAATCTTAGTGTAAACTAACATGGGCTTAGTAAATCAGAATAGTCTGATGTGAAGGCACCCTGAAATGGGACTAGAAAGTTGGTGAGAGACTTGGGATAGAAGATGATACTGGTTTCTGGTAAAATTAAACTGCCTTTTATTTGGAAACGTGTATGTTTAATAATTGACTTCCTGCTGGTTCAGACAATGATATGCAATCACTTATACACATTCAGTAAAATATTTCAGAAGCACGTGCTTGGTGGTATCAAGCAGAGCGATTACATGGGCACCGAGGCCTTTTCCTCACTACTTCTCATCCTCCAGTATTTGTGAGAAGCAGAAGCTCACACGGCTCACACCTTGGTAGCTGCCCGCAGCACAAGTCACAAGTCACTCTGCCACGGCATTCTGTAACTGAGACTGTGCTGGTCTCCGCCCAAGGAGGCTCAGCTCCCAGAAGACTTGCTGGACCCCCTGAAGGCTGCACCACAGGAGGTCCTGTCTTCCACTTTCCTAAACAACTTCTCCAATTTCTAGCCACCTTCCTATCAGTTAGTACAGTAAGAGTTTCGTGGGTCCACTACCTTCTCCCACCCTTTCTAATCTCTTAATTTACTGTTCCTATTTTCCACGGTAAGACGACTCGAAGTGTGTACTTGCTGTTGGTAGATAAGTAGGTCTTGAATTTATTTTGCAAACAAGACCTGTTCTATCTACCTTTTCCTTTAGGAGGCTAACAGCAGAGTCGGCTTGACTTCAAGGACTCTGTTTTCTTAGTCTCCAGGAGACCAAGTCCAGCTTTTGAAGCACTGTCCTCCAGGGTGTCAAGACACGAAAGGAATGGTAACTGAGCACTGTTAGGTAATTGATTACTCGAGTTTTCAGAGATTTTTCTTCACCGCGATCAATAGTTAAGGAATCTAAATGCAAAATGAGAGTCAGTGATTTGGGAAGAAGACTCCAGCCAGTCAGCAAGTCTCCTAGAAGGCGCAGGACAATGAGCTGGGCATGATGCCCCAAGGCAGTAATCATTTTTGAGCACGGCACAGGTGCTATTTCTTGTCACACAGATCATGTCCTACTACTTCCCTGCTTATTTTCTGCTACCCCCAACCCCAGGAAAAAATTAAGCCCCATCCACTGATTGATTGCCTTTTCTTCATTCTCCCAGACTTGGACAGTATCAGGTTTTTCTGCTCTATTTTCACCTTACTCAAATCCTGGTGGAATTAAACTATCACTGATTTGAACTATGACAATTCAACAACACAGCATGCAGCTCAAACAACATGCAGTCATGTGCACAGAGCCAATAAAAATGCTTTTGTAGTAGGAACTTGGATTCTAATTTTGCTGTCTCCCCCATGCCCATTCCTGGGCCTAGATGGCTTAAGAGATGCCCTTAAATTCGAGAAGATGGGACTGGAGACAAGAATATAATCCATTCGCTAGGAAAGCACTCAATCAACAAAACTGAGGTTTCCCAGCTATGCATTTTAACAAAGCAGGAACTTAGTTTTTAGAGATGGATTTCCAGAATCCATACACTGCTTCTTGGTAAACCTGTCATCTTATTCTGCCACTCAGAAAGTTTCCTACCCTCTGACTTCTTTTATATCCCAAACACCCACCCAATGAAGGGGGAACGGACAGGGAGAGAGAAGGAAAACAAGAGAAGTGCGTAAGGACAGACCTCTGAAGAAAGGTAGAAGATACTTGATAAACAAGCCGCAGATCCCTAGGCACCTGGAATGGACCTACCCTTTCTTGTCCACCTAATGCCTGTATAGCTCAAAGGTCACTTCCTGGAAGCACTTCCTAATACCTCCCTCTCCCAGGCTGAGTTCGGTGCCACACACTCACCTCTTTTTGAGTGGCACACAGCAACTGTTGACCTGCGTCTGCACCTCTTGGCTGTATGCAAACCAGAGGCAGGAACTGTATCTCCTCATCTCTGAATGATAAGAACACTGAAGCAATGGCAGTCTGCTTTCGAAGAGCTCATTTACCTGAAAAGAGGTGAGGGACGTCAAATTGTCTTCCAAATTAAATCTCTTCATCAGAAAGCAAAGCACTTTTAAATTATGTGTGTTGGGTGAAGAGAGGGAGATAAAAAATAGAGTGTGATTCTTAGCCTTTCTGCTGTCCCAATACACCTGAAGGATCTACCACATAATCCCATTAGGGAGAGCCCCTTCTGACCTGGAAGGATGGGAGGGGGATTACCAGAATCTGATGTGTGAGGAAGATGTTTAGAATGCCTCCTTCCCATCACTGCCAGAGATCTCTAACACTCACATTTAATATTTATTGAAGTTTTGACTATTCTTAAGAGAGCCCTTATTTTAAATGCTCTGAAACATCAATCCGGTTTGTATGTTTGGAGGCTGATGAGTGGAAGTGAAGGCCCTGACAGAGCCTGATCTGATAGCACACCACATCACGACTCTGCTGGTCTTAGAGTCTAAGACTTTCACGGAGAAATGACATGCTGTAAAGTTAACAACAACCCCAGGGACATATAAAGACCACAGGTGGTACCTCCTCAAATGTCAAGTGTCTTAAAAATCATTTTATGGGAGAGACTTCCTCATCCCCCCAAAATTGTAGCCAAACTTATGTATCATAGGGTGAAAATCCTACATATATGGAGGCACCTCTTATTCTTGAAATCTCATCCTTTCCTAAAAAGTTGATGGAATTTTCAGATCCTAGGTTTCATTATTTTAAATTGGAAAACTCTGGGGACGCCTGGGTGGCTCAGTCGGTTAAGGGCTCAGGTCATGATTTCCAGGTTGTGGGATCGAGCCCCATGTCGGGCTCCCTGCTCAGTGGTGAGTCTGCTTCTCCCTCTCCCCCTGGGCTCTCTCTCTCTCCAAAAATAAATAAATAAAAATCTTTAAATTGGAAAACTATGTTCCCAGCCCTTCAAAGAATCTCAAGCCAATCTCCCCAAAATAACCACACATAACTGTCTACCAAGGATTTCTGTAAAGTAAAAGGCATTTTATTTATTTATTTAAAAAAATATTTTATTTATTTGACAGAGACACAGCGAGAGAGGGAACACAAGCAGGGGGAGTGGGAGAGGGAGAAGCAGGCCTCCCGCTGAGCAGGGAGCCCGATGCGGGGCTCGATCCCAGGATCCTGGGACCATAACCTGAGCCTAAGGCAGACGCTTAACCGTCTGAGCCACCCAGGCGCCCCTCTATGCTTCAATTTAAACTGAACCAAGGGGCGATGACCCAGTTCCTCCTCCGACACCAAATGACGTTCCCGGCGGATTGAGGAAGCTTAAAAATGACCGGCCGTGCGTTTATGTTTTCAAATTAATGCAACAGGTGCTGCTGCCTCAAGCAGGAGTCCCCGATTCAAACCGTCTGGTTCCGTACAGGCCCTCGCGTCACATCCCTTAAGGGACACAGGCCACCACTTACGTGAAATTCACCTACAGCATTATTTTTTCCTTAAACCTTACTCTGGGCGTGTATTTCTCCCTTCCACATACATCCCCACCACAGCTCCGTGAACCACCGAACTGGGTTTTTTTAGACGAGAAAGCTGAGCACGAGTTAGGAACGAGACCCCGCTCGCTGGTGATGCGGACCCCGCGACAGATACGTCGACCTCTCACCTCTACGCCGGCTCCCCGGTATACTCCCTGAAACCCGACACACCAGCCAGCCTGCCTACGAGGACGCTGTCGTCGCCCGCCCCGCCGGTGGCCCGACAGCAGCCTCACTTTACGCCACAGACAAAACCAGCCCTCCCGCGTCTGATCGCGGCGACTCCTCCTCTCTCCTTCCGGTGGAAGAGCCTTTCCGGTTTCCGGGCGTGGGGAGGAAGTCCCGCCCCCACGCAACAGCATATCACTGCGGGACGCGCCGTCGCTGCACGGATGCGCCCGCGGATGCGAGTCAGTGGCGGGGTAGGTGGGTAGGGGCGACTCCTGGACTGAGGTCGCTGTTGCTGGGTCCCCGGCGGCGAGTGGGGAGAGGGCTGAGCTGTTCAGCGGGGCCTGGGAGAGCAGCTTGGAGACTCCCGTCTCCTCAAGAACTCCCTCCTGAGCGTCCTTCGGGGGTTGGAGGTCCTTCCCCCGCCAGCTGCCCCGTAGTTTACTAAGGTTCTGCCTTCCGTTTATCTGCGTAGCCGCATGCCTTGCAGTCATAATGGTTACCGCTTAGTGAGCGTTAGCTGTTCGTGGTTTCAGAGCAGGAGCTCATGAGCGTCTGGTTAATTCCTGACTACTGCTATTGCCCACTCATGAAAGGGATTGAGTACCTCCATAGTTCTCAGCTGGACTAGGGACATGCGCTGTTGGGGTTAGGAAGAGAAATTACAAATTAAGGTTGCCCTTGTTTTAGTTTCCGAGGGCTGTCGTGACGAAGTATCACAAATTGGGTGGCTTAAAACAGCGTGTTTATTCTCTTATAGTTCTGGAACCAAGAAGTCGGAAATGAAAATGTCAGCAGGGTCATGCTTCCTCTGAAACTCTAGGTAAAAAGGCTTCCTTGCCTTTCCTAGTTTCTGGTGGTGTCCAGCCAGCCTAGGAGTTGTTTGACTTGTAGCTGCATCACTCGGATCTCTTAACTCCAATAGGGTGTTTTCTCTGTCTCTCTTTAAAAGGACAAAGGACCACCCTACTCCAGTATAACCTGATCTTAAGTAATTACATTTGCAGTGACAGTTTCCAGATCAAGTCGCATGCTAAGGTTCTGGGAAGGACATGAATTGGGGCGGGGGGGGGGTGACACTTGCCAACTTCATATAGCTGTCAAAGAGCTTAAGAAGTTGGCAAGCCAAAAGCTGAGAATTTGCTGTAGTACACAGGAATTCAAACGTAGTTCAGTTGGATCCAAGAAGTTTTCGTGGACATTTGAACTATTCCCTTGAGAGGTGGGTAGGATTTGGATGTGCCGTCATAGCTCATACCCAGCATTCTAGGCAAACAAACATCACAGACAAGAAAGCACAGGTTGAAATGTGAAGTAAGTTAGGTTAAAGCAGGAAGGATCTTGAATACAAGCTAAAGAGTTTGGATTCTATTCTGTATTGAAAATGAGCAGTAAATCAAAGTGTTTTGGCAGAGGAGTTGTGCTCTGAAAATTAATTAGCAACTTGAGTCAAACCTACTTTGTGTTACTTAGTCCATTTTAAGAAGTCTTAAATCCTATTCTCTGAGCATATCCTGTTAATTTTCATCCTGGTGTCTCTGCTCATGCTGTCCCTTATTCCTGGAGTGCTGCCATCAAGGAGAGTTGTTCAGATCATTTTATGTTTGCATTCCAGTATTGCCAAAACCTGACAAAGGTAGCACAAGAAGAAAAAACTACCAAACTCCCATAAATACAAAGCCCTAAAATAAAATATTAGCAAATTCAGTCGTGCCCTCCATCTGGAACAAAAAAGGTTTTATCTCGGAAATGATTTAACATTAGAAAGCCTGTTTCTATAAATCACTGTATTAGTAGCTTAAATCTGTATGAGGTTTAAATCTGTATGATCGTCTCAATTGATAAAGTGTTTTTTGAAAATATTCAGTACCTCCTTTGATCGAAAACACTTAGCAAAATGGGAATAGACAAATAGCAACTTGATAAAAGGCACTTAAACTGATAGTAAATTTCATACTTAATGATAAAACAGTAGACACATTCCACTAAACTCAGAAAGAAATGGAATATTTACCTTCCCTACTAATATTCAACATGGTGCTAGCTTTTCTAGCCAAAACAATAAAGAAAAGGACAAAAATGTTAGAAAAGAAGTGAAGATACTATTTTTAGATGATGTGACTTTATTTCTAGAAAATGGAAAAGAATGAAATTACAAATTATTAGAACTAATTAAATGGTTCAGCAAAGTGGCTAAATAAATTACATACAGACACTTAAGTTTTTCTTATATACCAGTTATAAAATAGGGAAAAAATGGAACCCAATATGAAGATACTGCACAAAAGAGACTTTTTATGAGAAATATGAAGAATTATGAAAAGACATTAAAGACAAGTAAATGGAGATTTCATGTTCCAGTATGGGAAATTCAGTGTTTTAAATATATCAGTTTATCATAAATTAATAAACCGTTTTTGATACAGTGCCTACTAAAATACTGATGGGATCTCCAAGTAATTCTCTTTGGTCAAAGTATATTCTTTTGATACACTCTTGGGTGCCATTTATTGGTATTTTATTTAGAATGTGTGTCTTATTAGTCAGACTGATACATAGGGGAGATTTTTTGTACTGTGTTAATCAGATGTTGGTATTTAAAATTATACTGGATCCCTTAAAATAACTGTAGGGATCATTTCATATTTTACTCTGGTCTATATGGTAATGGTCTGAAATAATTTAAGCAACTTCAGAATTATTTGCTCTTTTAAGGCCGAAGAGAGAAATCAATTGTGAAACTCTATTATGTGATGCAGTATTATATGGTGGATTTTAAATGATGTGTCCACACTCCTCTGTGATCATTTAAAAAGTCAACTCTTCTCTTTTGTGGGGGATCAACTGTAATTTATATTTTGCTTGGAAGTCTTCTATTTTCAATAGGTTTTCCAAATTAGTTGTCCATTGTATTGTGTATGAAATTCTGTTGTGCTTCTTAAAATCTGTTCTGTGCATGAGTTGTTCACTTTCTCATTCCTAACCTTACATATTTTTGTTTTCTTTTTTCTCGAATCAGACTCACAGAGGATTTTTGTTGAGTGCTTCAGACAATCAGCTTTGGCGTTTTTCTGCTCTTACTGTTTTCTGTTTTTCCCTCTTCCTACTCTCTTGTGTTCTTTTCCAATTTCTTAATATTAACCTAAGAGCCTTTATTTTTTTAAGTGCTTTATTTTTAATCTTTCATTTTTGTTGAAGACTTTTTAAGGCAGTAATTTGCCTCTGAATACAACTTGTATTTATGTTGCATAGTTTTTGGTATAAAGTGTTCTCTTTTTCATTGCTTTTTACATATGTTGTAATTTTGTCATTTTTTTTCATTTGACCCAAGAGTTATTCAGGATCGGATATCATTTATTTTTATTTATTTTTTATTTTTTCAGGTAAAAAATATTAACCTTTATTTAATAGCAGAGGGTACAGAGACATCTATATATTTTTTCTATCTTAGAATTGTTTTGTATTTTAGTTTTTTTTTTATTCTTATGTTAATCCCCATACATTACATCATTAGTTTTAGATGAAGTGTTCCATGATTCATTATCATTTTTTTTAAATACTTAAGTTTTTCAATCATTTTCTTTTCTCAGTTTTATTGAGAGATAGATGTATTGACATACATCACTCTGCAAGGTCAAGTGCACTGCATGATGGTGATCATGTTTGTATTATTTTCCAGTTTTATTGTGATCAGAGAATTAGAGTCTGTATGTTTTAACTAAGCATTTCCTCTTTGGCAAGTACATAATCAATGATTACACATTCCGTGGGTATTAAAGTATATTTTCTTCTTGGAATTAAAAAGTTCTGTGCCTCTGTTCCATCAGGTTTACTGGTTTTAGTATTCACGTTTATTGATTTTAGAGTTCCAATTCTCTGATATATTTCCTAGATCAGTCTAATTCTAGAAGAGGTGTGATTAAAATTTCCAACTTAAATGTATTTTTAAACAAGTTTTTCTTGCATTTCTAAAAGGTTTCCTTTTATATATTTAACTGCTATGTCAGTGGTTCACACAAGACTATCCCTTGTCTTCTTTGTAAGTCCCTTTTTATCCTATTTAATGCTTTTAACTTATGTCTAACCAATATCCCCTTATCTGATGTTAATGTTACCATTCCTTATTTTGTTTACCTCTCTCTGGTTTCTCATAGCTCACCTCTTTGTTTTAAATCTGTTATATTACTTGTAAGTTTCATTTCTAGTAAAAGAAAAAATTATAGATATAACAAATGAGCCACCTGGGTTTAGTTTTTCACCTGGAAAGTTTAGCAGTAACCATGCAGAAGCCAGCTGTTGTGCTGAGGGGATCTGCAGATGCATGGAGGCCTAGAGCTTGGATAGTTTTATGTTGCAAAAAAAAACCCAAAAAACCCTTAATGTTATATGATGTGAAACAGTAGTTCCCAACACTGTGGTATCACTATTGCCCATTATCATTAATTTTATTCTAAGGAATCACAAGCAGATCTGCAGGAAGTCATGGATTAGACTTTGCATTAGTAAAGATTATTTTCCTTTTATAAGTATTTCAGGTGCCCTGGAAAGGTTCTGAGGTGACTAAAACCCAGGCCCACTATCTCTTTGCTTTCCCTTTTTTTCCTGCCAGAAATCAGCCTGCCTCCTCACGTCCTGCCTCTACACTGCCCAACTAGTTCTGAGTTATCAGAAGCTAATGTGGTCAGAGGTCCTGCTAGGGCTCTTGCAGTGGAGGGGAGAAAGGTGTTCTTTTTACTCAAAGCCAGGAGGGGAGAGGGTGAACACAGGAAGGCTTGAAAACAGGAAGCAAATCACCTCCATTCATGTTAGTCTCTGGGTCCTCCCAATAGTAGCCAGTTGGAAGACGGGAGTTCTGGGGCCAAAAGCACACGCGCCCTGTTCACAGTTTCCCTCAATTTCCCACTGAAGAGGCTCCAGGTTAGGACCAGCGCTGCTTACCTCGTTTCCCCCGCTTTTCTCGTTCCACTGCCCTGCCTCCTTCCCTAATCAAACGGCCAGATTTGAGTTCCTGTGATACACCTCCCTTTCTTCCTCCTCTATAGCCAATAGACTTTTGGAGTTGTGAAAGAAGCCTTGGCATCGAGGTTGGAAGACTTGCTTTATAGGCAGCAGAGCAGAAACAGAATGACCTCTACCCTGTTACTGTGTGAACTTTGTGGAAAGTGTTCCCATAATCCGTTAACCTGTAAATTTTAATCGGTGTTCAGACTCTGATTTCTCTCAATGAGAAGTTGAATCTCAGAACGAGAGTGACGCCTGGATGATTAAAGGTGGTAAAAACAGGTTTCCTGTGTGAGGAATACTGGGGACAGCGCCTGGATGCTCGTGTGTGAAGATGTTTTGTAAATGAATTCAAGATACTTGTGTAAACATAGGGGCGTTAGGGAGACGAGAGAAAGGAGACCCAGTCTGACAGCAGGTGCTTGCTGCCAGTGCGTTGGAAGAGCGCTCAGGCAAGTCACTTAAATGCTGTGTCCTGTGTTCCAGTGATGTTGAAGAACGTGGGATTCCCTGCAAGCGCCCCCTCCGCCCTCACCTAACCTCGAGAGGCAGGCTCTGTCTCCCCTCCGTTTTCAGGAGAGCACCTGCTGTCTACATTGCTTCAGCACACACCCTTACCTCCACCCTATCAGAGGGAAGAGGTCTTCTCCCATCTGGGGCTCGCTTGTTCTTGTGGGCTCCGATGCCCCACCTCTCCTTCTCATCCTCATTGGACTTTGTTTCCTCACCTAATACACATTTTGTCTTCTGAGCCCCATCCAAAGAATACTTACCTCTAGATTTCTTTCAGGCGTTTGAAGTGATTAATCCCTCTCTTTAAAAAAACTTTATTGAGGGGGAGGGGAGTGGGAGGATGGGTTAGCCTGGTGGTGGGTATTGAGGAGGGCACGTTCTGCATGGAGCACTGGGTGTTATGCACAAACAATGAATCATGGAACACTACATCTAAAACTAATGTATGGGGATTAACATAAGAATAAATAAATAATAATAATAAAAAACTTTATTGAGATATACTTAACAACCATACAACTTACCCACTTAAAGTGTACGATTCAGTGGTTTTCAGCATATTCACAGATACACGCAACCATTACCACTGCCTATTTTAGAACATTTTCATCTCCACAAAGAGAAGCTCCCTACCCTTTAGCTGTCATCCCCCTTCCTCACAACCTAAGCAACAACTGATGGGAATACTTTGTAGACAAAAGATTCTGTTGCTGGACATCTGCATCTTCTGGACATTTCGTGTACATGGAGTGTTCTTGTGTCACTGGCTTCTTAGGACAGTTTTTTCAGGGTTCACTCGTGCTAGCATCTATCAAGTACTTCATCCCTTTTTATGGCCAATTGATGCTCCATTATCTGGATATGTCTATCAGTTGATGGGCATTCGAGTCCTTTCTACTTTTTGGCTATTGTGGGTAGTGCTGCTGTGAACATTTGTGCACAAGTTTTCATTCGAATGCCTGCTTCAGTCCTTTTGGGACAATACCTGGGAGTGGTGTTGATGGGGCCTGTGGCAGTTGTATGTTTAACCTTTGGAGGGACCGCCCAGCTTGTTCTGTGGTGGTGGCACATGTTAGCTGCCCCCCGGCATGCACAGGGGTCCCCTCTCTCCAGCACCAGGTCCTGAGTGATCAGTAAGGCCTTTCAGTCCGAAGGCTCTTGCCCTTCAAGTGTGAGAAATTCTCTAATTTCCTCACTTGATTACTTATGTTCTTCCTGGAATGTCTGTTAATTTAGGGTTGAAGTTCCAGGTTAATTTTCTGTCTCTTGTCTCTCTTTCCATTTGTGTGTTCAGCTATTTAGTTGAAGATTGCATCAGTTTTTATCTTCATGCTTTTACCCTTCAGGAGTTTTTGTTCTTTGTTACTCCTTTGTAGCATCCTGTTACCTGCTTAACGGTGAAATTTCTTCCATGTGTCTGTTTTCCCCTGTTCCCTGAATTAATTCTTCCCTTCACAATCAGGGCGGTTTCTTGTTTATTTATTTATTTATTTTTATAATCTTTCTACTGGAAGATGATACTTCTATCTTTTCATCCTGGAAACTTCCTCAAATGTCTGAGGGTCTTGACTGTTCATATTTAAGAATGAGGTAATAAATGGATTATCACCTCTCTCTACTCGGGTGAGACTTGTCAGCTGCTAAGATGATGGGGCAGGAGTGCTGACATTTTGCCCTAAGTGGCTGAATGCAGGGTGTTTTCTGTGGAGCCATTAAATGTATGTACAGAATAACGTTTCAGTGTTTTCTGTGTTGGGAAGTTCTGGGTGTTCTCCGTTCCTTCTCCCACCCTGGGGGTAGATGTCGCTGTGAGGCATTCTGTGCTGGGTTGGAGAGAGGGACACCTATTTCATATGTGGTTTCTTGGCCCTGCCTCTCATCCCCGCACTCAGTGGTTCCTGGTTCTGGACCGTTCTAGCAATCTGTAGAGCACATTGGTTTCTTCCTTGGTTTTATCTCACCCTCCACAGTTTCTACTACTTCCCCTGGCTGTTTTCATTCCTCATCAGCTTCCCGTCTTCGCAAGTATTTTGAAATCTCTGATCCACTGATGGTCCTTTTTTTCCATTCTCTTGTCCTGATCTTTATGTCTCTTTTTATCTCTTAAGTATTGTTTTAATGAAATCCTAGGAGGGTGAGATAAGTCAGTGTTTTCAGTCTTGCAAATATAATAATTCTATGTCACTGCTTTCTGATTTTCCTTTTTTTTTTTTTTTTAAGTTTTTTATTTAGTAATCTCTACCCGCAGCGTGGGGCTCAAACTCACAACCCCGAGGTCAGGAGTCTCGCACTCTACCGACTGAGCCAGCCAGACGCCACTGCTTTCTGATTTCCACCATTAAAAACAACTAAAAGTCCATCAAGCATTGATTAAATTATGCTTTATTCATGCAACAAATACTAGGCATTCATTAAAATTGATATGAATCCATTTTTGGCATCAGTAACTCACCAAGATGAGTATGTTTTTAAAAAGTTACAAAGCAACGAGTTATAAAAGTATAAACTAGATTCATAACATGTCACTGAGGGGAGAGCCCAATTATAACAGCGGTTAAATCTGAGAGGTGATATCCAAAGTTCTTTGTTTCAGTTTCTTAAAACATCTCTGTATCTTCTGAACTTTTTAAAAATTAGCATGTTTTTAATAACCAGAATATATTTAAATTGATTTGTGAAATAATATCATGACTATCCTTGTACCTAACTTTTGTGTACATCTTGACTTTTTAAGTTAAGTACCTACATTTATTTGGTGAAGAAAACATCATATGAAGCTTTAAATAGGTATTTTCAGATTTCCTCTCCAGGAGGAATGCAGATACATGCTCACCAGCAGTATCTGAATCAGTGCTGGTTCCCTAGGCCCTCACTTGAGCCAGGGAGTGATCCATCACTACTCGGTTCCTGCGTGGCAAGTTGGATGGGTCATCACTTCCAGGTGCTTTCTGCAAGGTGTGTCTCATTGGATTGGCACTCAGAGAGTCACCCCTTTCGAACTGGTGTTTGTATACTCTCCAAAGTTGTGCTTTTCTCTTAGCTCTTTCTGTTGTCAGCATTTTGGGGGGGGGGGGTCTGGTTTATTTTCTTATGAGTAGTTATCAAAAGAATCACTTTGATATTTGGAACTCTTCTCTACCCAGTTCCAAAAGTGTAACAACTAAAATAGTAAATTCCTGAACTCGGTTCCTCAGATCTCAAAATGATTTTTCCTCTAGTTAAGACAGTATAGGGAGAGAATTAGGAGTTTGAGCTTTACAGCTAAACTGCCTGAGCTAAAAATCTTAGCTCTACGACAGCTTACTAGCTGTAAACAGAGTCTAGTTAATGAGCTAGACCCAGTTCCCTCCCCTATATAATAAGTGCACCTACCCATGTAAGCGTGTGACATGGGGCTGGACATAACAAACTCTCGAATTGTTTATGAATTTGATCATTACTATCATAAGAAGGGACACTCCTGAGTAGGTACAATGCTGTGGACTGAAATGTGCCCTCTCCCCTGAAAATGTGTATGTTTAAAAAATTTTTTTTTATTTGAGTATAGTTGACAATTCTACGTTGGCCTCAGGTGTACAATGCAGTACTAGATTCACTTCCTCTCTAAAAAAATATATATGTTGTAAAAAAAGAAAATTCTATTTTAAGCCCTAACCCTGAATGTGATGGTATTTGGAGATGGGACCTTTGGGAGATAGGTTTAAATGAGGTCAGGAGAACGGGGACCTTTTGATGGGATTAGTGCCTTTATGAGAAGAAACACCAGAACTCTCTCCTCTCCACCTTTGTGCTCCCCAGCAAGAAGGCAGCTGTCTGCAAGCGAGGAAGAGACCCTTCAGCAAAACTCAACTATGCTGGCACTCTGATCTTAAGACTTAAAAACTGCAGAACCGTGAGAAGCCAACAGTTCATTAGTATTTTGTTTTGGCAGCCTGAGCTGATTAAAACATACAGTTTTGGGGCACCTGGGTGGCTCAGTCAGTTAAGCGTCTGCCTTCGGTTCAGGTCGTGATCCCAGGGTCCTGGGATCGAGTCCTGCATCAGGCTCCCTGCTCAGCGGGAGCAGGCTTCTCTCTGCCTGCCACTCCCCCTGCTTGTGCACTCTCTCTCTCTCAGTCAAATAAATAAATCTTAAATACAAAAAACATACAGTTTTGTTATCATTGAGCATGGGGCCTGGAGTCCTAGGTGAGAAATAAAAGGGGAGCAGCGAAGATAGACTATGAGATGGGTTTGGATGCTGGTAGAAGTACAGAATACATAGTGACTGACATCCATGCTTTGCTTATATCTATCTGTTTGCCATCTAGACTGTTTATCATGGGAAAACAGTAGCAGTGAACTGGTAACTGTTTTCCCAAGCAACAAGACCTTGATTCACCTGAATTTGAGGGCTAATTTTGTGGAAGATTATGGAATGAAGTTTCTGTGTGAGGCTTTGAGTCATTCTGACTGTAAAATGCAGAATATAATGCAGACTGTTCTGCAGCTTTCCTTCTATATGGCATTTGGTACGTAGAGATTCTGGTTATGGATGAGGATACTGGAACCGGTATCTTATTAAGGAAAAGTTGAGTTCTAAATGACTCGTTTTTTTCCTAATGGAGTTCTGAATAAGTCTTTTGTCTTCATTATAATCATTATAATACAAGTTTTTCTTCCCCAAAGTCCCACTGATTCGTAGAGTTTTCTTTTTGTGTAAAAAATGCTTTTTTTGTTGTTGTTACTAAATCGGTATTAGGGTATCGTGAAAGGAATTAAAATATTTCAACCCACAGCTTCATTAAATTAATACCAACTACTTCAAGGTTTATTTGTTTATTCTATATGTGAATAATTTTGTACACTTGTTTATTCACTTAACATTATTTCAATGACTCATTTCAATATTGCTATTCATTTAAAATACCCATATAGGGGCGCCTGGGTGGCTCAGTTGGTTAAGCGACTGCTTTCGGCTCAGGTCATGATCCTGGAGTCCCAGGATCGAGTCCCACATCGGGCTCCCTGCTCGGCAGGGAGTCTGCTTCTCCCTCTGACCCTCCTCCCTCTCATGCTCTCTGTCTCTCATTCTCTCTGTCTCAAATAAATAAATAAAATCTTTAAAAAAATAAATAAATAAATAAAATACCCATATAATAGTCTATAGAACCACATTATCTCTGAAAGGGTGTTGGTAATATGCAGTATGTATGGCCAGTGGATGCCAGTCTGACCACTCAGACCATGGCCCAAGAGAGGATATGGTTTGTCCACCAAAGTGTAAGGTCCAGCCTTCAATTTAGGCTAATAAGCTCAAGGTTTATAGTCTTTAGAGGGGATTTTGAGAAATTGATTTTAATTAAACAATTTGGCAAGAGGCATGAAAATTTTAGAATATAAATGAATGTAAATAGAAGGGAGAGTAGATTTGGAATTGGCATTTGGTATGTAGGGATTTTTGATTAAAGTCTGATTTAAGTCATTTTCTTCTGGAAGGAAGATCTACCTGGAACTGTGGGTAACTAGATGATCATTTACTTATAACAGGGAAGGAGTTGGATGATTTTAAACATAGGCCGTAAAACTGCAACATATGAACACACTTGTTATGAAGACTGTTGATTAGAGACTCTTGAGGTCTCCTTCCCCCTGCTCCCTGAGATGTTCACCAGGATGCTTCACTACCTCCTGGACTGATTGTTTATCCCACAGTGGTAATGAGCTGAGAACTTACTAGGAGATAAACTGGAGTAAAGAAAACTATAGCCTGGAATGTTTACAAGTGAGGATTTAGCAGGCATGGAGTCTTTCTTCCTAAGAGTATCTCCAAGAGGCTGCAGGCTGAGAGCAGAAAATGGAGAGTGGAAATAGGACTAACATCAAAGGGATTAACTGACGGACAGGACAGACGACCCCTGTTCATGCTGTGGCCCTCCTCAACCCTGCATGAAGTGACTGGGTTAGCTGCAGCCATCACTAAACTGGAAACAAAAGCTGGAGAACTGTTTCCACTTCGGGAGGCTCCCACTTCCAGTGTGGGAAAGCCCTTCTCACTTGGGCGTTTGGAAGGGTCCTCTTTCCTGCCCCCTGCCTGTGTACCCTAAAATGAAGTCTCCCACTTGACACACCCTCTATGTGTGCAGAGTTCACACTGTCCCTCCCATTCCACAAAGAGGCCAGCTGGAGAATTCAAACTCCCAGCAGCAGAGGAAACTTAGCCAGCCACCCAGAGGCCAGGTCCTTTGTTTTTATGTAAATTTTTTTAAGGGTTCAACGAAGATTTACTACTTGTGAAGAAAACCAACAGAAGGTAAGAAAACCCCTTAGGAGCAAACAGCTGGCCTGAGAGGGTAACTAAAAATTTTAGTGTCTATGGAAAGATTTGAAGATTCTGCATCATAAATCAAGAATAGGCTACCGTGGAAAAGGAATGAGAGAATGAGAAAGTTCTTAGAAATTAAAATGATTGTCAAAATAAAAATTTAATAGTACTGGAATAAAAAATACATTTTCCCTAAAAAGTTAGAAAAAAGATACAGTGTTAGTCTAGAAAAATCTAAATACCTAAAAGAATTTAAGAAGGAAAAAAATAATAGAAGAATGATAGTTCAGGTAACTCAGAGGTACATGTATTTTTATTGAAAAAATACTAAGCATAGTGAATTTAAACAGTGTCTTTTCACACACACACTGCAAACCCTTGAAAGATTTTTGAATCTAAAGATAATAGCCTAAAAGCTTCCAGAGAAGGAAAACAGAAGTTACCTAAGAAGGAATGAGAATTAGATTGGCATCTGTTTTGTCATCAGCAAAAATATATGTTAGAAGATACTGAAGCAGACCTTCAAAAGTCTGACTAGAAAGGTTTTTGAATACAGAATTCTGTACCCAAACAATTAAATAGAAAACGGAAATAGGTATTTCAGTTATGGAAGAATTTGTACTTCACATCTACATTTTTGTGAAATTATTTAGTATTCTTTGGAGAAAATAAAATATCTAGTGAAAAAGATTACAACCTAGGAATGCAATGAGACAAAAAAAAAAAAAAAAAAATCCTAGAATGTTAGCTATGCAGCAAGCCTGAAAAATAATGGGTCTACATTAGACAGGATGCCAAAAGATCAGAAGAATTCCTTGAAAGAAAAAGAAGATTCCTTTTAAACAGGATAATTAAGAGGCTGATCATCACCAAAAGAGTAATG
>NC_138377.1:123075609-123107853 GCF_054177405.1 Leptonychotes weddellii | reverse complement strand
AGAAATATAATCTCGTAAGTGCTATATACTCACTTTGAAATTTTAGAATCTATGTGTAAAATACAGAAACAATGACTAAACTGTGTAATGGAACCAATTAGGATAAAAGAGGTGCACAGAAGTTGGGAGATAATTTCCTCATATAAAAGTCAATAGATCTATCTACTATTATATCAAACTAAAGTATTGATAGGAGAAATAAAAGCAATGTAAAATATGTACAGAGGGAGGGGGGACTTCAGTGGATTCACTCAATTGAAGACATGAAGGTGACAGTCCAGGGAGAGCAAGGCAGCTAGAGTTTACAGGACAGTGTACCATTGAGGAGAGAACTGGATAGGTCAATATAGAAATTGGGTTCACATGGACTATTCACCAGAGTCCTGATCAGCTCCTGTGTGAGGAAACCTGATGCCAGAAAAAGAACCACCTGGAAGAATTTTACAACAAAAGTAGTGCCTATTCCCACGACCAAGACTCGAAAAACTCATAATTCATTAGGCATTGGGGAGAATACTAAAAAAAGTCTTGCTTCATTAGTGGGGAATAGTTATCCCTAGCCTAAATATAGTTCTAGTCCCACCAAACAAATCTTAAAAATAAGACCAGAAAGGGCCAGATTCCAAATAATTACATCTTAGAACTACATCAACGCTCCAAAAATTTTGTAGGAATACAAAAATATCCAGCAGTTAACAGCGTAAAATTCACAATGTCTAGCATCTAATCAATGATTACCAGGCATGCAAAAAAGAAAAAAATGCAATCCAAATGGCGTGAATAATCATTGAAACCAACCCAGAACAAAGACACTAGAATTAGCAGAGAAGGACATTAAAAGTTATTAGAACTATATGCTATAGATTGAAAAAGTTAGGTAGAGAAACGGAAGATCTAAAATCCCAATTTAACTTTTTGAGATGAAAAATACAGCATCTGAAATGAGAAATTGGGTTGGTTCATAGCAGATTAGACATTGCAGAAGATTAGTCAATTTGAAACATAGTCATAGAAACTATCCAACATGAAATAGGGAAACTTGTTTTCAAATGAACAGTATCAGTGACCTATCAGATAACTTCAAGTGGCCTAATGTAATTTGAATTCCAAAAAGAGATAAGAGGGGATGATATATTTGAAGAAATAATGATCAAGATTTTCCCAAATGGATGAATACTATAAATCTACAGACTGAAGCTCAATGAACACCCAAGAACAGGAAATAAGAAAGAAATATACCAGGCACATCATACTCAAAATTTTTTAAACCAGTGAAAAAATCTAAAAGCAATCGTATGGGGGAGGGGTGCGGTAGGAGGAGATATTACAGAAGAACAAAAGTAAAGATGATGGCAGATAACTTGGTGGAAACATTGCAAGTAAGAAGTATTAGAGCAACGTCTTTAAACACTAAGAAAAAAAAAAAAACCTGTCAAGTGAGAATGCTATACCGATTCTACCCCTTATTTCAAAAACAGGTGAAATAAAGACTTTTTCAGACCTATTAAAGCTGAAAATTCAGCAGCAGCATCCCCTCCCTACAAGAAATATTAAAGGAAGTCATTCAGGCACAAGGAAAATAGCAACAGGTGGAAACCTTGATCTACTGGAGAAAAGAAGAGCACCAGCAATGACAACTACATGTGCATTTTTTTTTTTCTCCAACAAAACAACCTGTTATTTTTTAGAAAGAGCCAGGCTGTTCTTATGACACTACAAAACTGGTAGAGTTAAGATATGATTTTTCCTCGTTTCTCCTTGGAATAAGATATGGATCATTGCATCCTGTGGTATCATCACCTCCTTAACTGAACAGAAACATCTAGAAAATCATTTCTGTGACTTTAGCCACCAGTTTGTTAGTGATATCCACCCCTTCCCGGGCCTGGAGTATAAATAGTGGTGGGAGGCACATTTATTTTCTTAATCTTATTTCATTGTTCTAGCTAACTTTTTTTGTGATTATGAAATGGACACGTTATCTCACTCCAAGATACAAACTTCAAAATACTGGTTCACCAATGTTTCTGGGACCACCAGTCTGTTCTGTTAGTCATTTTGTCTAATCTTGTACCAGTACCACACTGTCTTAATTACTATGGCTTTATAGTAAGACTTGATATCTGTTAGGATGAGTCCTCCCTATTCTTCAAGAGTGTCTTAGCTGCTCTTGGCTCATTGCTCCTGTATACACATTTTAGAGTCTGACAGTTTCTGCAAAATAAAGGTGAATTTGTGATTTGTGAGTTGTATAATCCTCAAATAAGATTGGAGGCAAACATTTCTGCTTAAACTACTTCTTAGGTTCAGATAAATAGTTTATGTGGCCCATAAGCTTCTTTATTTATCTTAAGCTTGTCTCTTTCAAGATTTTCACAGGGTTCTCAATTTCAGGTTCATGTGGTTTTTCTGATTACTTTCAAAATTTTTAGTTTGGGTCATTTCTCACCTATATGTGTCTTCATTGTATGTTTGAGGGATGTTTCACTTCTGATTGTTGTGACAATTTTGCCTCTGTTCTTCATCACAAAGAAGAATCTGACAAATATAAACGTGGCCCAAAATACCTTGGAGCATGATGGGGTGGCGCAGTTGTAAAATCTTTGAATCACCCAGAGTGTAACCTACGCATGCTCAGGTAAGACCCAACTGTTTTCTGTGTAGAATGTCTCCAGTGAAAAGGTGGTCGGAGTCTGTTGTATCAGCAAATCATGCCGACTCTGTCCTCTGGGGATTGCAGTGGGTCACTCCCCTCCCGTTGTTCCTCCCTCCAATACCTTGACCAGTAAAACCTGGCGGATAATAAATAATGAGCTATAAGTAGATGAGACCAACTTATTAAACAAATATAAAACATACCTCTCAGACTCCAGTATCCTTATTCCTTTCACTCACATCCTAAATACTCAAAATTTGAGCCTTCAGATGCTCTCATACATGTGTGCAGATAAGATCCAGGATGGTAATGAGTTCTCTGTCCTCCGGGTACCTCAGAACCACGAGGAAAAGCAAATGCAGGAATTCCACAGAAGCACCCTAAAGATTTTCCCAAGTTCAACACAGATGAATCAGTCTATTCAGATACACATACATTCATGGTTACATATAAAAACTCATGCTCTTTTGAAGAGACCAGATGATGGCAGTTATCTGTGATAAAACACTGTTTTACAGGAAAGATGGTTCTTAGTTGCATTAGTCTGTTCCTTGGCTGGGCAATGGGGTGTTCCTGGCATTCCACTGGAGGGAGGAACCAACTGTCGGGTGAGGAGAGTAACATAATCAAGATCAGGGGATAGATCGTCGGTTCTTCTTCTAGGCTGTGAGAAGGGTCAGTTGGTAAAAGCAAAAAACAAAAGCAAACCCTACAGTTTTCTTTGGACGCTGTAAATCTCTGACTTCTGTTGAGGAAGATTGATACGATTATGAAAGGCAAGGAAGATATTGGTGGTGGTCTTCCTGATTTGAAGACCTTTAAATGTATTCTCTTGGAATGATCCTGAATACAGATGGACATGAAGCTTTATCTGTAACAAGCCAGGACTGAAACCTCATGAAGATGTATGTTCTGCTCTCTCAACAGCCCTATCAGCCAAATAGACTGTAGCTGCTCTGTGTTGTTATGTGTGGGGTTCAACTGCCAGAACATCTGGGGTTTGGTCCTGGTTGTGTCCTTTGGACCTTGAGAAAGACCCTTTAAAATCATTCTCTCTAACATGCTTGTCTGTACTTTGAAAGAATCAAGTAAGTTAATGTTCTAGCACTTTGAAAGAGTATAAAGTGGTATTATTTACCAGTGGACATGAATCAAGAGCTAGAGTAGAAGAAACTTTAACCCTTAACCTACTTTGGTTAGGAAGGGAGATTTGAAAGGATGTCTGGGCACAACCCAATTAAAGAACTCTCAAGTGTCAGTCACCTCAATCTCTCCTTTATGTCCCTGTCTTTTTATTGTGCCTCCCATGGCCTTAGTTAACACATTCATCTCTTAATTCATTTGCCCTCATCTAGCCATCCCCCAAAACCTGCTTTCCCAGTTTCCATTATCTTTCACACTGGCCACCAGTTATTCTCTAGAATTTATTTAATTGCAAAATTCCTATTCCCGTACCTCCTTAGGGGACTACAAGATGGATCACATTCTCTCCATGATGTATAAGGCTTCTTCCAATCTACCTCTCAGGCAGTTATAAGCGCTAAGTTTGTGTAATGCCTGACACATAGGATTTAATAGATCTAGTATGATTTATATAATAGTAATGTCATAAATAATTATAAATATGTAGACTATGTAACTTAAATATAAATATTTTAAAAATAAATTTTATATATATAAAATTTTTCATATATATAAAATTATCTCCATTTATAGCCCCTTTCCTCTCTGTGGAGAATGAGAGATGGGGCTGAAAATTCCAAGCTTCTAACCATGGCTTGGTCTTTCTGGTGACCAGCCCCCACAGAAGAGTCACTTCATTAGAACAGAAAACACTGCTATCACCTATGAAGGAATCCAAGGGATTTAGGAACTCTGTTCAAAACCAGGGTCAGGGGGCACCTGGGTGGCTCAGTCGGTTAAGCGTCTGCCTTCGGCTTGGGTCATGGTCCCAGGGTCCTGGGATCGAGCCCCGCATCGGACGCCCAGCTCCGCGGGAAGCCTGCTTCTCCCTCTCCCACTCCCCCTGCTTATGTTCCCTCTCTCGCTGTGCCTCTCTCTGTCAAATAAATAAATAAAATCTTAAAAAAACAAAAAACAGGGTCAAAGGCCAAATATTAAAACAAAGATGCTTCTAGTGCTCTTATCATTAGGAATTTAGGATTTTAGGAGTGCTGTGTCAGGAACCAGGGACAGAGACCAATATATATCTTTTCTATTCTCACATTCACCATTTACTACACTTCGCTCAAATCCCTCTTTTGTTAATTCTTGGCAAACTTAGTATTTCTTTGTCTAAAAGGTATAAAGGCTTCCTTCTCTGGTCACTTTTTCAGGTCTTCGTTCTTTTGTGAAGCCCCCACCCCTACCCCATGTACATGTAGAAATGCAATTACATTTTTATGCTTTTCTCCTGCTAATCTTACATCAATTTAATTCTTTAGTCCAGCTAGAGACCCTAAGAGGGTAGAGGAGAATTTTTTCTTCCCTTACACTAACATCTTCAGTACAGTGTTGACTAGAAGCAGTGATAGCAGACATCCTGGTCTTGTTCTAATTTTGAAAGGAAGTTCTATTAATTCGCTAGGCTGCTATAACGGAGTACCACAAATTGGGTGGCTTAAATAGTAGAAATTTATTGTCTCACAGTTCTGGAGGCTAAAAGTCCAAGATCAAAGTGTCAGCAGGATTGGTTCCTTCTGAGATCGTGTGGGGAAACTGTTCCATGCCTCTCCTGTAGCTTCTGGTGGTTTACTGGCAACCTTTGGAGTTACTAGGCTGTAGACACATAACCCTGACCTCTGCCTTCATGTTCATATGGTGCTTTCACTGTGTGTGTGTCTGCCTATGTGTCCACATTTCCTCTTTTTGTAAGGATACCAGTTATATTGGATTAGGACTCACCCTAATGGCCTCATATTAACTAATTACATCTACACTGACCCCATTTCCAAATAAGGTCACATTCTGAGATACTGGTTAGGACTTCAACTTAATAATTTTTGTGGGACACAATTCAACTCATGAGAAGCTCTGACACTTTGCTATTAAATGTGTTTGCCACGATAACCTTTATTAAGTGAATTCTTTTCCATTTCCAGCTTGCTTAAAAGCTGTTTCCTTAGATGTTAACCTTTATTCAATGTTTTTATATACCTAATGAGATTTAATATATGGCTTAATCTGATAGTGGGTGGTTTATTCTAATAGCTTTTCCATTTTAGTCCATGCCTGAATTTTCAGAATAAACCTGAACTGATCATGATTTTTAATACATTTCTATATTCAGTCTGCTAATATTTTAGAAGATCGTTTCTGCATCTTTGTTCATAAGAAAGATTGGCCTATAACATTTGTTGTTATTGTTATTAGACTGTCTTTGCTTTTTATATTGTTACAACAGCCTCATAAAATAAGGTGGGAACTATGACAGAGATTGTCAGTTGTTTCAGTTTGGGATGATGAAAATGTTCTGGAGATGGATGGTGGTGATGGTTGCACAACAGTATGATTGTACTTAATGCTTAATTGTTAAAATGGTAAATTCTATGTTATGTTTTACCACACATACAAAAACCAAACCCACAGCTAACATCATGCTTAATGATGAAAGACTAAAAGCTTTCCTCTTATGATTAGGAATAAAACAAGGATGTTTGTTCTTGCCATCCCTATTCAATATTGTACTGGAGGTTCTAGGCAGGGCAATTATGAAAGAAAAATAAAAGGCATCCAGATTAGAAAGGAAAAAATAAAATTGCCTCTATTTAAAGATGACATGATCTTATATATAGGAAATCCTAAAGAATACACACACGCAAAAGTAGCAGAGCTAATAAATTCAGGATGGTTTCAGAAGATAAGATCAATGCATAAAAATCAGTTGTATTTCCGTACACTAACAATGGACAACCTGAATATGAATTTAGAAAACCATTTCATTTACAAGAGTATAAAAAAGAATACTTAGGAATTATTTTTTACAGAGAAGTGCATGACTTGTACACTGAAAACCACAAAACATTGTTGGAAGAAATTAAGGAAGACAAATAAATGGAAAGACATCCCATTTTCATGGATTGGAAGACAAGATGGCAGTACTCCCCCAAATTGATCTACAAGTTCAGCACAATCCCAATCAAAATCCCAACTGCCTTTTTTTAAAAAAAAAGAAATGGACGAGCTGATTCTAAAATTCATATGGAATTGCAAGAGACCTTAAATAACCAAAACAGTCTTAAAAAAACAAAGGTGGAGGACTCCCATTTCCCTATTTCAAGCCTACTGCAAATCTACAATAATCAAGATAATGTGGTGCTAGCATAAGGGTGAACATATAGATCAATGGAATAGAATTAAAAGTCCAGAAATAAACTCATACAACTATGGCCAAATGATTTTCAACAAAAGCCCCAAGATTATTCAGTGGGGAAAAGACTTTCCAGAAATTGTGCAACAAAATAAAAATTAGATAATTTGAACTATACCAAAGTGAAAAACTTTTGTATATATATATTTTTCGTATGTATATATCAAAAGAGTGAAAAGACAATCCAGAGAGTGGGAGAAAATATTTATAGACTCTAATTTCATAAAGGTCTAGCAGCCAGAATGTATAAAGAATTCTTATAACCTAAAAATAAAATTAAAAAAAAATGGATAAAGGTATTAAATAGACATTTCTCCAGTGAAGATGTGCAAATGGCCAATAAGCACATGAAAAGATACTCAACATCACTAGTCATTAGGGAAATGCAAATCAAAACCACAATGAGATACAACGTCATACCCACTAGGATTGCTGTAATAAAAAAGACATAATACAAGTGTAAGTAAGAATGTGGAGAAACTGGAACATTGCTGATAAGAATGTAATATGGTGCATTTGCTTTGGAAAGTGGTTGGATGGTTCCTCACAAAGTTAAACATAGAATTACCATATGACCCAGCAATTCCACTCCTAGATATATATCCAAGAGAACTGAAAATACAAGTTCCAACAAAAACTGGTACATGAATATACATAACAGTTACTCATAATACTCAAACAGTGGGAACAACCCAAATGCCCATCAACTGATGCATGGATAAACAAAATATGGTATATTCATACAATCAATGCAGTATTATTTGACCATAAAAACCAATGCTACGCATGGATGAATCTTGAAAACATTGTGCCAAGTGAAAGAAGCCAGACACAAAAGGTCATGGATTATATAATTCCATTCATATGAAATGTCCAGAACAGGCAAATCCATAGAGACAAAAAGATTAGTGGTTACTAGGAATTGGGGAAAGAGGGGAATCAGGAGTGACTGCTTCAGGGCGCCTGGGTGGCTCAGTCGTTAAGCGTCTGCCTTCAGCTCAGGTCACGATCCCAGCGTCCTGGGATCCAGCCCCGCATCGAGTCCCGCATCTGGCTCCCTGCTCTGCGGGAAGCCTGCTTCTCCCTCTCCCACTCCCCCTGCTTTTGTTCTCTCTCTCACTGTGTCTCTCTCTGTCAAATAAATAAGTGAAATCTTTAAAAAAAAAAAAAAAAGGAGTGAGTGCTTCATGGATATGGGGTGTTTTTTGAGGGTGATGGAAATGTTCTGCAATTAGATAGTGGTGATTGTTGTGCGTATTTATGACAATCTAAAACGCACTAAATTGTATATTCTAAAATGGTGAACTTCAACAAGATTATATAGATGAAAAGTGTGCACATGAAAATATGTTCAACATATTAAGGAAATGCAAGTTAAAACCATTGTGAGAAGAGGAACCCAGAGGGATATGATGACTAAATGTTAATGGTATCTGGGATGGAATCCTGAAACAGGAAAAGGGCCTTAGCAAAAAAGTAAGAAAATCTGAACGAAGTATAGACCTTAGTTGTTAATAATGTGTTGGGGCACCTGGGTGGCTCAGTCAGTTAAGCGTCTGCCTTCAGCTCAGGTCATGATCTCAAGGTCCTGGGATCAAGCCCCATGTTGGGCTCCCTGCTCAGTGGGCAGCCTGCTTCTCCCTCTCCCTCTGCCCCCAACTTGTGCTTGTGCTCTCTCTCTCTAGTGCTATCTCTCAAATAAAAAAATCTTTAAAAAAAAAAAAGTGTCAATTTTGGTTCCTTAATTGTCCCAAGTGGACCATACTAATATGTTTAAAAGGGTTAGTTTTTAGGGATCGTGAAACTGTTCTGCATCTTGATCATGATTAATCTATACATGTGTTAAAATTCATAGAAATGTACAACAAAAATAGTTAATTTTACTGAATATTAATTTAAAAAATAAACATTTTAAATGATTTGGAGGAATTGGAGAGTAACTAAGAATCAGTAGAACCTGGAGATTTGATCCTTGAAAGAAGCAAACTGCACTGGATGAGACCTACCTTTACAAAGCTTTCTCCTAAGGACACTCCTCAGCCTGCACAGTGTAGGTGGCTAGAACTCATGCAGAAAGCCACAGACTTCTTGGCTTAAGATAGCAGTGGATTTTAGTGGGAGAGTGGGAAAAATGGGTAAAGGTGGTCAAAAGGCACAAACTCCCTGTTATAAATAAGTCCTGGGAATATAATGTACATCATGGTAACTATAGTTAAAAAAAAAAAAAAGGTATCAGTGGATAAAGTTCAGTGCTGCCAGAGCAGTTGGATATTGAAGAATACCCAGAAAGGGGAGGCATCTGCAGAGAGGAAATCCCCTAAATCTGCATATGAAATCCCCTCAAATCCTTGGATGACCCCTTACTGCATATCTACTGGGTGAGACTCCAAGGAGTCCAGTGGAAAGCAACAGCTCAAAGGCAGGAAGCAAAGGGCAGATATTTCAGCTGCTGCCTGCTCCGAGACAGTTGGGATTTGTAGTTTGATTTTCACAGACTCAGAGGGGCTTGGTAAATGTCTTAGACTGTCCACTGAAATCCCACAGGGGCCATGTCTTGGAAGACCATGCACCGGGACTGAGGCATTCACTCTAATAATAATGGGGAAGCTTAAACTCACCATAACAAAGGTTGAACCAAAACTACACAAATACAAGGTCAAGTTCAAGCTATCGATTTGCCTGCTAATACAAAAATCAACATTCTTCAGAAGATAAAAGAATCCATGGGGCGCCTGGGTGGCTCAGTCGTTAAGCGTCTGCCTTCAGCTCAGGTCATGATCCCAGCGTCCTGGGATCCAGCCCCGCATCGGGCTCCCTGCTCTGCGGGAAGCCTGCTTCTCCCTCTCCCACTCCCCCTGCTTGTGTTCCCTCTCTCGCTGTGCCTCTCTCTGTCAAATAAATAAATAAAATCTTTAAAAAAAAAATAAATAAAAGAATCCAGAATCTGTATAACATGTCATCCTCAATATCCATTATAGAATCTTTTAAATCCTAGACATGCCCCACCCCCAAATGTAACTCAGTATGAATAGAAAAGTCAGACAATATCAGTAAATACCAAGACCACCCAGATGTTGGGGGTGGAGAGAGAATTTGAAGCAGCTATTATAAATATCTACAAAAGAGTTTAAGGAAAAGAGTTATAATGGATACATGAATGAGGAATCTTAACAGAGGAAAGAAAATTATTTTAAAAAGTAGAAATTCTGGAACTGAAAATAAAATAAATTCAATGAGTGAGTTTAACAGCAAATTGATAGTGTCCAAACAAAGGGTCAGTGAAATCAAATACCAAGAGACATCTCAGTCAAGGGACTGAAAAAATATTGAAAAAAATGACCTATCAAACAATATTCAGGTGATGGCATTAATTGGAGTTCCAGAAGGAGAGGAGAGAGAAAACAGGGTAGGAAAATGTGATTAATTAATGGCAACAACAACAACAAAAATCCCTACCTTTTGTAAAGACAAAAAAATTCATTCAAAATCTTAGGGAACCACAAGAAGATAAATATGAACAAAACCACTCTGAGGCACATCACAATCAAACTGCTGGAAAGAGAGAGAAAGAAAATATTGAAAGCAGCCAAAGATGATAAACAAATGACATGCTGGAGAACAATGATTGGAGTTTTCATTGACTTTTCACCTGAAACCATGATGGTCAGATGATATTGGGGGGGGGGTGTCTTTAAAGTGTTGAAAGAAAAAAATCATTAATATAGAATTCTACATCCAATAGGATGAATGAAGATGAAATACAGATATTTTCAGATTAAAAAACCATCTCAGAGAATTTATTGCCAGCAGACCTGCACAAGAAATGCTGAAGGAAATTCTTCAGGCTAAAGAGAAATTATATCAGAGAAAATCAGACCTTCATGAATGAGTGCAGAGGACAAACAAAAAATACAACAAACTGGTGATTGCCAGAGAAGAGGGGGTTGGAGGGATGGATGAAGTAGATAAAGGGGATTAAGAGTACACTTACCTTGACGAGCACTGAGAAATGCACAGAATTGTTGAATCATTTTGTTGTACACCTGAAACTAATACAGCACTGTATGTTAAGCATGCTTCAGTTTTAAAAAATTAATGAAGAGGATCAGAAATGGTAAATATAAAAGACTATTTTTGTCCTCTTGCTTTCTCTAAAAGATAGGACACTTTAAAGCAAAAATTATAACGTTACCTGGTGGTTTATAAAGTATGTAGTTGTATATAACAAATACAGCATAAAGGATAGAGCAGGGGATAGTGGTAAATGGGCCCATATGTTTACAAGTCTTCTACATTTTACGTGAAGTTGTATGATATTATCTCTAAGTAGACTGAAAAGTTTAGTAGGTATATTGCAATACTTAGAGACACTACTCAAAATTAAGACAGAGGTAGAGCTAACTATCAGTAGATAGAATGAAATTCTTAAAAAAATACTTGAATGTGTTCAAAGAAGACAGGAAAGGGAGAACAAAGGAACAAAAATCAAAAGGAGAATTTAAAAAAAATGGTAGACCTAAGTCCAACCATATCAATTATTATATTAAATATCTATAGGCTAAACAGTTTAACTTAAAGGCAGAGATTGCCAAAATGAATAAAACAAGACTTAACTATATTCTGTCTACAAGAGCTGCACTTTAAATATAAAGAGACAGACTGAAAGTAATAGGACGGTAAAAGATAGAACCTGCAAATAGGGAGCAGAACATCAGATGAAATAGACCTCAATGCAAAATGTAGTAGCAGAGATAAGGAAGGACATTTTCATAACGATACAAGGTCAACTCATCAGAAAGACATCACACTCATAAAATGTTCACCCTTTCTTCCCACAGAGGAACTCTGTCAGGGGTTAGCCTGAGGGGGGACGCGAGGGGCTGGAAGTTCAGGTCAGACTACAGCCTAATAATACCATTTCAAAATCCACAGAGCAAAACTCAACAGAGTTAAAGGGAGAAATAGACCATCTCGCAATCATAGTTGGAAGTTTTAATATTCCTCTCTTAACAACTGATAGAAAAACTACACAAAAAAATCCGTAAAGACATAGATGATCTGAATATTATCAACCACGTTGACCCAATTGATATTTCTAGAATAAATGTGCAAAATAAATATTTTTAAATGCACTTAGTATATTTACCCAAATAGACCCTACGTTAGTTGATAAAGCAAGTCTCAATACGTTTAAAGGGAATACAGAGTTTCTCAGACCACAATAGGGTGGGGATGAGGCACTTGGGTACCCTAGAGGGCCAGTGAGGGGATAAGTATGGATTCAGAGAGCAAGCACAGGTGTGGGGTAGGGGCAGAACATTAGGAAGGAGAGAGAGAGGGTGGGTGAGGGCACCAATAACCCACCCCGGACCCCAGCCTCAGTCACTGGCTGCCACCTGCCCCCAGAGCTGCGAGGAGGGAGTGCGGCTATCAAACTGTCCTAGCCTTCATGCTCAAGACAGGGCCCCGGGGCTTACTGCTGGGCTTCCTTGTCTACCTGAGGGACGGACAGCTTGTCCTCCCTGCTCTGGCCACAGAAGGAGAGCACCTAGCAAGGTGTGGAGTGCAGCCACTGCAAGGTAAGCTGCTTGGGTTGGGGGCTGGGATTCAGGTGGGGTTAGTCTGTGCCAAGAGGGAGGGGGTAACCAAACCCTTTGTAAGGGCAGGAAGGGCCAGAGCAGAGTTTGCTGGGGGCTCACGGGAAGGGCCTCGTCTGCCCCAATAGGGAGCCCCAACCCTGGTTCTGACTGGAGGTGACAGCCAAGGGCGGTGACCCCAGACCCTTTCTTCCCACAGAGGAACTCTGTTGGGGGTTAGCCTGAGGGGGGACGCGAGGGACTGGAAGTTCAGGTCAGACTACAGCCACAGAACCAAGGGCCACCACGATGGTCCCACAATGTCTGCACTCAGTGACAGGACCCCATTGGGTTGAGGTCCTGCAGGGGCCTCAGAGAGACTGCCTGACACATACTGATCATTCTGTAGCCCCAAAAGCCTTAGGGTGAAAGGAGGAAAAGCTGAGGCCCCCAGCAGAGCCCCAGTGGAGTAGAGTAGGCAGGACAGTGACAAGAGACAGGTGATTTGTGTCCTGTGCTGCTCACAGCTTTTCCTTTTTTTTTTTTTTTAAAGATTTTATTTTTTTATTTGACAGAGACACAGCGAGAGAGGGAACACAAGCAGGGGGAGTGGGAGAGGGAGAAGCAGGCTTCCCACGGAGCAGGGAGCCCGATGCGGGGCTCGATCCCAGGACCGACCCCGGGATCATGACCTGAGCTGAAAGCAGACGCCTAACGACTGAGCCACCCAGGTGCCCACAGCTTGTCCTTTCTTACAAAGAAAATGGTGGCTTGGTTCAATGAAAGCCAAAGGGAGGGGCAGCTGTTTCTCCAGGTCAGGAAGGATACAAGGGGTCAGTACTTCCTGGTGGGGGGGTCCAGGGGCAGCAGGAGAGAGGCAGTACTGTACAGTGGTCAAGGTCAAGGGCACTAGGCCAGGCCGTCTGGGGTTGAATCCCAATTTCTCCACCTATGAGCTGTAACCTTGGTAATCTCTCCAAGCCTTGGTTCCCCCGTCCATAAAATGGGAACGATAACAGCACCAAATGGGACTCTAGCACAGTTTTTTGGCAATAGATATTATTATGGATGGAGCACCTCATGTAGACCTAGATCCTCTATCTGAAGGGACACCTCATCCAGACCCTGACTCAAATTCCTGGGCCCGGCTGATGGTGGCCAAAGTGCCCCACGACTCCCACCACCACTGGGAACTTTCAGAGGGAGAGTCGGGGGTGGGGCCCAGCTTGCCAGGGCCTTTCCAGCTGGGTGATTCCCGTAGAGCTCTGGGGCAGGGGTCACAGGGAGGCAGCCAGCCTCTGAGGGCCCATTGTTCTCCTCTGAGCTGGGCAAGAGGCCTTCTCCCCACCCCTCTTCCCCTGATGCCTAACTCTGCATGCAGGAGAGACCAAAGAGCAACAAACACTGCCCGTCTCTCCTTGCCCCGCTCACAAAGAGCTCTCAGTGTCTCACAATGGGCCTGTGATGCCCAGCCTTCGGAGCTTATTGGCCCCAGTTCACAAATGAGGAAGTTGAGGCCCACAGGGAGGAAGTGGTGTATGTGATTTCCCATGTAGGCAAGTGACTCAGCCAGGATTTGGATCTCCCAGTCCTGTGTCCAGGACTGCGGACTCAGGGGCAAACAAATTCACAGCCATGCATTGACAGTTCCCTCCCCCCCCGTCCCCCACCACCACAGAGCGCACAGCGCTGGGCAATACAGGTGGAGGGGCGAGGGCTAGAACCCTCCCCCCTCAGCAGCCAGGTGGTGATAGCTGGTTTGTGTTTTTTTTCTCTCTAGATGAACTCACATCCCAGGTAACTGGAGCAGAAGTCCTCAGCTTTTCTCCCCAGGTGGGATGCTTGCTGCCCCAACAGGCCCAGGGTATAGCTGTGACCACGACTTGGCCTAATGATAAAGGCGGGGGGGAGAGGAAGCAGGAAGCAAGGTGCCCTCCCTACTTGGTGCATTGCCAGAGGGCATGACCAAAGGCCAAAGGGCTGTGCACATGACTGTGGTCTCCTTAAGTCAAAGGACATGGAAGGGGGCGACCATCCAGGCTTTCCTGGGTTCGGGATGTGCAACTTTCAATTTTAAAACCTGGGAAGTTCCAGGCAAACTGGGATGAGTTGGTCACCTGAGTCTCCCACAGCTTCCAGTCTGGGAAAATAAGATTCACCAGGAGTAAGCAGAGGAGACTGGAGACGAGAGCCAGGAAGGCCACACGAGTGTCGGGGATGGGAGAGGCGCAGGCACCCAGTGGTTAGCACTCTGCCGCTCGGACTTGGGCAGCCCCGCTCCTCATGTGCACATCTGCTGTCAAATCCGCTGGAGTCAAGCCCCTCCCTTCCATCAAAGATACCCAGAGACCCGGGGGTGGTGGGCCGCTTCTTTCTCCCAGGTCCTCTGCCAGCCTGGGGTTGGTCAGTGCTCAACAGGCCCTATTTTCACCTTCTTTCCGGGGCACTGTCTCCGACCACATCTCTGGCACGGCCCAGGAGGCCATCTTTCCAAGTCCCCACCCAGAGCGCTCTGTTCCCAGTGACAGGACAAACCTGAACTAAAGGGGCTTCTTACTTCCTTATAGAGGAAAGGGAGGTAAAGGTGGCCAGACCCAGAGCTGTGTGCACTCTGGCAATGGAGAACCTCAGCCTCAGTTTCCTTAACCTGCAAACAGGGATACTGTACCTCTCTTGTAGAATTGTATTAAGCATCTCATAAGCCTCTGCTCAATAGATGTTTGCTGCCGAGGCTGTTGGAGGGGACTTAGTCCACTCAGTCTTGGGAGGAGAGGCTTGCCTTGGGTCCAGATGTCACTCAGGTTTCTGTTTCTTCAGGACTCTGCTCAACTCGGGTACACGCAAGTCCCCGGTGTTGCCTCCAGGGAATGGCAAGATGGGAGATGGTTCAGGAAGGGGTGCTGGGAGTGGGGGGAAGAGAATGGGAAGGCTGGAATTCAGGATGAGAAGAAAACGTTGGCTGAGAAGGGGGTCCCAGTTGCTGGGAACTGAGGGGTTCTTAGTGGTGGCTCGGGGCAGGGTTTATCCGTGATGTCCAGGCCTCTGGAGTTCAGCACACGGAGGCACGGGTGGGCTAGTGAAGCCTGGCCCCAGGCCAGGTCTCCTTGAGCCCCGGGAGGCCCAGCTGACCCGATGCCCAGGGGAAGGAACTGGCTCGCCCTTCATCCCGGCCTGCGCAGACGCCCAGGGGTCGGGTCCCTGTTTCCTCTTAGGTCCTGACGGGGGCAGTCAGCACCATTAAGTTCTTCCTCTCTGAGGCGTTCCTGGGTCAGCACTTCGAGGCGGCGGAGCTGGAGCGCAAGGAGCCTGAGCCAGGAGACCTCTTCCTGTTCAGGCTGTTGTCCCCCACTGGACGCTGGTGCGGGCCCCACGTAGGCGTGGACTGCGGCCACGGGGAGATCATCCACTTTGGAGGTGAGCATCTCCGGCTGAGACACCGGCCCTAGTCTGCGAAGAGAGGCTGCCCATCCCAGCCCTGCGCCACCAGTGGGTGGGGCACACGAGAATGAAAACTGCAGGTCCCAGTCTGGAGGTGCGGGTCTCTGAAGAAGGGCGCTTGGGCACCATCTCCCAGCTCCTGGGAGATTTGGGAGCAGGATCACGGGGCTAGGGTCACAGGACCTAACCCGGCTCTGATCTGCACCTGTTGGGCCATCCCTGCAGGCAGGAATGTCGCCGGCCGAGGGCCTCGCGCGTTTCTGTGCTCCTGCGAAGGCACTGTCTCCGAACAGGGGCAGCGCCGCGGCTGCGCTCCCGCTCGCTCTGGTGCGTGCTGCGTAGACGTGGCGTCGTTGACCGCGCGGCCATGGACGCGGACCCGCCCCCCTATCACCCCACGCGCAGCAACTGCGTGCACTTGGTGCTGCGTCTGCTCGGCCCCGGGCCCACCCTGGACCCCCTGCAAATAGATGGCAGTCCTATTAGCTCGGTGCGGCTCAGTTACCCAAGCGCGACCCCACCCCGCCTCCGCCTCCGGAGCCAGTTAACAAAATGCAGCTAACCAATGTGCTGCAAAATTCATACTTTCCCTCCCCGCCTTGTTCCTCAAACTCAAGATCCGTTTTACTCTGCCAAACCCAAAGCACCCAGAAGCAAACTAGGCCTGCCAACTCTTCGACGTTCCACTTCTCTGAAACTCTTTTGGGCCCACTCCGGGAAGACCCCAGCTCACAGATCTTGAGCACATCTATTTCCTTCGGCCTACCAACTTCCAAACCCAGGCGCTGCCCTGGTCCTTGTAACCCCCATTCCACTCCCCCAGTGGAACCTACCTAGGGAGCCATCTTTCTGTGCCCTGTCCGTTTACACCCAGGCCCACAAATTCTGGTTCTGGAGACATTGGGATCCTAGTCTATAGATCAAGACTCAGGCCTATGAACTCTGGCTCTCCAAGTCAAGCCCTCCTCACCTCCTCCTCCAAGCCCAGCCAAAAGACCGCAGCTATCCAACCCAATGCCCCAAAGTCGGGCCCAACTAGATCTCACCCCTTTCCCAAAACCTGGTCACTACTTTCTCTCTAGATCCAGGCCGTCTTTCCTTGGGGGTACTTCGGGCCTTGGAAACTGAGCTGGAGGCCTCACATGATCCAGGAGTCCTGGCTGTCACACCAGACCTTAACCCAGCCTCTTCCCTCTCTCCCTTCCTTCCTAGGTGTCGGTGGACATGAATTTGACTGTGGACTAGGTGTGATCTTATGTCCTCCTGAGTGTGCATGGGGGCTTCAGAAATGGTCATTAAACTGTTTTTGCAAAGATGAATTCGGGGTTCACTATCCCTTCTATTCAGTCTCCATTTCTCTGCCTGCAGCCTGCTGCAGTCTCCTCCCATGGACCAAACCTCCTTAAATTCTGTCACGTCCAGGAGAAACCAAGACACCATCCAAGGGGCCCAGATTTTGTAGGAAAGATGGAGCTGGGAGAGAGAGCGTCTTTGGTCTCTGAAGCGGGTCTCTGGGTGCTGTGCCTCCTTCCCGCTCTAGGACCCCCAGCACTGTAACACAGCCCCCTCTTCAGTCCCCGGCTTTCCTTCCACCGCGCGGGGGAGCATCCGTGGTTGTGTCTGGAATGAGCCGGAGCCCCTAGAGGCCCTTCCACCGAGACCCTGTGGTCGGGAGGGTGAGGGAAGGCGCTCTGCCTCTCCCGGAAGGCTGTCCCACCCTCAGTCCAGAGGCCTCCACCCACCCCCGGACCCGGAATCTGGGTCCCTCTAAAGGCCAGGAGGATCCCTCACCGGGAGGGGGAAGGGGGCGGGGATTTCCGAGGGATGCGGGCGGGGCCAGCCCCTGGGGCGCAGCCCCGCCCCCTCCGCGGACACGCCCCCCGATCCTCAGGCGCCGGTGCCTTTAAGAGCCTCGCCGCGCGGCCCTGATTGATAAATCCGCGCGCTGCCTCTGCTCGCGCAGGTTGCGGCCTCTGCGGAGCCCGGCCTGCGCTCGCTTCCTCGGCCCCAGCCTCCGCCCCGGCGAAGCGCTCTCCCCGGCCGCCCCATGTCGGCCGCCCCCGCCTACGGCGAGGACAAGGGCGGCTCCGCCGGCCCCGGGGAGCCCGAGTACGGCCACGACCCGGCGAGCGGCGGCATCTTCTCCTCCGACTACAAGCGGTGAGGGAGCCCGCGGCGCGCCGGCACCATGGACAGCGCCCCGGCCTCGCGGACCGGAAGCCCGCCCTGCCCCCTCCCGCCGCGGCCGGGCCCGGGCGCCCGGGTCCCCCGCGCCAGGGCCCAGCCGGGACCCGGGGAGGGGCTGCAGGCCGTCGGGGGGCGGGGGCGACCCTCCCGCCCCGGGCGTGCCCGCAGTTCGTGGGTTTGCACTACAGGTTCCCCGCCTTTATCGCGCGGGGCCAGCCGGCTCCCGAAGATCGCGGGGGAGGGGTCCGCGTCGGTGAGCTGGAGCCTGGGGCCTGTCTGGGAAGGCCGGCCCTGCGTGTGCCCTCGGAACCTCCCAGGCCCGGCCCCTCCTACAAATCCATTTCCCTCATTCTGGCCCCACGCTCGCGCCCCCGTCTCCCCTCCGGCCGGCGCTCACACACTCCCGCTTCCCTCCTTGCCCCTGGAGTTCAGCCCCACCTGGACTTCCCACTCTCCCCGCCCCCCACCTTTGGCTCACTCGTTGGGTTCTTTCGTTTATTTGTAAATCCTGAAACAAGCATTTGTAAGGGGCTGCCGTGTCCATTCTCATCCTCGTGACTGTGAATACAGGCGTGAACCTGAGACGGCCCTTGGTCCTCGTCCTCTAGTTGCTCTAGAGGGGAGCACAGAGGAAGAATCCGTGTTGTGGGAGCGTCGGAGGGATGCGAGGGGCTGGTCCCTGGCCCTGGAGGACGGGGAGAGGGGAGAGGGAGGGATGTTCCAGGCGGAGGAAGGAGCTTGTAGGGAGGTGGCCAAGTCACAGGTTTTGTAGGTGCTAATAATACAATATGGCCCGAATCGCTGTGCAAGCCCCTGGAGCGACCAGAAATGAGGGTGGGAAGATGCCAAGGAGCTGACGGGTTCTGAGCAGGTGATAGCAGATTTGCATTTTAGAAGGATTCTAGGCTGGATTGTGGAGAAGAGACCGGGGGTGTGCTGGTTTGAGCAGGAGACGAGGGGGTGTTGAAGTTGGGGGAGGGGGACATGAGGGTGGTTTAGCCTGTGGGAGGGGCAGAGGATTTGAGGACTGTTGAGGCGGTAGAAGTCACAAACCTGATGATTAACTGGGGGGAGAAGATAAGGATAATACTCAGGTTACTATTTCTTGTAACTGGATAGATGGTAGCACCGTACAGAGTGATTGGAAATAAAGGGGTTACAAGAAAATTGGTGCAAATAATGTTGAGCCCTGCTTTTGACAGGCTGAAATTGTAAACTCTGAGGGATATTCAAGCCTGGGAGGTAGCTGGATCTTAGGATTTGGGTTCCAGGAGAGATTATTAACATATATGTATTAATCAAAGCCACAGAAGGAAGTTAAGATAACCCAGGGAGAGTATATGAAATGAGTTCAGACAGCTCACAGAGATGAACCCTAAAGAATGCAGGGGGAAAGTGTTTCAAGGTGACTGAAAAAAAGTAAACCAAAGAGAGAAGGAAAACAGAATGTGGTTTCGAGAAGGAGGAAGTGATCAGCAAGGTCAACTCAAACAAGGGAAAGAAATCATGACAAAGAGCAGGTCAACCCCGCCCTGCTCTACTCCCCACCTCCTGTCCTGGGGGACAAGTCTGGCAAAGTCAGAAGAGGGGGAGCTGGATTATTTTTCCCCAACATTCTATTATGAACAGTGTTAAACGTACAGAAAAATTGGATGTGCGCTACAAGGAATACATGAATACCCTCCACCTAGATCCAACCATTATGCCATATTTGTTTTATATAACCCTCTAGCCATAAATAGTTTTGGCTGAGCCATGTAAGTTGCAGACATCATGGCCCCTCAGCCCTAAATTCTTATCAGCGTCTAAAACCAGGTGAAAGTGAGTAGAGGAGCAAATAAGAGGTGAATAAATAAAACACAGCGAATGGGGAATTTGCTTCCCGGAAGTTTGTAAAGGGGAGAGAAAAAAAAAAAGAGTTGCTGGAGGAGATCATTAGTTCAAGAAGGTTTGTGTTATTTGTGTTATTTTTGTTTATTATCAGGATGGAAGAGCAAGTCTAACTGCTGGTGGGAAGGAGCCAGCAGTGTGGGGGAGGCTGAAGGGAACTGAAGCCACAGGGCCCCCTGGGTGATGGGGGGGAGGTGGAGGCATTCGGAGCTGGGTGGGAGGACCGAGCTGGCTTTGAGGAGGATTGCTGCCCAGGGGGAGGAGGGCAGGAGGAGAGGAGAGGCAGGTGTTTGGGAGGTGCAGGGGATTTTGTCTGAGGCCTTTCATTCTCTGTGAGAAGCAGGTGGCCAAGTCCTAAGAGCAGGAGAGCAAGGCTGTGGGTGGGGATTTGAGGTGCTTGGAGGGGGTCTGAAATGGAGCGAAAAGAGCCAACTACTCCTGGCAGGGTAGGGGCAACCTGGATAGGAGGGCCAGGGGTGTGAGTGAGAGAGCGGCTGGAGGCCCCAGGGGGGCCTAGGCCAGGGAGGGAGGAAGTAGAGATCAGAGAAGGCTGATAGGAAGGAAGGAATCGAGGAACTGGTTCTGGGTTCGGGTCAGAGTGGACAGGAGGTGTACTGGATTTCTGAGGAAGAGCAGTTCTGGGGAGGCAGAGGTCTAGATGTGGCCGGAGAGTGGAGGTGAGGAGGGTGTCCCTCACCTCTGTCTGGATCAGCTCTCCCCTGACCCCCTCGCCCCCTGGCCGGAGGTTGGGGTGGCTTAGTCCCCAGTCCCTACCTTCCATCCCCTCTTGAGTCCTGTCTCTGAGCAGTGAAAAGGAAACCGGAGCCTCCTTCCCTGCCAGTGTCTGGTTTCTGAGTTTCGGGGGCGGGCCATCTAGGACAGCGACAGGCATCCCCAGCTCCCCGGTCAGCTCAGTCTCATCTCAGAGCAGGACCTGGTGCCCCATGCAGCGATTCCTGCAGCTCCCGGGGGCCGTTGGGAGGCCAGGGGGCAGAGGGGCCTGTGGGGCTGACCAGGAGGCCGCCAGCCCCGTGCTGGCCCCTGAAGGCGGGCCCCCACCCTGGTACCAGGCCTTACAGCCTGAGGAGCTGCGGTGGCTGCAGGCCCCGGAGGAAGACACATCCCCTGAAGCGTCCCTGGAAGGACCTTGCCCAGAGCCTGGCCAGAGCCAGAGCCAGAGCCAGCCGCTAAGGTACAGAGGAACTCCCAGGGACCCTCACCCCAATGCCGGGAAGACAAGCAGTGGGCGGCGGCTGCCCTCAGCTCAGGCTCTTCCAAGTCCCAGCTCCTCAGGAGGGGGATGAGGCTGGGATTTAGGGTGTGGGGGGCGGGTCAGGGGCACAGTGTGGGGGCTGAGGGTATGAGGGGGGTGAACTTAACTCCAGCAGCTCTCTGGGGAGGACGATAGTGTTGTGGTCCCACCTTGACCTTCCCCCCTCCCGGGTCCTGGCTAAAGTGGGCTCTGGGGGAGGTTGGGAGACGGGCAAAGGCGCAGAGTTTGGGATTCTGGTGGCAAGGAGAGGGAGGTGAGCACGTCTGGCCTCAGTGGCGCATTCTGCGCCCTGGCTGGCCCGCTGGACAGGCCCTCAGGCCGGGCCAGGGGTCAGAGTGAATGCAGTGTAAGGCGATCTGACCACGGGAGGCTAGTGTTTCCTGGCTTTGGGGCGTCGCTGTGTACCCCTTGCTTCCTCTCGCTCTTGGGCACACAAGCTGGTGCTGTGAAGACGTGGGACCCGGGGCGGCATTTAACAAGCCCGCCTGGGCTCTGCGTGCTATATACCCACAGTCCCTCCGCTCTCTCGGGTCCCCTGTGCTGGAGCCCAGAGCCCGCAGGGCCGGGGAGGGGGGGGTCGTGTGGGCGCTGCCGCGATGCCCCGGTGCGCGTGCATTTGACAAGGGCCTGTGGCATTTCTAGGAGTGGTGAGGGCAGCCGGGTGTGAGGAAGTGTGCTTTAGAGAACACCCAGAGTTAAAGAGGCCGGGCGAACTCCGACTGCTCCCGGTGAGGTCACCACAGGCTGACCCCTCAGAGGGAGGCCGGAGGATCCATGAGGCTGCGCGTGTTTGATCCTAGAAGCCTAAGTCCATCCTCCGGAATCTCAACTAGGAGCCCACGGGGCACTGGGGAATGAGACAGAGTGCCAGTCTAGTCCCAAGGGTGTGTGTGTACGTGGTGCATGTTGGGGGGGAGTGTGCGTGGGGGGGGGTGCACTGCGTGGCTTGTGCGTGTCCAGATGAGGGCGTGGGGGAGAACGGAGGGGTCTGGTGGGGATGTGTGTGGGTCTGCGGGCGTCTAGGGGTGTGTAGGTGAGGTGTGTGCTGGTGGATATGTGGGCGTAGGCGTGGAGAGTGTGTTTGTGGGAAGTGTCTGAATGTGAGGTATGTGTCTGTGACTGTTGGTTTCTCTGGGGGCGGTGGGTGTGTGTCTGCAGGGGGCATGTGTGGGCGTGTGTGGGTTTATATATGAATCGTGTGTGTCTGGGGGTGCGAATGTGTCTGGGGTGGTGGATATATCTATGCGGTGTGTCTGTGGGGGTGTGGGGATGTGGGGATCTGAGGATGTCTGGGGCGCAGGTGTGTCTGGGGGGGAACAGGTGTGTCTGGGGGTGTGGGTACGTCTGTGGGGCTGTCTGGGGCGCAGGTGAGTCTGCAGGGGACATACAGGAGTGTCTGTGGCATGTGTGGATGGCGATGGTGTTGGTGGGGGTGTTGGGGTGTGTAGGTGAGTTGACCGTGAGGTGTATGTGTGGAGGAACCCGGCAGTTCAGCGGTGTGCGTTTGTCCACTGGGGATGGTGGTGCCCGGCTTTCATTCTCCTCGCAGCCCTGGTGCTGCCCAGGCCCGGCTGCATGGTCTGTCCCTCTTTCTATACCCCCGTTGTCCTGAGCTCTGCCCCTTAGGAATTGACCACCTGATTTGTGTTTGGGAGAGTGAGAGGATCCTCTGATTTGGGGGGCATCCCTCAAGTGAGAGAATTTTAGATCAACATGGCTGGGGCTGGACATCTTCTGCCTTCTTGTGACAGCTAGCAAGTCCTCTGTGTTCTGGAAAACATCATCTTTCTACTTCGCTTTCCATCAGAAAATCTGTTCAGGAAAGACACTTCCTAAATCCCTCGGAACATCCATTTCTTAGCACCGCTTCCATCCTTTCTGAATGTATGTAGGCACTCAGGCATTTGTGCAGAATGCAGCCCGAGGACTAGGCATGTGTCATGTCGGTTTTTCTCCTCCTCTGAGCTTTCGTCGCTTACTCATCTCTCAGCATCAGCCTCCCATTTGCCCGTCTGTGACTACCGTCACGCTCTTCCCTGCTATCACTGCTCCCTCTCATTTCTGATTTTCTATTGTTTCTAAATGTTTCACTGCTTTTTAATTTCTACCATTGGTGATACCTTTCTAGACTGGGTTCTCCTGCCTGGGTCGAAAGCTGTGGGTTATCAGAGTATCATCTGGGAGATGAGAGAACTGTGCAGGACCCCACACATAGCTGCTCACCACATTTTGGAACCATTTTGGCAATACATGAGCACATCAGTTGTCCCACAGCTGTATCAGCTGTGTATGGACACATTTTTTCTATGAGTTTATTCATAGTTCTCTGTTCACTTCTTTGACCACCAGCCCTTAGACCTCTGAGTATGGTTGGGCAGGTTGTTCACTGCAGAAGGGTACCTGGCCAAAGAATACCAGACTATATTCCACTCATGGAATGGGGAGCAACAGCTCAGGGCTATGTCTACTTGGAGGGGCAATCAGATGGTGGATATGCCTGCAGCAGCCCTGACAGTGAATGCTGGATATAAACCTTAAATTGATATCAGTACTTTATTTTGAATATTAAATTTTTATTTGCCATATCCCCAATATTTTCCTTTCTGTTGCTATTATAGGCTGGATTGTGTCCCCTTCAAATTCCTATGTGGAAGTCCTAACCCCCAGTACCTCAGAATATGATTGTATTTGGAGAAGGGGTCTTTAAAGAGGTGATTATGTTAAAATGAGGTCATTAGGGCCCTAAAGCAGTCTGACTGGTGTCCTTATAAGAAGAGGAAATTTGGACACAGGATGCACAGGGGGAAGACCATGTGCAGATAAAGGAAGACAGCCGTCTACAAGCCAAGGACAGAGGCCTCAGAAGAAACCATGCCCGCTGACACCATCTCTAAAACTGTGAGAAAATAAATTTAGGTTGTTTAAGCCACCCGATGTGTGGTACTTTGTTACGGCAGCCCTAGCAAACAAATACACTTGCCCTATTTGTTTCTTCCTTAAATTTAGTTTTATATACCAAAGTTATTTAAAAAAAAATTAAACCTTAGCCATCTGGTTACTGATAATTTTATGACCTTGAAAATAAAAATTTCCCCTTCCACTTCCATATTTAAAAATCATTTCACGATTAATTGCAAAAGGGGGGTTTGTTTTGGTCCGAGACACGTGTACAAGTTCAATCCTTTGCTGCCGAGGACGTGTCCCAGCCGCGTTTATGTACAGGAAGAAAGGGTTCTTCCTTCTAAGAAAGGGTTCGTCCTTCCACTAGCGAGTTACTTGTTCCTAATGTATCAGTTTAGATCCATTTATAAAATTGCCCCCTGTGACCTTTGACTTTCTATTTTTAACCTGGTACCAGGGAGTTTTTGTCATTGCCTGTTTGGTGTTTGGAGCTCCTAGAGGGTAAGTTGTCTGTCATTGCTCCATTGTTCTCTTCTTTCCCCAAACTATTCTCTGGAGTTCTTAACCTATTCATTTTTTTTTTTTTCTCCAGGCAAATTTTGCTGCCACTTTAGGAAGTCTGACAAAATGCCTTCATTGAAATTTCATTGGACATTGCATGAAATTTATGTATTGGCCTGAGGACTACCTCTCCTCCCTTCAGCTGTGTGCAGGGGGTCATGTATTCAAATCTTCATTTATTTCTCCCAGGAGGGTTTTATAACTTCCTGGAATCACTGTTGAATGTTAAGTGATAACTCTGGCTTTTGTGCTGAGGCCAAAATCTCAATAGATTCTGGAGCGCCTGGGACCCCTCCAGTCCTTGGAGTTAGATCAGTCTGTGGAGTCCGGGCCTGGGAACACACCTGGGCTGGGGCAAGGACATCCTGCTCCTCTTTGGACACCGACACCTTTCCACTGGATCCAGATCCTTCCCATCTCTCCAACTGGCCATTTTCTGGGCGGGGTCCATACCTTTCCCACCCCAAACCTTTCCTCGTGGCTTCTGGCTCTAGGTCCCCAGCTGTATGGGTTTCCTAGGGCCACTGTAACAAAGTACAGCTGAACCACAGAGCGGGTGGTTTAGGACAACAAAGGTATTGTGTCACAGAGCCAGAGGCTAGAAGTCCAAAATCAAGGTGTCGGCAGGGCCATGCTCCCTCTGCAACCTGTCGGGGGATCCTTCCTCACCCCTTCCTGGCTTCTGGTGGCTTCCTGGCAATCCCTGGTGTTCCTTGACTTGTAGCTGGCTCACTCCAATCCTCTGTCTTCACCTGGCATTCTCCCTGTGTCTCTCTCCACATCGCTGTCTTCTTAGAACACCAGAAATACTGTGTCAGCCTTACTCCAGTGTGACTTCCTCCTAATTACAGCTGCCGCAACTCAGTTTCCAGAGGGCCACATTCTGGGGTTCTAGGGGTTAGGACTTCAACGTTATCTTTTTTGAGGGGGACCCAATTCAACCTGTACCATGGGCTGGCCCACGTTTCTCCTGACCCCCAGTCCCCTGCCCATGTCGCTGTTTTCTGCCTGGATCCTCCTGACGGATACCCCCACCCCCACCCTCGTCCCCTCTGCTGACCTCCTCTGTCTCCCCGACCCACCAGGCATGACGACCTGAAGGAGATGCTAGACACCAACAAGGATTCCCTCAAGCTGGAGGCCATGAAGAGGATTGTGGCCGTGAGTGGGGAAGGGGGTCCTCGGGGTGGAGGCCTGGTGGGCAGGGATCAAAGAGCAGCTCTCCTTGGCTCCTTGTGGACCTTCCCCTAATAAGTGTGGGCCTCCTCCCTCTTCCTCCCCCTCCCTTGACCCCCCCACCCAGATGATCGCCCGGGGAAAGAATGCCTCAGACCTGTTTCCTGCTGTGGTGAAGAACGTGGCCTGCAAGAACATAGAGGTGAGCACCCCCCAGGGAGGGATCTCCCACGCCCACCTCCATCAGGAATAAACTCCCGCTGCTTGGGGTGAGGAAGAGAACAATCCAGCCCCCGGGGGCCTGACTTGCTCAGAATGCCCTCGGTTCGGGAGAAGACACTGTTTGTATGTCCCTGAACCAGACGTGGGTCCGACTGAAGGACCCGGGGCACAGTGGGGACGCTCTCCCCGCACTGGAAGCATCTGTCCGCGCGACCACAGCCGGCCAGGCGACCACATCTCGTGGGGGGGCCGCCAGTCCCGCTGAGAAACCCGCTCTCCGCAGGTGAAGAAGCTTGTCTACGTGTACCTGGTGCGCTACGCCGAAGAGCAACAGGACCTGGCCCTGCTGTCCATCTCCACCTTCCAACGGGGCCTCAAGGTCAGAGGTCGCAGTTTGCCTCCCTGGCGCCCGGGGCTTGTGGACGCTGGCTTGGAGCCGCAGGCCCAGGGAGAGGCCGGTGCCTGGGGGAACAGCCTGGAGGCCCGTTCCTACCTGCCTAGCGTGGGGAGGGTCCGCATCAGAGAAGAGCACCAGCGGGACCCTCAGAGGGTGGAGGCCAGCTCAGAAGGGGCATGAGACATGGAGTGGGGGCCCAGGGACCATGTCCCTCCTCCTCTGAGGAGCCTGGGGCAATGGCTGCCGCAAACAGGAGCCACTCGAGCCCCTGAACGTGGAGAGCCCTGGGCTCCCTCACCCACTGGTGTAAAGGAACGGTGGCCCACAGCCAGGCAGAAGTCCACCTCCTTAAGACAGGACTCTGAGGGCGCGCTGACCTGGTTCCTCGCCTCTGCGGGTCACAGCCTTGGCTCCGGCTGGGGCTCCTAGTCTGGGTTTCTGTGGAGAACAATGACTTTGGAACTTGGTACGGAGGACAAAAGCGTTTGTTGAAAACAAATGAGCTCTACCCAGAGGAAAACAACAAAGTTTACCCTGTAGGAGAGCTGCCTCAGACACGGGGTTTGGGTTCAAAAGTCAGCGCAGACGCCATAGCCAAAAACACACGACTGTCCATTTCCAGTGAGTTCAGTACAACAGGTCATTCCTCTAGAGTTGAAACAAGGTGATCGTTCTTCTTCTTTCTTCTTTTTTAAAAATTTATTTATTTTTTAGAGAGATAGAGAGCGTGAGCGGGAGGGGCAGAGGGAGAGGGAGAGAGCATCTCCAGCAGACTCCCCGCTGAGCAGGGAGCCCAGTGCGGGGCTTGATTCCAGGACCCTGAGATTATGATCTGAGCAGAAACCAAGAGTCGAGGCTTAACTTACTGTGCCACCCAGGCGCCCCAAGGTTGATAGTTCCTCGGTTTAGCACCAGAAGTAGTTGACTTGTCTTAGATGCCCCAGTGAACGCAAAATACCCACTTTTAGAGACTGGATCACGTCTGTTGTACTGAAAGGCTCTTGGAGGCATGTAGAAATTGAAATCACCTGGGGGCGCCTGGGTGGCTCAGTCAGTTGAGCTTCTGACTCTTTTTTTTTTTTTTTTTTTTTAAGATTTTATTCATTTATTTGACAGAGAGAGAGAGAGAACAAGCAGGCAGAGAGGCAGGCAGAGGGAGAGGGAGAAGCAGGCCTCCCACCGAGCGGGGAGCCCGATGCGGGGCTCGATCCCAGGACCCCGGGACCATGACCTGAGCCGAAGGCAGCGGCCCAACCGACCGAGCCACCCAGGCGCTCCTGAGCTTCTGACTCTTGGTTTCGGCTCAGCTCATGATTTCAGGTCATGAGATCAAGCCCCACGTCGTCGGGCTCTGCACTCAGCGGGGAGCCTGCTTGGGATTCTCCCTCTCCATCTCCCTCTGTCCCTCGCCCCCCATTTCTCCCCCTCCCTAGGGAAAAAAAGAAAAGAAATCATCTAAGGGAAGGGGCAGTAGGAATGGCGCGGGGGGCTGAATCCCCTCATACTATTTAAACTGAATATTGTCACCTTTTGTTTTGCATATGACATGCATGCGTGCTGGTGCCCACTGCGTGCTTTTCTGGCCAGTCTAGCTCAAGGATGCAGAAGCCAATATCACTGCCATTCTGTTCTCTCTCCTTTCAGCATTTTCAGCACAGATGACAGCCATTAACTCCCCTAGTCTTTCCACACATTTAGTTCACATTCCTGTGAGAGCATCCCTGAAGGGTCCAGCTCACCTTGTCATGTCCAGCTGGTTCTGGAGGTTGCTGAGCAGCCTGAGAACTGACTGCCCAGATCCGGGCTCAGCCCTGGGTCACTGTGCTGCGGCCAGCAGGAGAGGCCGACAAGGTCTGCTCCTCTGAGACGGGGGAGCAAGCACGGCCACTGGCAAGTACCTGCAACACCTGGGTATCCCTGTGCTGCGTATCAGGCTAGGCTAATTTTTTAAAGTCAAAACCATAGGATCGATCTATCTAGATTGGCAACTGATCTTTTGATTTGAATCAGGGTTAAATCATTTTATAAGAACCGTTCTAGTTGTTTTGCACATGTACGTGCAGTCTTCACAGTCTGTCCCTTTTCCCCTTTTAGAAAACCAGAGCCCCCTTAGTCCAATCAATGCAATGATTTCTCTAGAACAGTGGTCAGCAACCTTTTTCTACATACTGCCAACAGTAATTTAGGCTTTGTAGGCCACATAGCCTCAACCCTGCAACCACCCAACTTTGCCCTTGAAGTGTGTAAGAAACCATAAATGAGTGGGCCTGGCCGGGTTCCAATTAAGTTTTTATTGACAAAAAAGGCAGGAGACAGATTTGGCCCGAGGGCTGTAGCGTCCCAACCTTGCCCTAGAACATATCTGACCCGCCATCCCCAGTGACCAAGATGTCACTCCACTGCAGCTACAACTTCTTTTTTAAACCATTATATTCTATTAGCAATAATCGCATTATAGTCTATCCAAACCTCCATAGCTATAATTTTTAAAAATTTATTTCGGACGCACAAAAGGTGCAAAGAATAATATAATGAATATCTATACGCCAAGCACAAGAAATGAAAAAGTTATCAACGGCCAAAGCCCCCTGTGTGTCTTCTCCTGTTTATCATTCATGCGCATGCATTCATTCTCTTACTACTCATTTATCATTCCTAAATAATATATAATATTGTTTTGTAAGTGGTATCACATGATAAATGTGTTCCTCTAAGACTCATTTTCCTTCTGTTGTTAACGACTCCGGGCTTGCTTATACACTAGAACCATTCATTTCCATCAAGGATTCTCCCTTCTTTTTATCAACCCAGGCTGAGACTGTGTTTGCTTTCTTAGCAGCCCACATACGTGGTTGCCTCAATTCAGACAAACCTCCAGTGGGCAGTCAGATAATCTAGGTCTCCCTACCTGCGGTCTTAATGCAGTTGGTCCCTTGAATCCCCTATGAAACCCTATTACAGTTCATTTTATTGGTTTAGCACAGCATCCAATTCAGGGTGATTCTAAATTTTAATTCTTTTAAAATGCAATTTACAGGTGGTGCTGGTGCTGGTGCTCTCCCATGAGTGCAATGTGCTGTGTCTAAGGCTCTTCTTGTCCTCTTGATTTTGTGTCTTCCTCCAAAATGTTGATAAGCTGCACAGACCAGGGCAGCAGACTGAGTCCCATGGTGTATCATGTTTCTAGGCTGATGCCAATCTGCTAATAAACCTTCCCCAAGTACACTGTTTTACCAAGTTGTGGATCCACCTAACTGTACAGTCAGCTGGCATTTTCTTATCTTGTTAGAAAGGATCTTATTCAATAGCAGAAAAATTTCTTAACACCCTTCATGTGCAAAGGGCTATGGAAATACAGAGACAAAACAGACATGAGTTCTGCTCTTAAAATGCTTACATATTAAGTGAAACAAAAAGCCTGCATCAAAAACGGCCAGCCAGGAAACGCTACAAGACTCCCACCAATGCCTTGCTGAAATCGAGATCCACAGTGTTAATATTGACCAGTCTAGTTACCCTATCAAAAAGGAAAATGGTTTTTTTAGTAACTTCCTGTGAATCCATAATTGTTTCCAAATAAAAGGGGAAAAAATAGGTTAGAGCAGTAGCTAGGATGTGATTTGACTCTAAACAAACACAGACTGCTGCTTTTTAAATAAGTGCTTCTAAACCATGTGTTTAAAAATCAGTTCTAGAATTTTGACAGGGATTACCATCATCGTGCCCTGTCATTTCATGGATCTTCTCTTTCCCCGTTTTAGAACATCAGGGAGGCATCTACACGTTATTTGTGCCAGCACCTCTCCCGTTGTCCACCATTCTCTAAAATTCACAGCAATTTACAGCTGGTGCTGGTGCTTTCCCATGATTGCAATGTACTGTGTCTAAGGCTCTTCTTGGGTGTGTATTGGATGCAACAGGAGCAAAGAAGAGGGGCCTACACACCTGTCTATTTTAAACAGTGGAGGAAGAGGAAGAAGAACAATTTCTGGGAGGTTGCTGGGGGAAAGGAGTGTTAACGATGAACTCTGGAAAGGAGGCCAGTTTGAATTTGCGGGCAGTCACCTCTGGCATAAATACAAAGACACCCCTCTCCCCCAACTCCGCCCCAAGGACCAGGAGGTGTTTCAGGAACTTTAGGTATTCTATAAGATTTTTACTCTTCCTAAAAGTGAAGCAACCCATGGCCACAACTGTTCCGGTGTCAGATTTCTACAGCGGGGGCCAAGAGTCAGTTCCCTCAAGTGGTCCCTCCCAGGTCCCTAGCACTTGCACACGGTTCAGGGGGTCAGGGAGGCAAGAACTGCCGGTAGCTAGAGACGGTAAGTTCCATAGGCGTGGCCTTTCCCATGAGGCCACTGTGCTCTCTCAGGGCTCTGCCTCCACCTCTGCTCCTAGGACCCCAACCAGCTGATTCGTGCCAGTGCCCTGCGTGTCCTCTCTAGCATCCGGGTGCCCATCATCGTGCCCATCATGATGCTGGCCATCAAAGAAGCTGCCTCGGACATGTCACCCTATGTACGGAAAACAGCTGCTCATGCCATCCCTAAACTCTACAGGTATGCCCCAACCCAGCCATTCACTCCTCCGGGGGGCGGTGGTTCCCAAGCCCCCAGCCCACCCCAGGCTCTCCCAAGTCTTGCAGATTGCCCTTCTTCTTTTATACTTTGGCTGGTTTAAGATGGTCTGGGGAACTGATAGACATGGAGGACAGTGGTGGTGGCAGCTCACACCTCTTTACCAATAAGGTTGGGGTGGGGGTGGTGAGCACAGTTTGGGCAGATATTGGGAAGGCTGGAGATGGGGGGAGGGGCAAATCCCTCTCAACCGTTTCTCCTTCAGTTTGGATTCTGACCAGAAGGACCAGCTGATCGAGGTCATTGAGAAGCTGCTGGCCGACAAGACCACGGTGTGTACATGGGCACACACGGATGGGTGGTGGGAAGGAGCCGCACAGAGGCCCTCTGCCCTTCCTGTTCACCCTCTCTTGCCACTGTCCGTTCCCCAGCTGGTGGCGGGCAGCGTGGTGATGGCCTTCGAGGAGGTCTGCCCGGAGCGCATCGACCTGATTCACAAGAACTACCGGAAACTCTGCAACCTGCTCATCGACGTGGAGGAGTGGGGCCAGGTGGTCATCATCAGCATGCTCACCCGCTACGCGCGCACGCAGTTCCTGAGCCCCACCCAGAACGTGAGTGGGCCCGGGCCCTAGCAGCGTGGGTGGGAGGGCTGCCGGGAGGAGGCGCCCACTGCCTCCCCCCACGTCTCCGCCTCCGCCTAGGAATCTCTGCTGGAGGAGAACCCCGAGAAAGCCTTCTACGGCTCGGAAGACGATGAGGCCAAGGGCCCGGGCTCGGAGGAGGCGGCCACCACAGCGCTGCCCGCCCGCAAGCCCTACGTCATGGACCCCGACCACCGGCTGCTGCTGCGCAACACGAAGCCGCTGTTGCAGAGCCGCAGCGCCGCCGTGGTCATGGCGGTGGCACAGCTCTACTTCCACCTGGCGCCCAAGGCGGAGGTGGGCGTCATCGCCAAGGCGCTGGTGCGCCTGCTGCGCAGCCACAGGTGCGCGTCCGCCCCGCCCCGCCCCCACGGGGG
>NC_138377.1:123029246-123075109 GCF_054177405.1 Leptonychotes weddellii | reverse complement strand
GCCCGCACGGGTGCTGAGCCGCCCCGCCCACACGGGGGGCATTCCCCCGCCCCGCCCCGACTGGGGGCGGGCTCCCCGTCCCGCCCGCAGGGGGCTGCCTGCCCCGCCCACACGGGGGGCTGACCTGCTTCCACCCGCGCTGCCCACTTCGGGAGGTGGGCAGGCCCTCCCAGCTTTTCTCCGACCTCGGGGGCACACATCCTGCCCCACACCTCCCCCCCAACGCCGTACTGACCCCATTCTTGCCTTCCCCCGACTGGTGCCCTCCCCTCCCTCCTATTTGGCCCACCTCCCTTCCCTCCACTCGCTGCCCCTTGCCCGGGGGGAGGGGCCCAGGTACCTCTGACCTGTCCTCTCCGTAGTGAGGTGCAGTACGTGGTGCTCCAGAACGTGGCCACCATGTCCATCAAGCGCCGGGTGAGCACGTCCTGCGCTCGCAGTCGGAGGAGCGGCCCCCGTGGGTGTGGGCGGCCCCGGGGAAAGGCAGGACGGGGAATGCCTTAGCTGTGCAGAGCGTGGCAAGGGGGACCCCAAGCGCAGGAGGAGGAGCAGGGCCTGGATCCTGAGGGCCGAGGAGGGAGGAAAACCCGGTGAACAAAGACGCGGTCAGATCTGAGAGGGAGGCGGGAGGACAGTGCTGCGGCAGGATCCTGCGCCTGGCGTCAGGAGAGCTGGGGCCGCTCTGGAAACGAGGCAGGTCTAGGGCTGCGATGGAGCTCCCTGGGGCTGCCTCCCTCCTGCCAGGGTATGTTCGAGCCCTACCTGAAGAGCTTCTACATCAGATCCACCGACCCGACCCAGATCAAGATCCTGAAGGTGAGTGATGGACAGACGTGCAGGCCGCCCTTCCGCCTCACCCCCACCCCCACCGACCCTCAGATATCCACAGTGGCCACCGTGGCTCAGGAAGCCGGGCCAGTGAGAGTGGGAAGGGAACTGCCCTTGGCCTATCACCTGTTGGACATCTGCCGCTTTTCACATGTAAAGTAACCCGACTTTCATAATAAACTCAGGAAGCGCACATTATCTCCATTTTATAAAAATGTAGACCCAAGTCCCTAGCCCAGAGTCAGTCCTGCTGACTCCGGAATTCCTCCTTTGCCCCCACTGTGGTCTCCTGTCTTCCACTCACAATGTTCTTTTCCCCATACATCTACTCCCTCAGGCTTTCACGCAAATATACACCCACAGAAGAAGTGTCAGGAGCCCCTACCCACATTCCATTCTGCTCTGCCTCCTCATTACTGAGTAATTTCATTCAGCAGCGGTTAATCCTGACTCTCTGAACATCTACTATGTATCAGTCACAGCTAGATCTAGGGGTACGAGAGATGGCAAACTCAATCAGACACCTTGCCCTTTGGAGCTTACAGTTTAGTGGGATGAGGAGGAGACACTGAGGAGCTAATCACAAAACAAATGTAAAAACCCACTTGAGAAATAAGGTAAGAAAGAGAAGTGCAGAGGGCTGTCAGAGCATAGAGTAGGAGGCCCTGATCTAGTCGGGTACCAGGGAAGCTTTTCTCCAGGAGGTGAGGCTTGAGCTGAGGCCTGAGAAATGAAGGTGAATTGTCTAGGCAAATGCAGGAACAGGAATGGCAGGAACTGCTTCACACAGAAGAAACAGTATATGCAAAGGCCCTGAGGCAGGAAGAGGTCTGACGAAAGGCCAATATGACTGGGGCATGGAAGGCAAGGGGGAGAGCAGTGTGAGAACAGAGGTAGATGGGGGTCGGCTCATATGGGGATTTATAGACCACGGTAAGGATGTTGCTCTTTATCCTAATAGCAATAGGAGGCTTTGTTTTCAGTGGAGGTGGAGAGGTGACATGCTCATGCTGTCCATAAGCACACTCTGTCAGGGAATCCACTTAAGAGGCAAACTGGTCCTCCTGCATTTTGGACAAGCTTCACAATCTGTCATTTTCTTCATCAGTTTAAGGGTGACGCAGGGCTGTGCGTAGGATCGTTTTCCGGTCTGTGCAGTGTGTTTGGAATGAGGGGTTATGAGAGCACAGAAAGCCCACTGGCCACCCTGCCCATTTTCTGCCTCCCTGCAGCTGGAAGTGTTGACCAACCTGGCCAACGAGACCAACATCCCTACTGTCCTGCGGGAATTCCAGGTACGGGCCAGGGCCCAGCTCCCAGGAGAGGGACCCAAGAGAGTTGCCCTGCAGCACCCTGTGCTCAGTGACAATCATCCTGATGGGCCCCCCTTCTCTTAAGAGCCGGAAGCAGAGAAACGGTTGTCTTTGACCCCCTCCCAGGGCCTTTTGCTGGCTTTGGGCCAGGGAATCACTGCATGATGGGTAAGGGTGTCATTCCCTCTCCCAGAGTTTAGTCTGGCATGACGAGTCATTGAATGAGGGGAGACAGCCTTCCCGGAAGGTGACCCCCAAGCCTGCAGAATCACGGAGGGTCAGTGCCAGCAGGGGGTCACTCTGTTGTGGTGTCCCACAGACCTACATCCGCAGCATGGACAAGGACTTTGTAGCCGCCACGATCCAGGCCATCGGACGCTGTGCAACTAACATAGGCCGAGTCCGTGACACCTGCCTCAACGGCCTGGTGCAGCTGCTTTCCAACCGTGACGGTCAGTGTTTGTCTGCGTGTGCAGCTTTGATGAGCAGAGCGCGTCCGCCTGTCTGTCCGGGCACAACGCACGTTCGTTGGTCCATCCCCCTTAGTTAGCGTCTAAGTGTTGCTACGTCTCTGAGGGCCACTGGAGAAGTGTGGGGGGCTGTGGAAGAGAGCCGAGGGTCTGGGGGTACTGCAGGCGTGGGCGCCCCCTGCGCATGGCCGCCTGACCGCCCCGGGGCCACCTGCTCATTCCCCACAGAGCTTGTGGTGGCAGAGTCCGTGGTTGTCATCAAGAAGCTGCTGCAGATGCAGCCCGCGCAGCACGGAGAGATCATCAAACACCTGGCGAAGCTCACAGACAACATCCAGGTGAGGGAGTAAGCCCGCTCTCCCTCCCGTCCCAGCAGCCTCCCCGTGATTTTAAAACCCTGTAATTAAACATTCTAGCCTTAATAAAATCAACTTCCGTACCTTCCATACTGGCTCTGAAAGGTCTGCTAGTGGAAGGCGGGGGGGGGGGGGGCGGACCGGTGACCCTTATGTGTTGCCCAAGGTTCGCTTTCCCCTTGAGGGTCCCTCGCTGAGCTCCAGGGTCTGTACCACCACTCATGTGTTCTCTGAAGCTCTGGCCGAGCCTGGCCGATTGACAAACCTCGTGTTTTTTATTGCACTGCTAAGTTGAAACATTCAAATAAGGCATTCCTTGAAGATTCAGGAAGAATAACGTGGAAGTAGAATGCTAGAAAATCAGTCTTGTAAACCAAACCAGGACTGACTTTGGGGCTTGAAGGTTCTGCCCATGCTAGCGAACCCCTAGGGCAGAAGGGAGACGCTGCCCAGGAAATGCTCACCTTTTAATCTCTCTCCCACCAACCCCCTGGCCCATTTCCAGAGAACCCCACAGTTCATGGGCCAGCACAGATGGGAGGAATGCCATTTCCCTGGCAGGCCACATGCCCACCCACATGTCCACATGTACCACGGTCCTGACCCCTCTCGCACACCCGCAGGTGCCCATGGCCCGAGCCAGCATCCTGTGGCTCATCGGCGAGTACTGTGAGCATGTCCCCAAGATTGCACCTGACGTCCTGAGGAAAATGGCCAAGTCCTTCACAGCAGAGGAGGACATTGTCAAGCTGCAGGTCATCAATCTGGCAGCCAAGCTCTACCTGACCAACTCTAAGCAGGTGAGGATTGAGAGACGCCCCCTGACACGTGCTAGGCCCCGGGATTGGTGCAGGCAGTAAGCTGTGGGCCCTCACCAGGCGGGTGTGGTCTCCAGCATCTCTTTCTGAAGAGAGAGTTCAGGACAAGTGTCTAGTGTATCTCGGTAACTGGTGTCCCCCAGTGTCCACAGCTACTCTGAGGACCCAAGGGCCGGTAGGGGTGGTGGCCGAGGTTGGAGGTTCTCCTGTGGGGCTGTGACCTCCAGTCTGCCTGTGTGAGTGTCCCTACCTGCTGCCTTTGGGACAATAGGGCCGTAAAGAACCACAGCGGAGTAGGACTGAGGGAGGGGCCCGTGATGACGGGCACTGGGGGAGGGGACGTGTATCCTAGGATATGAGGTCTGTCCTTCCTCCCAAAGCTTAGTGGTGTTTGGCCAGTCTGTGCCAGGGATTATGAGGGCAAATCTCTGCTCGGTCTGAGATGGTACTGGAGTCCATTGTCATTCTCAAGGTTAAAGGTTATGAGATATACCATAGCCGAGGGCGTGGCTCAACGAGGCTGGAATATCAGGATATTGTTAAGTGTCCAGCAACCCCTGAGAGGGTCCCAGGAGATTCTCCTAAGAATGAGGTGTAACGTGCAGTTTTCAAGGTGTTGGAGAGGCCAAGCACTAGGACACTTCCCACACTTACTGCCCCTCTCAGTTAGGTGAGGTAGGGGACCAAATCCTGCCTGCTGCCTGTGGTTGTAAATAAAGTTTTATCGGGACACAACCATGTTCATTCATTTGTTTATAGTATATGGATGATTTTGTGCTACAATAGCAGAGTTGACTAGTTGTGAGAGCCCATATGGTCCACAGAGCCTACAATAGTTAATTTCTGCCCCTTCTAGAAAAAGTTTGGCGAGCTATAGAGCCGAGTATCTGGGCGGGCAGCTGGGGTCAGCAGCATGGCTACACCCTGGAGGTGGTGACGTCCCTGCCCGCCTGCAGGTGGCCTCCTTGCCATCCCATCCAGTCTTCGGATGGAGCACTGTGTTTCTTCAGTGGCTCCCTTGATCCCTGGTGGCTCTGGTGGGCCCCCGGGACTTAAGGTGGGGAGGCAGGGCCGTCAGGGACTGGGACACTCGTCAGGAGGTGGAACAGGCAGCAGTCCCGCATGGGAGCCAGGAGGGACGGGGTCTGTGAGTGTCAGCGTGGTGGGAGAAGCAGGCTGGAAAGAGAAGTTAGAGCGCTCACTGAACTAATATTTGTGTGCCTCCTTTGTTCAGAGGGGAGGAAAGAACAGGTGGGAGGAACATTTGAAAAGATGAAGCCATGTGGGTGGGGAGCCACCCAGATGGGCTGAGGACCCAGCGGGACTCCTGAGCCCCTGGATGGTGATGTGTGATGTCAGGTCGTTGTCATAAGCCCGGGTGTGTCCCCAGTTCCTTGGGACGGTAGGACTGAGACCCTGGCTTCTTGCTGGCTGTCAGCTGGGGACTGCCCTCAGTTCGAGAGACCACCCTCAGTTCCTCGCCAAGGGGGTCTCCCAACACAGATGCTTATTTCTTCAAAGCCACCAGGAAAAAAGTCTCTAGAGCAAGCCTTACATAATGAAATTCAATCACAGGATTATGTTACAGCCCCATCACCTTTGCCGTAGTCTGTTGGTCAGAAGCGAGTTTCAGGTCTTGCCCACACTGACAGAAAGAGGATTACATAAAGGCATGAGCACCAGGAGGCAAGGATTGTGGGGGAGGACCTTCAAATCTGTGTGCCACACAGATCTAGAGCCTATTTTTATACGTGAGGTCAGGATGTATTTTGTTTTCGCTTTTTGAAGAGCCAGTGTCCCAGTGTGATTTAACAGGTGGCTGCAAGGTAGTGGGTATGTTGACATGGGTTCGTGAAAAGGAGTCCATGTTCCCCACGTAAAAGTCCCCCCTGGAAGCTGGAGCCCACTGGTCCGTGGGAGCCTTGTTCCGTTCTTGGTGCACTGAAGCAGGTCTCTTAGGCCCTCTTGAGCTGCCCGTAAATCCTGCCCATCCTGGCTGAGTGAGGTGAGGGTCTTGGTGGTACAGACTGGATGCTAGGATTTCTGGTGAATGGGTCCTTGGGATGGAGAAGCGTAAGGAATTGTTATAAGCAAATCCTGCAGTGACAAGGAGGGTGAACCAGCCCCTTCCTATACTGGCTGTTGATATGCAGTTAAGGCTGTGGACAGATGGATTCAAATCCTTAACACTTCTTTCCAGAACTAGTCAAGGACTTGGGGGAGGGAGAGAGTCTGATCAGCCAGCTGGGAGGTCTGTAGAAGGGAATCAGCAGCATCTTGGCAATGGACCATGTTGATAAGGGCATCCACCAGCCATGACCAGTCAAATGATGTCTGGCCCAGGGAGGGGAAGGTCTGTGATGAAGTCCACTGCAAGGTGTCCTGGGGCTTATGGCGCTGAGAGTACTTATCTGTGATGGCAACAAGGTTGTAGGCACTGCTACTGCTGGAAGGAACTGAGCTGAAGGCGAGTCCACCAACGTCCCTGTGGGCTGTGTCATGGGTACGAGAGAGTCACAGCGGCTCTCTAGCTTCGCCACGGCAGCAGCTCTGATTCTCGGCCAGCATCTGGGGCTCTGCCCCTCACGGACATCTTCCTGACGCTCCCACTGGGTTACCTGAGTCAGCCATGTCCTCGGCTGGATGTCCATAAACCGCAGGAGGACCAGGTTGGGTTCCGGACTCCCTCCGCTGGTTCCTGCTGCCCCGGGCACTCTGGCTGTGGGGACATGAGATCTGTGTACTTGGTGATTCTGACTGTCTTGCTCATAAGAGGTGGAGACCTGAGTGGGGGCAGCCGCCTTATGTCAGCGGGAGGTGGTGCGGGGGAGCTGGTGGGTGGCCGGCTCTGGCGGGCCCAGGCCTAGAAGCAGCGCTGACTGACCCCTTAACCTGAGAGAAGTCACTTCTGACTCCGCTTCTCCTCTGGAAGTGGGGGCAGTAGCCCCTACCTCGCAGAGGGGCTGTGACGTTACATGAGATCGTGTGAAGCACCTTACACAGCACACGGTGCTAGAAGGCCTCCGTGAATGACGTCTGCTGTCCGTCATGCTATGAACGCAGGGCAGAGTAGGCCAGGATCAAAGCAGAAATCAAGATTTTGGGTCCTGGGATGTGGCTGCTTCCATTGTAGACAATGGACCCCACAAGACTCCAGCAAACCCATAGGCAGCTGCAGTTTGCTCTGATCTCATTAGAACCTTCTAGGGGAGGTCATGGCCTCTGAGACTCTGGGCTGCTCAGAATGTACCATGTGAGTCAACGGGGCATGAGGACAGCCCCTGCCAAGGGGATCCCCCTGTCCTTCCCCCTCTTCTGCTGTGTACTTTTCCTCTGTGTGGTGGACGCTGGGAACTGTGAGATTTCCAGTAGGATGTTCCAGACCTCCACTCAGCCTGGCACCCCACAGTAAAGAGGCTGGCCAGGCCTGGAGTAGGTGGGGTAGGAGCCGGGCCTGGGACAGGGGGGACAGTGGGGACCCCAGCCTGAGGAAGAATGGAGCCCACCGCCCAGAGGGAGGAGATTCCAAAAGGGCGACCTCTCCTGCGGGGCACGGCTGTTGTCGGAGCTGGGGTCAGGAGCAGGGCCAGGGACGTGAGGGGAAACGCAGAGTGGTACAACAACAGTGAGGGAGGGAGTTGGTGGATGCAGCTGGCTGGCAGGTGTCCGCTTACAGAATCTGCTACAGGCCCCCGCGCCCCATGTCCCCACCTCTCGTCCCCTAGACTAAGCTGCTGACCCAGTATGTGCTGAGTCTGGCCAAGTACGACCAGAACTATGATATCCGTGACCGAGCACGCTTCACCCGGCAGCTGATTGTCCCATCAGAGCAGGGGGGTGCCCTCAGCCGCCATGCCAAGAAGCTCTTCCTGGCACCCAAACCAGCCCCCGTCTTGGAGTCATCCTTCAAAGGTGGGAGCTGAAATCAAGGGTGACCCCCCGGGGGTGGGGGAGGAATTAGCCAGGACCCCAGCCCCAGACCATGCCCCTGAGGTCCCAGTCTTAGCCAGACATCAGGACTACTTCTGGAGAAATGCCGCCCCCCACCCCCAGCCCACCCCTTCTGCCCGTCCTGCAGCACCTGGGGCTTACTCACCCGCTCACCCACAACCAGCACCAGCATCCTCTTGCCTGAGCCCCCGCCCTCCCAGCCAGCATGGGCTCCTGGCTCCTCTCCTGTCCCGCTCCCCCGTCCACCTCCCTCCCTAGCCGCCACTTTATATCAAGATTTAAATACCAAGGGCCCAGGAAGGCAGGAAATCAAATAGCGTTCAGAGGAGAGGTGTATGTTTGTAAGGGTCTTGAGAAAGAAGTTTCCAGCACTTGGGGCTGTCACTGGAGCTCAGCCCAGATGCTGGGCCCTCAGCCTTGCCTCTGTCCTTGGGCTTGTCTCCTGTGACCGGGGCCTGGAGAGAGGCCGGGAGGGGAGGGTCCTCCAGCTGGCTCTCTGGACCTCAGAACCTACACAGGAGGGGAGCCTCCTTCACAAAGCTCGGTTTTCCTGGGTGTCTTTCTGTTCTACTTTTTCTCTTCCCTGGACCTCAGGAATAGGGAGATTCTGAGGGATGGGACAGATTTGAAAATCTCCCAGGAAGGAGGAAGTCCCTTTCTCCTCCCTGAAACCATCCCCACTCTGTGTTACCCTCCGATACCACAGGCTAGACCTCTGGTCCTGACTCCTTCCCACTCCCATTCAGACTGCACACCCCTCTCCATGGGGTCCAGAGCCTGACCAGGCATGTCTCCCCCACTTGACCCAGCCTGGTCAGCCTCTTCCTCACAGTTGCTATTCTCATACCAACCAGGCCTCCTTCCCAAGCCTGGCCGAGGCACACAGCCCCATTGCCCAGGAAGAGAAGCCGCACTCACAGGTCTGCCTCCCCTTCAGGCAGAACCAAGCAGAAGGGCCAGCAGCATCTCTGGGCCTCGAGCCCCCACTCCGCGGTCCCACCTGCCCCCATCCCTCAGCCCGTGCTCTAGTCAGGCCAGACCACCTTGTCTTCCGGCACATGGCCCTGAGGGTGCCTTCAGGGTGGAAGAACCCTAACAGGACACGGCCGCTGCCTTCATCTGCCTAGATGGGGGGGATCCCAGCCAGAGTCTCCACCCCGTCTGGGAGATAACTCTCCCAGGGCATTTCCTAACACCTCCTCCTGGCCTGACCTCTAATCCTGCCCCCAGACCGGGACCACTTCCAACTGGGCTCACTGTCCCACCTCCTCAATGCCAAGGCCACAGGCTACCAGGAGCTCCCAGACTGGCCAGAGGAAGCTCCAGACCCATCTGTGCGAAACGTGGAGGTCAGCAGGGGTGAAGGGTTGAGCTGTGTTTGGGGGTGGTGGGGGGCAGATAGCAGAGAGCCTGGGCAGTGCTGGCCCAGCCCTCCTGACACCCTCCCCACATGCAGGAAGAAGATCTCTCCCTTATCGAGACCCACGTGGGCCTGCTGGGCGAATACGCGGAGGTCCCCCTGCCCGTGTGCCGTGCTCTCTCCCCCCACCCCGTGCTCCCCCTCCCCTTCCCCTTGTGTGCTGCACCCTGCTTCTTCTTTGGTTAGCAGTGCTCCCTGCGTCAACAGCATCCCCTCCCCCCATTATTCTCTCTTGGAGACTGGACCAAATAGGGCAGGGTGCAGGGTAGAAGCCTCGTGCTTTCCTTCCTCCGCCTCAACCATGATTCGATGCTCCTCTTGCCCCACCCCCATTTCCAGGTACCTGAATGGACCAAGTGCTCAAATCGAGAGAAAAGGAAGGAGAAGGAGAAACCCTTCTACTCGGACTCTGAGGGGGAGTCAGGCCCCACAGAGTCTGCAGACAGTGGTGAGGAGATCAGCAGAGCTGGGGACTCTGTGCCCCTGCTCACATGTGTTTCACATGGTTTCACGTGTGCACGGGGTTGCTCACCTGCTTGTGTGGACCTGTATGTGTGGGGGTGGGCCCGAGGGATTGCACGTCCCATACGAGTCCATCTGTGTCCTGGTTGCCGGGGGGCATCTGGGGCCGGGGGCAGCTCAAGGGGGTGCAGCTTCAGTGCTGAGTCAAGGCGGGATCCCAGGGCACCTGCTCTGGACCCAAGGAGGTCTGCACACAGGGAGGGGCCCTGAAACCGTTCCTCCATAGACCCCGGGTCCGAGAGCACCTCGGACAGTAAGAGCAGCGACCAGAGTGGCTCCGAGGAGTCCAGCAGTGAGTCTGAGAGTGAAGACCAGGAGGAGGAGAAAGGGAGGAGCAGTGAGAGGTAAGAGGGGAGCCAGCCAGGTGGCTGGTGGGGTTCAGGGGTCTCCTCTGGAAAAGAAGGGGGAATGTTCAGCCTTAGCCCCTCTCCTAAGAGCCCCCACGCTTCCTCCTGATCTGGTGGGGCCTGCAGACCCCCAGGGCACTCCCATGATGGCTGCTTTGGCTGGCTGCAGGGGGCCTCTGCTGGGCCTGCCCCCTCATGGGGGCAGCGTGGAGAAGCAGTCTGGGGCCAGGGGCCCAGGCATAGGGGCCCACGTGCGGGCTCCTCTGGCTTGGACCCCCTCTCCCCCCTCCCACTTTCCTGGGCTTCTGCTCTTCTGTGAGGCAAGGAGATGTGTCCAGGCTGGGCCTGAGCCCCATTTGCCCCCTCTCCTCCAGTGAACAGAGTGAGGAGGAAGGTGGGAAGAGGAAGATGAAGAAGAGGAAGAAGGTGGCCAAGGGACAAGGAGACAGTTCATCCTCAGATGAGGGCAGTGGTTCCAGCAGTAGCTCATCAGAGTCTGAGAGGACATCAGAGACAGAGGGGGAGCAGGTGGAACCTGCTTCTTGGAGGAAAAAAACAGTGAGAGCCTTGGGGCAGGAGGGGGGCGCTGGGCTCATGGGCCAGGCCCAGTCATCTCCCCACCATCTAGAATAGACCATGGTGTCACCTACCCAACCCAGAACAGGCCAGGTGCTCTCCTTCCGCACCTGCATCCCATTTTCTCTTTCAGCTTCCCAGTGGCAAAAGTGCCCCGGTAGCCAAGGAGATCTCCCTGCTTGACCTAGAGGACTGTGAGTTTGGGGTAGAAGTCACCGGGGGAAGGAGACCTCGGGAGGGTGTAAGAAAGTCCATGGGCGCTCTGGATTAGGTTCCCCAGGACTCCGGGTAGGAGGAGCAGACAACACACTTCTGGGTTGAGAGGGTAGCAGGACAACCTCCCCAGGTGTGGGGTTGGGATCAAGGAGCAAAACCCGCCGGCCTTGTGCTTCGCTGTCCGTGGTGCTGAACTGTGTGCTCCCTGAGCCCTGGGCTCCCTGCTCAACCCAATCCAACTCCACGTTGCGCCTCCGTCATCAGAGCCTTCCTCATCTACTCCACAGTCACCCCGCCCAGTGTCCAGCCTGTGTCTCCCTCCACGATTGTGTCCACCAGTCTGGCTACTGACCTGGAGGGCCTGACCCTCACAGACTCCCCACTGGTGCCCTCGGTAAGTGGGATGCAGGACTGCTGGGTCAGGGGCACATCTCTGTGGTGCGTCCTATAGTGTGGATCTGAGTGTGTGTGTGGGGGGGTGTGATGTAGGGGATAGCGTTGAGTCCCCATTGCTCGATGACCCTAGGTGAGGACAAGGCGGGGACAGGCTCTCTCCTTGTTCATTTCCATACTGGCCCTCCTCCTCCTCCCCTCCAGCTGCTGAGTCCAGCATCAGGTGTTGGGAGGCAGGAACTGTTACACCGTGCAGCTGGCGAGGGGCTGGCTGTGGACTACACCTTCAGCCGCCAGCCTTTCCCGGGGGACGCCCACATGGTATCTGTGCACATCCACTTCTCCAACAGCTCTGATACCCCCATCAAGGGCCTGCACGTGGGCACCCCCAAACTTCCCGCCGGCATCAGCATCCAGGAATTCCCTGAAATCGGTATGGAGGGCCTTGGACATGGTGGAGAAGGAGGCTCGTGGGCAGAGTCAGTCTTTCTGTGGCTGCTGATGCCCCCTCTGTGCTGGGCCAGGCTGTGTGGGTACAGAGAGGGCATCTGATATCATGCCCTGGTAGACAAGATGGACTAGGAAACAAGCAAGTCCGTGTCAGGGCAGAAGGTGCTTGAGGCCTTGGTGATTTCAGGACGGACTTAAATGGGGTAAGGGACAGGGGGAGGAGGGTACTTAGATTTAAGGAGAAAACCAGGAACCATCTCCAAAGGCCCAGAAAGCCAGGAATGCATGGAGGGGTGGTCAGCTCTGGCAGTGGTGGGTTCCAGACCTATCGGGTGATGGTGTCCCCCACTCTCCCCCTCTCCCTGCCTCATCCCCACAGAGTCGCTGGCACCTGGAGAATCTGTCACTGCTGTAATGGGCATCAATTTCTGTGACTCAACCCAGGCGGCCAACTTCCAGCTGTGGTGTGTATCCAACTCATGGTGGGGTGGAGGGGGGGTGGGGGGCCTGGGGAGAAGAGGGAGCAGAATGGCAGGGATACATCATGAGCTGCTGGGTTCGGAAGCCATCCCAGGCCCTCAGATCTTCTCTCTTGCACTCTTGTTGCCTCCAGGCAAAGTGGGAGGTGAGGGGCAAGATGCTGGCCTCATTTCCTCTCCCTCTGTCTCCTCCCACCCTTCCCAGTACCCAAACCCGGCAGTTCTATGTCTCCATCCAGCCACCTGTTGGGGAGCTGATGGCTCCTGTGTTCATGAGCGAGAATGAGTTCAAGAAGGAACAGGGTGAGTGCTCCCTGGGGTCGACAGGGAGGGGGCTCAGCACCATCCGCTGGGGCTCAGGCAGCTCACAGTGCCATCATGCTGGAGGAGCCTCGCCATCTTCAGACAGAGGGAGGCCTCGTAGCTTGTGCCTCCAGCAGAGGCTTCACAGAGGGTGGGACACTTCAGTGAGGCTTTGGAGAGAGTGGGACTCAGCCAGGCAGAAAATTCTAGGCCAGCATTCCAGCTTGGGGAAATATCATGAGTACATGTGGGTGAAAGTTTCCAGCAAGATAGAGGAGTTTGGTTTGGAGCTCAGGAGTCCGCAGCACAGAGGGGTAGTCAGAACAAAGCTGAAAATGAGATGTCTGGGCTAGTTTCTGGAAGCCTTGATTGCTGTGCTAAAGGATTTCAATCCCAGAATTTGAGAGCTGGAAGGGGACGCCAAAGTTATCCGGTCCGCCAACACTGTGAGGGAGATTAGCACCGCAGACCTCATTTTCCTAGCAGCGGAGGGGTCCGTGAAGGTGTCTGAGGAAGGGGCCAGGTTCAGACCTCAGCTTCAGCAAGGGGAATCCGCAGCACCCGCAGCTAAGACTGCACTGGGAGAGCCTGCAGCAGGCAAGGAGGCAGGACAGCTTAGGTGGGAGAAGCATGGGGCTTCATGAGTCCTGGCTCGAAATTCTGACCCCACCCCTCACTTGGTGTGTGACCTTGGCCTAAATCCTGTGACTATGTATAAGGCCACTGCAGTAGATCTGGTGAGAGATGGTGAGGACTGGGATGAGCGCCTCAGCAAAGGCATTGCAGGGCTGGGGCGGGTCATGGTGCTGAGAAGGGGGCAGCCGGGGGCCGCTTGCTGCCCTGAGGAGGAGGAGAGAGAGGTGTACGAGGATGGCAGGGTGGCAGGGAGAATGGCAGTGCCCTTACCTAGACCGTGAGTCGGCAGTCTTTTCCTGTAATGGGCCAGAAAACAGATGTTTTAGGCTTTGTGGGCCGTGTTGTCTCTGCGACAATTGAATACGTCACAGATAAACGTGTAAATGAATGAGTGCGGTTATGTTCCAATAAAATTCTATTTACGGACACTGAAATTGGAATTTCATGTGATTTTCATATGTCATGAAATATTAATCTTTTGATTTTTCCCCCCCGACACTTAAAAAATATAAAATGTGTTGAGGGCCATATAGCTGGTAGGCTGGATTTGGCTTGCAGCCCATAATTTGCCGAACCCCTGGTGCGGAAGAAGGAGGAATGGGCTAAGCAGGGGAGGAGGGAAGATCATGGTTGGTTTCAGATCAGCTGATTGTGAGGTGCATGTGGGAAGTTCAGGAGGAGTACTTCAGTAAGCAACTGCAGATGCGGGTCTGTGCCCCGGAAACACCTCTAGGCTGGAGTCATGAGCACAGAGGTGAGAGCTGGAGCTGTGAATGAGTCAGATGCTCTTGGGAGAGAGACGAGTGGGAAGGTGAGGCCAGGGAGCGTCCTTGAGGAAAACCCACGGAGAAAGAGGGGAGGGATAAGAGAAAGAGCAGAATGAGAGGCGGAAGGAGACCCCGGGGAGAAGAGAGGGCAGAAGACTGCCCTGGGGTGGGGTGGCTAGGCCAGCACGACCCAGACCTTCTGCTCCAGCAGGTGGGAGGTGGCTGCCCACGTCAGAGAGCAGGTCATTGCAAAGGGGGGACAGAGGCCAATTGCAGTGGTTGGGAGGAGACTGGGGCTTGAGGCAGTGGACCCTGGGGAGGGAGACACGGCAGTAGCATGATAGGACTTTTTAAGGACTTGGAGACTTGGCCATGGGGAGAGTAAAGGTAGAGGAGCAAGGAAATGTCACTCATCAGGAAGGAAGGGGATGAGGGCAGCAGGAGAGGGAGGCCTGTTCTCAAAAGGAGAAGAATGGGGGAAGCAGCAGGGGAAGGATGGAGGGGCTGCAGGGAGGGTGGCAGGAGGGCAGACGGAGGATGTTACACGGCTGGCCCCGAGTGTGAGAGTGGAGAGGAGAGCTCAGGCCTGCAGAGTGAGGGGTTTGGGATGCTGTGAATGTCTGGGGGGCTTCAGGAGCCCTGGCCAGGTTCAGAGCTCAGGCCGCAGGTGAAACGAGAGATCCACCTCTGAGAGCCTCACGTGTCTGCTGCACTCTGGCCTGTCTGGTGAGGACCAGTGCCCTGACCAGGAGTGTAAGAGCCACCAGGGATGTGTTTGTGAGGACTCAGCTTCCAGGAGCTGGGAGGGATTTGAACTTGGGTTGGAGGGCCAGCCAGGAAAGACCAGAGCGTGTGGGGGCTGGGGTGGAGGACACCGCTTTGAGCTGACTGGCCACCATGTCCACTGGTCCCTCCCTCCCAAGGGGCGGTAGCCCAGAAGTCTGACAGTGGAGAAGGGCCAGATCCGTCTTTGGTCAACAGCGTGGATAGAGCTCCGGGGGGGGGGGGGTAGGGTGGGGAGGCTGGCTTCCTGAAGAAGGGTGTAGTCCAGGACAGAAGTAGCCCCTCCTTAAGCCCGAGAGATTCAGACCCGCTCTTAGCATGAGACCTGTCCAGCCTGAGGGGACCTTGGTGGAGGATGCTCCGTGGACAGACTCAGGTGCCAGCCTCTAGACCCAACATGGCCTCTGCCCTCATCGTGACCTCTGCCCCCAGGAAAGCTGACAGGCATGAGCGAGGTCACAGAGAAGCTCACGCTGCCAGACACCTGTCGGAGTGACCACGTTGTGGTGCAGAAAGTGACTACCATTGCCAACCTGGGTCGTGTCCCTTGTGGGGCATCTGATGAGTACAGGTATCGGCCACCCGCAGAGGGGAAGAGATGGGCTCTGGGGAGGCCTGCTCTGCAGCAGGGTCCTGTGCCCCGAGGCTGAGCCCCTGCCTCTGCCCTCACCTCAGATTTGCAGGCAGGACGCTGACCAGCGGGAGCCTGGTCCTGCTGACCCTGGACGCCCGGCCCACGGGAGCTGCCCAGCTGACCATCAACAGCGAGAAGATGGTGATCGGCACCATGCTGGTGAAGGACGTGGTGCAGGCTCTGACCCAGTGATCCCCGGGGGCTGTGACCTCCTTGACCCCTGCTTGTCTCTCCTCCGTGGCATCTGGGCTGTTAGCCCGCTCCCCCCTCCCCCCGCCCTTTTCTCTCTCTTTTCTCTTTCTCTCTCTCCTAGCAGATTCCTCATGCCAGATAGCATCCGGGGGGGCCTGTTGCCCTCCGGTCATTACCAGGCTCCCCACACCCCGCCATGGGTTCCACAGTGACTGGTGCAGAGGTTGCTGGTGGCTCTGGCCCTGTCTTCCCAGCCTTCTGCAGCTATTTGTGTAGCAAAATCCCAATAAAATGCCTTCTCCCTACATGCTGGCTCAGCTTTCCTTCGTTTGGGGTTCTCTATGGGGGCAGGGGGGGGAGCTGCTCAGAGTGACCGTGTGACCCTTGTGAATGATCATTGCTGACTTTCTAGGGAAGGCTGTGACTCACTCGTAGGTGACTCTGGTTGGATGCGAAGGTGACCCTCCCCGAGTCTCCAGGCCTGTCTGTGGAAGAGCCACGTGGGCAGGGATGGGGAGGCCACCCTGAAGAGCTCCCTGGTCCTTGTTATGAGGCTCTGCAAAAGCAAGGCCTCTTCAGTCACTATCAGTCCCCCTGATTTCCCTCATGGGCCTTCAGGAAAGACCCTAATGTGGGGGACTCCCCAGCATAGGTGTGAGGTTCAGAATATGTTGTCAGTGGAGCCCCCGGCTGGCTGGGGAGATGCCCCAACCAGCCATCGTGGAGGGGGGAGAACAGGAGAGGCAGAACAGTGCTCTCAGACAGCCCTGCCTCAACTCAGCTGGGGATTTTACTACCCTGCAAACTGCGGTCAGTGTCTGCAGTGGGGCCAGGGATCCTGCATTTCCCACAAAGTCCCAGTGGCAAGATGCTGGTGCTCTGTGGACGCACTTGAGCAGCGCAGGGGGAGGGCCTCTGCAGCTGGGACAAGCCTTCCGGACGTGGCAGTGAGCGTCAGGGCCCTCCCTGATGCCCTTCCCCATGAGGAAAGAGGCTGAGTGAGCAGTGGTTCCGTAAGGTGTAAAAAGTAACACGTTAGCATGTGTTCTACCAAAAAAAAAGAGAGAGAGAGAGAGTCTATGATCAACAAATCTAGGAATAATGGACTTAAATGAAACAAGTTTATTTCCCACAGGCCTTCTCAGAGCCTTCACTATGCCAATTTGCATTGTGACCTATCCTTGCCCCAAACTGGAACAGTGTTACCCAAACCTGGTTTTGACTTTAGGAACACTTTTCCCCCCAGAACATGTTGATCGCCTGGGTTACAAGGAACACCCTCAAATGATGGTGTGAGAGGTGATGCCTCAGCCTCCTATCCTCTGTGCCTGAGACTCCAGACCCTTGGCCGTACCTCTCCACAGCCCTGCTACTGAGGCATCCCTGAGCAGGTCTCCGCAGGGGGGAGAGAGTGTAGCAGGTGTGCCCTCCTCCCGGGGAAGGAGGACAAAGGCAGTGCCAGGGGACACCCCTACCTTCGTCTCTGGGGATGGGCTGGGCTCCGTGGCACCAGACAGCAGCTGGAGTCGCTGCTTCTTGGAGAGCCCTGGAGCCCCGCGGTCTCCCTGGGATCACTGTTTTTGTCACTGCAGGTTTGGCGATGGGACTGCTCGGCCAGTCAAGGGCAGACAGAGTGGTCAACTTGCTCTCACTCCCGTCTCTGAATCAGCACTGCCCGCAGCGTAAGAAGGTGAGAGCAGTTTTCCGAGGCACTGAACACAGACCATCAGAGAATGCTTGGCCAACCTGTACTTTGCAACAAAGGCCCCAGAACGGATTCTGTTGGAACCAGAAGTGCGTAAGGCATCTCCCCCAACCTCCCTCAAGTTGCTCACAGCCCAGATTCCCACAGCCCCTCATAAAGGGCACTGGGATCTCCAACCTGAGCGAGAATCCCACATGCTGGAACTTCGGTCCCGGCCCTGTGCTGCTTTCTCTGGAGCGTGTCCCAGGCTGTGGGCTTAGCAATTGCAAACCTCCCTGCCCCCCACTCATGCTCTCTCTCTCTCAGATAATAAGTAAGTAAGTAAATAAATAAATAAATAAAAATAAAATCTTTTAAAAAATAAGACTTTTAAAAATACTATTTAAAAAAGTATAATATTCGTATAGAAAATTGTACAAATCACAAGTATGCAACTTGGTGAGTTTTCATAGCATGAACCACCCACGTAAACAAGAAATTGAATGTGACGACTCACTGCTCTTGCTTCCTTCCAGTTTGAGGCAGGGTTTTACTTTGCTCAGAGATCATGGAGCTCTGAAACCATCTGACACCCGACTCCAATTGGTAGTGGGATCTGTGTCTGGCGATGGGGACACGGTGGGATGTGCTGCTGTCTGGGGCCATTAGGGCATCAGCAACCCCTGCAGCAGAGGCGGGGTGCGTGGAAAGAAGCAGGATTGTCTTCTTGTTTTAACTGAGGGAGAATGTGAGGGAGCAGCTCTGGGGAAGAAGGAACTCTTGAGGGCCTGGGCAAGGTGACCTTGATCTAGGCTTTTATGGGCCAGAACCCCAGCATCTGCACCTGCGGAAGGAAGGCAGGGAGAGGTGGGGTTGGGAGAGGGGGTCTCCCTAGGACGGGGCAAGACTGAGACCCAGGATCCCGACAAGAGTAGCTGCATTCTCTCAAGTAAATTCCGAAACATGTCAGTTTCCTTCACTGGAAACAAAAGGCCATGGCCTCCTGAGTTCTCGTGCTGAGGCTCCAGGCATCTCTAACCCATTTACCAGCATCTCAGGACAATCAGCCCTCAGCTTTGACTGTGATCAGTGTAGCAGCTGACCTCCAGGACGCACACAGGGATCCCTGCTTCTTCCCATTTGCTCCATTGGGTGGCCCCCTCCTACGGTTCATCAGGCTTGATGGGCGTGAACAATGGAATATTGCAGAAGTGACAGGATGTGCTTTCTGAGATGTTATAAAAGTCACTGTACCTCCACCCCAGTCTCTCTCTTTCTCCATCTGGTCATTTGCTCTGGAGAGGGCTGGGTGCCACGTCTTGAGCTAAAGCCAGCAGCCCTATGGAGAGATCCATGGGACAAAGAACTGAGGCTTTGCCAGGAGCCACTCGAGTGAGCTAAGAAGAAGATCTGCAGCTCCAGGCAGAGCTTCCAATGACTGCAGTTCTGGTCCACAGCCCATCTGCAACCTCAGGAGGGATCCCAAGCCGGAGCCACCCAGCAAAGTCATTCTCGGATTCCTGACTCGCAGAGATTGTGTGAGACGATACGTGTTGCTGTTTCGAGCTATTTAGTTTGCGGTTAGCTTTACAGCAACAAATTAATACAATCCAGCTCCAGACCCAACTCCTAGGGCGGTGGGAGAAAGTCCTCAGAGGGGGCCTGGGCGCCAGGCTCTGGCCTTGCAAGCACTTGGCTCCCACATTCAGTGGCAAGCGGTGTTCGGGAGCAGGCTCGCGCTGGCTCGGAGCACCGACCGCCCACCACCCACCGCCGTGCTTCCAGGAATTCTGTGGGCCAGGCAGAGTCACACTGGTAGTTGGCAATCAGCTGTAGTGGGAGGATTTATGCCACAGAAATTGGTGAATACTGCAGATCACTCCCCTTCCCACAGCTCATTGTCAGACATCTGCCGGCACACCACTGCCTTTAGTGATCTCCCTCCCTTATTTCTTTAAAAAACTGTGATAAAGAATATCACATAACCACGACTAGTGTGCTGATTCCCAGGCTTAAGGATTAAAACACTTAATCGATTCAGGCAATACCTTTTGTAGTCATTTCACAAGCTCTTCCTGCCTCACCTGAAGTAAATCACTATTCGGAATTTTCCATTGATCAATGCCATGCATCTTTTTTTTTTGTACTTTTACCAAACATGGATATGTCCCTAAACAATGTATAATTTGGTACTTTGTGATAGCAGTGTATTGCATGTTTTAAATTTTTATATAAATGACATCATTAAGTATGTCTTCTCCTACCTCCTGCTTTTTTCAGTCAATATTATTTCTGAGTCATCTATGTTGATACAATTTGGCTTTATTTCACTTACTTTTACTTATATATAGTATCCATTGTATGACTATACCACAATTTATTAATGCACTCTCCTGCTGGTGGATATTTAAGGTTGTTATTTTATTTTTGCAATTGTGGATAATACAGCTATTGGCATTTTTACTCAGGCCTCCTTTAACATATGCAAAAGTTTCTCTAACATGTTACCCTAAAAGTAGAATTGCTGGGTCATAGAATATAAACAACTGCAACTTAACAGCATCGCCAGAGTAGCTGCAGTTCCCATCAAGGATGTTCATAGTACCTTTGTTCACAAGAGTCCCCAAACTGGAAACAATTCAAATACCAATCAACAGGAGAATGGAGAAACAAATTCGGTACATCCACACAATGGAATACTACTTAACAAGAAAGAGGACTGAACTGTTGCCACATGCAACAACATGGGTGAGTTTCACAGATATATCGAATGAAAGAGGCCAAATGTTTCTATGAAGTTCTACAACACGCAGAATGAATGTCAGGAAATAGGTAAGAATAATAGTTAACTCAAGGAAGGAGGTATAAAGTGGGAAGAGGCATGATGGAATCCTATGGGGTTCTGGAAAGATTCTATGCCTTGATGTAGGTGACAGTTACCGGGGTATATATGTAAGTAAAAAATTATCAAGCTGAACACTTAAGATTTTTGCATTCCATACTCTATGTGTTATCCCTCAATTCAAAAAATGCAGAAAAGCAAAAAACTAAAATGGGCAAGCCGATTTATACCCTCATTGGCAGTGATCCTGCTATTGGATCTTTTTCATTTTGTCTGTGTGAGAGGTGTGAATCGTCTCTCCTATGGTTTCATTTGCATTTCCCTGGTTATTGCTGAGGGTACACATCTAGTGATATGTTTGTTGGCCATTTGGGTTTTCAGTTTCTGTCAATTGCCTGTTCCCATCTTTTGCCCATTTTTTTATAAGGTTGTCTCTTTTTCATCATTGGTTGTAGAAGTTCTTATGTATTCTGGAAACTAGTCCTTTATAGATCTCACATTGCAAATATCGTCTTCCAGTTTATGACTTTTTTCAAATTTTAAAAATCTTTTGTTAAATCGAAGTTTTAAATTTCAATTTGGCCAAATTTATCAATCTTCCTTTATGTCCTGTGCTTTTTGTTTCTGATTTACAAAATTCACCCGTCCTCTGAGGTAATAAAATATTTTAGTATTTTCTTCTAAAACACTTCCAAGTAATGCGTTTCACATTTATATCTTTAATGCACTTTAAATTTACATTTGTGTATGATGAAAGGTGGGGCTGATTCACATTTTTAAATCCCACTTTAAAAAACATTAAAAAAAAATCAACAACAACCCAAAAACAAAGAACATGGTTTCTCCTGCACAGAGCTTGGGAAAAGTCTAGCAGAGACTGTGTGCCTTCTTTACCCTGTAGTCTTGAGTTCCTAAGTGAATCCCCCTTCTGATCTTTTTCAACCACGAAAATTATTTCCTCCCCACATTGTCTTTTCTTTTTTCGGCTGCCTGCTGTGGAAGGCCTGAACACCTGAGCATATAAACGACTACAGGGTTCCTCCTGTTCTCCTAGTACGTGCATTTAAAACTTAGTCCAGCCAATTACCCTTACACTTAAAACCTGTATTGTAAATCTGGAGCTTGACTTTAGAGACGGTGCCAGGCATAGCTGGGCTCAAAGGCTGTTTGTTGACTCTGAGAATGGATAATGCTGCCTATTTGTTCCTGCTACTTCTGCCAGTGACCAGCTGTGGGGACTTGACCGAGTCATTTAATATCTCCACCTCTGCTGCTTTCCACACCATACCCTGTGGACTGTGGACACCTTCCAGTCAGAGGTACGGTTCTTCCTGTTCTATCTGCAGGCATGGCCAGGTGAGGTCAGGGAGCAAAAGGGCATGACCACACCTGAGGCCATGACTGTATTTTGACTCAGCCACTCCTTCCTTCATCATCTGCATTGAGCTCTGGGGTCAGTCTGAAGGCACTGCACACATAAGGGTGCTGGAAGTTCTGTTCTTATCTGGTTAAGGCTCCAAAACAAGAAGACTGTCTGGGTTTGAGTTCCCACTCTTCCATTTCTAGCTGGGAACCCTGGGCTTGGTACTTCGCTTTTTTTGAGCTTCAGTTTTCTCATCCAGCACAGGTAAAACACTCAGAACTGTGCCAAGCACGTAGTAAGTGCTCAATGAAGGTCAGCTATTACTACTGTGAGAGCAAGTTTAGGAAGAGGGATTTTAGGCAGCAGCAATTTCTGTTCCAAATCACCTGAAAGATGCCTTCGTTTTCTTATGGCTACAAGTTTTAAAATATGAAAGAGTGCCCAGATACCTACTCCCCTGGGCACTATTCCAGGTTTCAGAGTCTTATCTTGCTCAGCTTCGGATCAAAGAGGATGAAGGATGTACACAAGCTGGCAGCATGAGAGCTGCATGGGGCCCCTGGATATACTGGGCTTTGTTCTTTTAATTTGAATTAGTGACCAGATTTAAAATGAGGAAGATTTCACATTTAAAAAACCCAAGACAACCCAGGTTGTGTTCAAAGATCTGGCTGGGCTGCGGCCTCGTTTCGGCATGGTCTGTATCTGCTAATGGCCCTTTTCCACGCACCCGGGCCTTCTCCGTGCTCTCACCCTCACGTGGCTCCCGTGCTATCAGTATCCAGGTTGCACCCCCGAGAAGACAAGCAAGATACATCACCTCGGGGCGGCTGTCCTATGCTGTCTGTGGGCCAGAGTAAGCCTTGGGGGTGGGCTGCTCCCCAAGAAGGAAAGGCCCCAGGAAGGACCCCCTGAAGGAGGGTCCCAGTGAAGCTACACCATGAGGTATGGTTTTCTGGATGGCTGGAATAGGCCAGCAAGAGGAGGAGGGCAGATGGCTAGGCAGGAAGAGGGTAGAATAGTTGGTGGGTAGGAGGTGCCAGGACCCCCTTTTGCCCAGTCCCTGAAGCCATCACCCTCTCTGCCCATGACCCCAGCAACCCAAGGAAGCTCCGTGCATGAGGACATACCTGTGAATGGAGAGTGGCCAACTTTCATTATCACTTTGAGTCCTCCTGTGGACTTCTACTCCCATCTGTTCTTACCCTGGCCACCTTCTCCTATTAATCCTCCTGAAACAGTAGGTTAGATCACTGACTTCCTCTCCTTCCACAGAAACCTGCCCACTCCCGCCTTAGCCATTAGATCCAGGCCAGCCTCACCAGCCTGCCAGGAAGGCAGCAGTCCTGTTTTCCCAACTGCCAGGACGAGCCTTGTGCATAATAAATGCATTATAAGTAGCGTTATGATGATGAGCTAACACATGTAAAACACTTAGTAATGCTCTGCAAACGCTGGTCTCTCTCCTTCTCGCTCCAGTCCCTTGCCTCTACTAAGTCTCCAGTAACATCTTATGAGACCTGATACTGCCATTCTCCTGTTTACAATTCTTAATAGTTCCTGCTGTCTGCAATATAAAGGCCCTTCACAAATTGGGCCCAGGCTTCCCTCCTGTGGTATCAGCACACATTATCCTCCTCCTGCTCAGATTGAGCCGCTCTGTTCAATCCTCCCTCCCGGCCTTTGCTTGGTCTGCCGCCTGGAATGCCATCCCCGCCTCTGCGCTTGCCTGGGGCTTCCGGTCCGCTCCTGCACCAGCCAGCCCAGGTCGCCTTTCCTGACAACAGCCCGGACCACGGCGGCCTTTCTTGTCCCGTGGCCCCCGCCCTGTCCCTTGTCCCTGAAGCTTCCTATTACAGTGCGGCAGGAGCGTCGGAAGCGGTTTCCCCAGGAAACTGCGGTCCAAAGAGGACCCCTGGTGTCTTTGGAACTTTCCGAATCCCCCGACGCGTCCCCCTTTCCAGCATACGGAGCAGCCGATCTAGGAGTCCCGGGGGCAGGGGCAGGGGCTAGGGCACCAGCGTGCAGGGCTGGATCCCGCCCTGGAGGGGTCCTTGGAAGAACAGGAGCATGGACACGGGGCTCTACTGACAAAGCACCTCGCCGCCGCGTCGCAGGGGCTTGTAAGTCGCGCCCTAGGCGTACGGGACGGGGAAAGTGAGGTCCCGAGGAGATAAGTGACTTGAACAGGGTCACTAGGTGAGCAGCACGCTCGGGCGTGGGCCTCTGGCCTCCCAGGCGCTGGCTGCGGCCGCCCCCGTCCCGGAGCCCGGCTCCGGGTGGGCGGCCGAGCCCTCGGCCCGGCCTGCCGGGAGGGGCGGGGCGGGCGGGGGCGGGGGCGGGGGCCCGGGCGGGGCCGACACAGGTGCTTCGCATCCGGCCCGGGGGGGCGGGGGGGGAGGGCGGCCGCTCCGCGGGGGCTTTATAAGCGGCCAGGGGCGCAGCGCTGTGCGCGGCTCGCTGCAAAAATAGTGCCCACGTGTCTGCGCGTCCCTCCCCGCGCCGGCCCGCCGCCCGCCGGCCGTCCCGCCCGTCCCGCAGGGCCACGCCGCCCCCATGGCGTTCCCGCTGGTAAGAGCCGCCTGCCGCCCGCCGGGGCGGGGCGGGGCTGGGCGGGGCGCGGTCCCGGCCGCGGCAGCTAACGGTCCGCGCGCAGCCTCGGCCGGCTCGGCGGTCCCCTCCTTCCCGCTCCCCTCCCCGTGAGCGCGAGTCCCGGGCGGGGCGCGGGTCACGTGCCCGCGGGCGTGGGGCCTCGTGGAGGGGCGTGTGGCGAGGGGGGCAGGGAGCCTCCTCGTGACTCAGGGCCTTTGGGCTTAAAGGCGCCGCGGCCCTCCGGGGGCGGCCGGTGGGGCCTCCAGGCTGCGCTGCGGACTCCGGTGGCCTCGAGTGTATGTCCAGACGGGAGCCCACGGGTCGGAGGGGCGCCTCGGCGCCAGGAATACTTCCTTCTCCCGCAGCCGTCGCACGTGAGACCCGAAGCCGCCGGCGCAGGGAGCTCACGCGCTTCGCAGCGCCCCCCGCGAGTCTAGTTCGTATCCAGTGGGCGGCGGGGGTGGGTGGCCCGGGTGGGGCGGGGCTGCGGGCGGCGGAGACCCCCGCGGCGGGGCTAAGTTGCCTGGAGAGCGCCACGACGGCGGCGGGCGCGGCTCCTTTAAGGCGGAGGGATCAGGCCCCTCGTGCGGGGCCGTGCTTGCCCGGCCCGGGCGGTCACATGGCTTCACACGTTCGACTGCTGGAGCCGCGTTCTGGGGGCGGGGTCGGCTAGGTAGGGTCGCACGCGGGTGGGTGCTCGGCACGTGCGCCGGGGCTTCGCGCGGGGGAGGCCTGAGGCAGCGGCTCTGAGGTGGGTCCTGCGGGCCGTGGCGGGCGGACGTGCAGACGTGGGGGCTGCGCAGCCGTGGAGGGAGGGGAGACCGCACCTGCCTTTGCTTTCCTGACCCCGCCGCCTGGCGAGAGGACAGTCGTGCATGTGGCCCTGGCTTTGTCATTCTCTCGTCAGTCCAGCTCCTGGCCAGGTGCACCAACTTGGGAGGAAGGGGTGCGGCCTCTGCTCCGGCCTCAGGTTTGGCGGAGCTGCAGCTGGGGGGCAGCTGGCCAGAAAGGCCTGGGCCAGTCCTGAGCCCCGCTGGGGTGGTGGGCACCCTGACCAAGGACAGGGCACTCACCTTTGGCTGCGTCCCTCGGGTCGCTCCCTGGAGCGGGTGCCGTCTGTCGTTCAGTTGGCCCTGACTTTGGAGCCGCGTCGCAGGGGGTCCCCCGGGCCAGGCCAGAGGCCTCGTGAGGGGCCCAGGGCTGCCCAGGGCCCTGCGGGAGGCCGAGCACGCCTGGCGCTGGCGGCTGGCCAGGTGCACCTTGCAGGCCTCGGCCCTCCGCACGTGCCTTCAGCAGCATTGCAATCGTGAAGGAGGCCCGGAGCACCGCAGCCTCCGTGACAGCGCTGAGAAGCCAGGGGGGCGCTTCTGGAAGCCCAGCGGGGGCCCGTCCCCTCCCCCACGCGCACCCCCTTCCACCCCACAGCCTCGGCGCTCAGCGCCGCATTTCTCTGGCAACTGCCTCTGGTCTCCCTGGCTACCGCTCCGCCGCCTCACTCCCTGTTCTGGCACCTGAGTAAACTGCTGCTCTGCGTCATCTGTCGGGGCGAGGGGCGAGTGGGCCAGTTGGCTCTCTGGGAGGCACAGGTGTGCCGCCTACCTCGCATCTGCGCTCCCCCCCCCCAGGTGACCGAGCGTGCCAGCTGGAAGTGCGGCTGGTGAGAGTAGTTTGCACCCTCAGGCTCCGTTTGATCCTGGGGACGCACGCTGGGTTAAAAATAAGAGTAAATCCAAACAGGCAGCACAAAACCCTGGAAACCTCGGGTTGGTGATTGTTTCCCTGCTTGGTTGGTTTTTGTCGTAGGTGGGAGAAGAGTGAAGGAAGGTCTGCTTCTGGAGCTCAGGGGAGCTCTGGCCTGCGGGGAGCCCCTCGGCATAGTAATGCCGAGGGGCTCACCCCTGGTCTTCTGTGGTTCCTGGTGGAGCTGGCTTTGAGCTGCCCTGTGTTCCCAGAGCACGTTGCTGTAGAGTTTGGTGTTTGTCACAGTGATTGAATTGAAACTTGAGTGGCCTGGCCATGCACGTTCAGTTTGTAGGACTAGGATTGGAAGTTGGCCACCCTGTATGTAAGTCAGTCACGGTAATATAAAAATGCTTGCCTTCCCCCCTCCCAGGGCTTCTCTGCACAGCCAGAGCTGGTGCAGGTGGTCGACGACCACGGAAACATTTGCAGTTGGGGTTGGGCCGTAGGCACCTGATACAGGGTGGGTCTTCTACCGTGGTACACCTCCCGTGGCAGTGATCTTGAGGCAGAAAGCAGAGGAAGATGGTGAAAGTAGGAAGAGTCCAGGCTTCACACCAGGCTGGTTAGCAAGTAAGCTCGTGATACTAGCTGTCTCAGTAAGTATTTTCGTGAGTCATCAAGTTATTTATTTTGTTTTTAATCCTTAAAACTGGTTGTGTGCTCAGATCCCTGCAGGGAACTGAGGTGACATAAATGAGGGAAGCAGGGAGAGAAGAGTAGTGCCTACTGAGCTATAGAGTTTGTGTCTATAGGGAGCAGCAAGGAGCTGGTTGTTGCCACACCAAAATGTGGGCCCGGAGTTGATGGATCTTTGACTTTTTTCCTAGGTAAGCTACCAGTCTCGGTTATAAATGTAGCACTTAAAAAATTATGAACGGTTTAAGGATCAAAGGTAACATGACTCTGAAGATGAGAGTCCAGCTGAGGGCTAGTTTGGGATCTCAGTCTTCAAATCATCCTTTTAGATTTTCCCCCTATTTTGCAAATGAGACCAGGCTCAGAAATCAAGTTACGAGGCTGTTAAGCGATGAAACCCATTGTGAACCTAGGTCTTTCCGGTGCCATAGCTCAAGGTATGATATTGCGTGTGTTCTGGTAGGTCAGAGGGGTCAAGGAGTTATTGGTGATGTACATTGTCTAGGAATTGCGATGCTTTATGGGCTGGTCCCATTTATAGGCACAGTAAACCTTAACTGCACTGGAGGGAATCTCTGGTTGTTGTGGAAGTCAGTGTGGGTCTTCTGAGCGTTAGTGCAGCAGTGTTGATGTCAGGAGGAATGTGCTGTGTCTATCATTCCTCGATGTGTGTCAGAGCAGTTAGCTGATCCTGAGAGCCAGAGGTCTGGAGAAATCAGGCTCCTCCCACTGGGGGGGTGACCCTCCCAACTCTGCACAGAAGCCTTTCCTTTTTCAGGACGGTTAAAATTTCAATAACTTTCTTCTTCTGAGATTAGGCAAATTTGAAATTACATAATTGTTTTAAGACCTCTCAAAGTAGAATGTGGCTTATTAAATCTCACCTTTTCTCTCTTAGCTAAAGTTCCCATAATCATGCCTCTTAGATTTCCAGGAAGAATTAATAAGGGTTTTAGCAGTATGTGCTAAGATTTTCTGGAATAAGCTTCCAGGACCTAAAATAGCCCTATGCCAGGAATGAGAGACTGGGTTTTCATTCTGGCTGAAAGAAACTTAGACTCACAGCAGTGTACAGAGCCTCACTTGCAGATGTAAAGGGTTATGTACCTTTATTTCTGTATTTTATTCCCAAAAGATTTAAAGCATAAAGCAGTAAGAACCATATTCAGAGCCTTTGCCAAAGGAATTTTTCTGTGAAAATGCAGACTCAAACTAGATAATTTTTTTTTTAAATCTCTGGGAAGTTTTTGGAAAGATGCAAACTTTAGAATGTTACTTGGGTCTCCAGCTGCTTCTCTAGCAAACGTTTTTAGTTCAAGCACTCAGTTATGAGTTAAGTATTTGTGAATTTGGGGTAGGGAAGAAGGGTGAAGTGACCAGCCTCTTGCTGGTATTTTAGTGTTTACGTGGTAGGCAATATCTGAGTAGACTTTCTCATTCAGTGGTTTCAGGTCCCTTGGCTAAATGACCATTCCTTAAAGTAATGTGTTTGTTTAAAATGGAAATTAATTAGTGGGGTTGTACTTCTGGCTTGAAGTTTGGGACAGGAAGGCATCCCAAACCTGGATATTAATGTGTAGGCTGTTGTCTTCAGTAGGTAGTGGTGGAGTCAGTAAAAGAACCCTAGGATCAAATGACAAATTATTTTCTTTCCTATGGAAGAGCTGTGCTAATCCCATCCTGTTCTGCAAATCTGCTTTTCCTAGGCAGTATCTAAGCTGTACTGACTCTGGGTAGAGCTTGCCAGAAAGCCTGGGGACAGAGGGTGAGGAGTAGGAAGGGGTTGGACCCAGAGGTTGGAGGAGAGGAGGTTAAAGAGTTTTTGCTTCTATCTGTTGTTTGGTTTAAAGCTAAGAAGTGTTGATTGCACCCTTTCCGCGTTGATTAAGTCTTCTGGGTACTGCCGACCCCGCCTCCTTGGCCCCCACATTGCAGCTTTGGAAATGCTCATTGTTTTGTTTTCTTTTCTGCTTTTGTTGCTGCCTGGTTTGGGTATACCTGCTCATGAGAGCTCATCCCCTTCTGTAACAACAGATTCCAAGTGCTGAAAGTTTTTAATGTTCAAGATAGGACCTCCAAAACAAGGCATATCTCAATTACAGTAAACTGCTGAAAGTATGGAATGAAAAGATACATCATGTTTGTAATATTTTGTATTTTTCATGGGAAAATTATCTGACTTTCCATAAAAAGTATCCAAATTTCAGTGATAAATTTGCATTGTAAACATAATTTTCACTGTTTTGTTATTGGGATTTAAAAAGTCTCCTGTCAGGGATTATTTTGCTGCTTTAATGTATAATGGGAGTATTTTAAAATAACAGGCGTGGGGGGAAAATTCCTGACTAAATGGGGTTGAGCTTTGTGTTCAGTAGTACAGAAGAACACTTAGGCATGGACAACCTTTGATTTCCACTTTGTTTTTAGTATTCCTGTATGGTTGGCGCACCCTTTAGATTACAGTGAGTTAACACTCTTTTGTTTTGATTTTTTTTGAAGGCATTTTGTGATGACAATTGTAGACTCCCCAGAGGACAGGTCTAAAGATTGATTTGTGTTTTAAAAATGGGTCACAGTTGCACCTAGCTGTTGATTCTGGGAGTAATTTAACTATAATAGTGTTACTGGTTTCTTTATTCTTGGCCAGCATTATATGCAGATATATGTACCATCCTGATGGTTTAGCATCATGGCCCAGGTTCTCCTTGGATAAAGGTGTGGGAGTAGCTCTCTGTTGGAGGAAAGCAGTTACCTTGAACGGCTGGTTGGGTTTTTTTGTCTTTTGACAGAACACTTAATCTCTTACTACTTAACACTTGTGTTCTCTGCATTCTGGCTTTGTGTTCCTGGCTTCTGGCTCTGAGACCATTGGTCTCCTGAGTCTGTCCTTTCTCTTGAGACTTTCTTTTCTTTTTGTTTTTTTAAGCTGTAATTTTGGAATTGTTACGAAGCTTGAAAGCTATCAGAGACCTGTTTGTCTCCCAGATACAACTCAGAGTTGACAACAAACACAGATTCTAATGTTTATTTTCTCAGACAAGAGAACTAAGCTTAGCATGAGAAGTGACTGTTTTAAGTTAATACGGTGAGTGGATGGTAGAGCCAGAACTGGAACACAGATCTCTTCATTTTGTAGAATTTGTAGGTATTTTGTAGGTATTTGTAGAATTCATGTACCTCATCCTTTGCTATATTGGTCTCGGATTATCTCCTTCTACTTAAAATTTCCACTTGTCTCGAAAGACTCTATAGCTCCCCCCTCCTCCTGTCTGATAGGTCTTTCTTGTCCTGGTACTTACAGGCCTCCTCCCCCAGAATGCCACATTCCCTGTGGTTCATTCTGTTGGCTCATCTGTCCCCTTATACAGGGGGCCTGTGTATTCCTGCTGCACTAGTTCTCTCTCTCTCTGGGACCAAGTTTTAGGTTGAGCTCTAGCCCTGCTTGTTCTTAGAACCCATGGTTCTGATTGGCCTACTGAAGGAGTTCTGTCTGTCGGAGGCATATTAAACCCAGCAGGTTTAAACACAGAACCAATTTCTTCCCTCTACTCATCTCTTGAGGCTAATCTAATTCTATCCCCTCCACCCAATTAGTCTTGTTTCCCCAGCTATAGTGTTCTCTTGGGGGAAAGAACTGTGTTTGGGGTGTTTCGGTTTTTTTTTATTTTTTCAGTCACTGGAGGCCCAAGTACAGAAGGACGCTAGGTGAATGCATACTTGTAGCTTTTCTTTTGAAACCTCTTCGCAATATCTGTAACTATAAAGCCTTGATACGGTTTTGTGTGTCTCCCTTGGCTCCTGCATCCTTTCATTGCTTCTTTCTTACATTGCTACCACTAGGTCAGGTCTCCCTTGGAGGAGTGTTTTCAGTCTGCTCTTTCTACCTTCTTCCTCAGTTGTTTTTGCCTGTTCACACCTATTACTCTGTTCAGAGCTCTATCCTACCAGTGGTCCTGTTGTTCCCCAGACCTATCCTTCGGATCCTTGGTCCTTGGTCGGGTGTGTCTCCCTAGCTCATCCCTCTGTGCCCCTTGCCTCCAGAAATGACTACTGAGGGTATCACTTAAGTCCAGGAGGTTTTGTTTTTGTTTTTTAAGTAGGCTTCATGCCCAGTGCAGAGCCCAACGTGGGTCTCAAACTCATGATGGTGAGATCAAGACCTGAGCCGAGATCAAGAGTCGGATGCTCAACTGACTGAGCCACCCAGGTGCCTGTTAGTCTAGGAAATTTAAGATGAAACTCAAACTTGCCTTGGATTTTGGACTTCACAAAGCTGAATTTAGCTCTGCTGGTCAGGAGGTTATGTTTGTTCCACCATCATGCTGCTTTTCCTGCACATGTTGCCCTACCTGAGTTTGGGGAGTTCTCTCAATGCCAAGGCTTGCAAACGTTTCAGGTGAAACAGAAAACCATATTTCCCTGTCCTTGTGAGAGCCTCCCATACAGCTTCAGAGTTGCCACAGGTGGTTCGCTGTCCTGCTCTATCCCCTCTCCTGCTATTTCTCATGCTGCCTGAGACAGAGGCAGAGGAGGAGATTTGGAGTCTGGGATCCTGATTTGAGTCCTTGTGCTCTGTTAACTGGTTGATTTTTGAGCAAGATTTTCTATTTCTCTAAGTGTATCTTCTTTGCAATGTGAGATAACACAGGCTCATGTATTCTTGTGTGGACCAAAAGCTACTCTGGGTTCTGCACAGTTGGTCATCTAGGTCCTATTCTTTCCCTCTCCAACTGGACTTGGCTCCAGTTACATTCTTTATTTTGGGCTTTTGCAGGAGTGGCCTCCTCCCTATTCAGAGAGCAGTTTTGTGCGTTGGAGTCCATCTTTCTCACACCCTCAGGACCTCGTGGTATGTTGTTCCTGCCACACCTTTCACCTCTGTCCGTAAACACGATCACATCTCTCCCATGTTTAGACCTATCTTAGTATAGCACTCCCCTCAAGCAGCCAGCCTCACTGGCTTTGCTTGGCCTTTTCTCATCAAGCTTTTGTACAGAGTAGCTCCCTCCCCATATGGACTGGCCCACCCTTTGCTCATCTCTTAAACCCTTGAGATCTGACATCAGAGCTCCTCTCCCTTCTCACACGTGCATTTCTGAGACTCTTTTTTCCCAAGTTCACTGTGCCCTTAGGAGCATTTCTTCAATCTTTCCGGATGTTTGCATTTCTGCCTGGATGTTCCTATAAGATCTTTGAAAAGTGCCAGTTTGATCACCTACTCCATAGGGCAGAGGTTCTCAGACATTTTCATCTCAGGACTCCGTTACTGAGGACCTCAAGAGCTTTAGTGTATGTGGATCGTATCTATCGATATTTGCTCATTAGAAATTAAAACTGGAAAAATCATTTAAAGTTACAAATCCATTACATATTAACACAATTAGATTTTTGAAAACAAAGGAAAATGAGAAGAGTGAGCATTCTTTTACATTTTTGCAAATCTCTTTAGTATCGGATTTATTAGAAGGTAGTAGCTTTTCTTTTGAAACCTCTTCACAGTATATTTTCCGTCTGTTCCTATATTTAATCTGTTGCCACATGTTGTTTCTGTTGAAATATATGAAGAAAATATGGCCTCTCATGGATATGTAGTTGGAAAGAGGAGGAATATTTGAATAGCCTTTTCATTTAATTGTGGCTATCCCTCTTTGATACTACACCAAAACTTGACAAGTGTTAACTTCTTAAAGGTCAGTTGCAACATGGAATCTGAAGCCATATGGGTGTACTGTTCTTACTGTTACATTAAAACACATTGATCCCTCTTGTACTTTGGATAGATCATTCACCCATGCCTGATTTTGTAACTGTACTTTAGTCATTTGACAAATACTGGTTCACTGTTGTGCAATATTGCATAATGAATGTATTATATATACACATATGCACACTATGCTGACATGCTAGTTAATAACACCACCAGTCTCATCAGAAAAGTCTTATTAAAGTATTGATGAAGGGGGCAGATGGAGGTTTCCCAGAGTTCTGTTTTTTCCTTCAAAGCTCAAATTTTAATATATGGCAACAAATACTGTTAGTCGTTTATTTGAAGCATCTAGCTCACCTTGTTTTCAAGAGAATGTTTGCCAAATACCCAGTTTGATAACCATAGTAGGTCAGTTCTTTCAAGTAAAAAAGATGTTTCAAAAAAAAAACTAATTCTTTCTGAAACTCAGTCACATAAACACTTCCTTGAGACAACTATTATACATCAGTATGCAGCAAATGGGCTTCATGCTAACTTCCCATTTGTCTCACAGAATATTGAAGGCCTGTACTCAAGGGTCAGGATGTAATAAATATGCTTTTACTGCTTTCTCAAGGACCTCGGTAAGAGAACCTGGCTGTTTCTGGGATTGCAGAGCTTGAAGAGTACAGTAGCTGCTTACTATAGCTGATTGACGTTACCTTGCTTCCTGCTAAGGTGCCAGTTTTACCCACTCATTATTTTTGTACTCATTGCAGATGTCAGCATAGTGAAAAAAGAAATTGGTGTCTTAGAATTATGGAAGTAGTTTTGGCTTTGTGGACCTCTGAAAGGGTCTTGCGGACCTTTGTGGGTCCACAACACCTCCCTGGAGAACTACCACCACACAGTAAAGGCCAGGTCCCTTAGTGGTAGCACACGAAGCCCATCAGGATCTGGCTTCAGTTCAGTGGCCGAGTTTAATCCCTACCGGTCTCCTCTTTGAACTTTTTTAAAATTGAGAGAGGGGGGCGCCTGGGTGGCTCCAATCGGTTGAGCATCTGCCCTTGGCTCGGGTCAGGATCCCAGGGTCCTGGGATGGAGTCCCGCATTGGGCTCCCCACTCAGCGGGAGTCTGCTTCTGCCTCTGTGTCTGCCCCCACCCTGCTCCTGCGCTCGCTCGCTCTCTCTCTTTTTCAAATAAATAAAATCTTTAAAAAAAAACCCCATAAAAATAAAATTGAGAGAGAACATCCATATAGTAAAAGGCACTAATTTTAAGTGTATAATGTCAATTTTTACATATTTATATTATTTTTATACACCTAAGTAACTACCACATTGGTGAAGATACAGAACATTTCCAGTACTCACTAAGGTTCCCTTGTGCCCTTTCTCACTCGGTATCTCTGCCCCCCCCCCCCCGCTACCCTCCTCCCCCTCCCAGGATTAACTCCTACTCTGACTTCTGTTGTCCTCAATTGGTTTTGCCTATTTTTGAACCTAAAATGAAATCCTGTAGCGTGTACTCTTCTGAGTCTGACGTTTCCCCCCAACTTAATTTAGTATCTGAGATTTCTACAAGTTGCAGTGAAGTCCAAGTTTATTGCTGTAGTCCCACCATTCCCAGAACCAATAGAGTGACTTACACCTAAACTGTGCAGTGTGATTGATGCTGAACACCTGCTCTCCTCCTGGAGTTTGGAATTTGGGCATATTCCAGGCAGAGGCTACCTGTGTGACCACCCCTCCATAAAAACCCCGGGTGCCAAGTCTCTAGCAAGCTTCCCTGGTTGGCAACAATTCCTGTGTGTAGCCCCAGCTTATTGCTGGGGGAGCTAAGCAGTAAAGCTTATCTTGTGTGACTCCCTTGGAAGAGGACCCTTGGAAGTTTGTACCTGGTTTCCCCCACACTTTGTCCCATATACCTTTTCCCTTTGCTGGTTTTCCTCTGTATCTTCTGGCTGTGATAAATGCGCTCAGTACAACTATATGCTGAGTCCTGTGATTCCTCCTAGTGAATCATCAAACCTGGGGGTGGTCTTGGGGACCACTAACACAAGGGGCATGGTTTTTGTTTCTCTTCAGAGTTTGAGTATAACCAAATCTGCTGTGACTGTTCTTGTATGTGCCTTTTATAGTCCCGTCTTTTCTCTTGCATGCAGGAGCAATGCTGCGTCATAGGATAGTGTCCCTTGTGCTTAAAATCCTAGCAGTAGTGTACTTCTAGTTGCCTAAAAGCATCCCTGTTTCATACCTCCTTGCCTTTTGTACATGTTGTTCTTTTTGCCTAGAATGCCCTCCCCACTCCTACTATGACCGTTCGGTAAAACCTTTTAATCTTCTCACCTTCCCACTACTCTTGTTATTTCTCTGTTTATTGTTGGGCTTATAGTACAGCATATGCTTGTTTATGTGCTTGTGTTCCCATTAGACTTACTCCTGGGGTGCAGGGATTGTCTTACTTATCCTCTGTCTCCAGAATGGCTCCTAGCATATGATGCAAATACAGTCAGTAAATGTAATTATAACCTTTGGGTCTGCGATCACCAGGTTATGTTGTTTATGAGTTCTTTGTTTATTGTTCATCTGAATTGTCTCTGGTCCAAGAGGTTTAAAAACCCCAGATCATGAAATGCCTGTGAGTGGCTTAGAGCTTTGACAGAAGAGATAGACTTGGTGACTGAATATGGATTTTGATCTTAGCATTGAAGAAAGGAGTCACTGCCGTTGGTGGAGGTTGTGATCGAGGTGGTAAAACATACCCATGAAAGCGGTGCGGTGTGATATGGGTTTGCCTCTCCTGTGGTGTCTGTATTGAGTCCCTGCAAATGCTGCAGGTTATACGCTGAGTGCTGCTTAGAGACCTTGGGGGACCTTACCGTTTATCAAACGCAGCGCTAACAGCGCATACAGCTAACGGTTTGACAGGTAAGTGTGACGAGAGCTACGGCTACAGTGACCAGGTGTTCTGGATATTCTTGAGCAGTCAGGGTATTAGATATTCCCTTAATGTTCTCATAAGCCTGTCTTGGAAATCGTAGTATTTCCTTTTCCAGAGAGAGAGAGAGAGTGTGAGTGTGTGTGTCTGTATTGCATTGGATGTACCCTGTAGAAACTGAAAACTAACCAGAAAAGTGAAGAGAGATCCGTGAGAAGGGGGTTCCTGAATTCAGTGAGTGGAGAATAGTTAAGGATCAGATCCCCAAAGATACCAAGTAAGATAAACCTGAAATATTGTTTGGGTTTGGCAATTGTGAAGTCATTAATTTAACAGCAGTTCTGTAGTGGGTTTTTTTTTGTGTGTGTGTGTATGGGGAGGGGGTCATGTTAGCAGGATATCATGGGTTGAGAGGACAACAGGAGGTTAAGAAGTAAGTACAGCATATTTTCTAGAAGGTTGGTAGTAGAGCAAGAGAAAGAAGGCAGTGGCTTGGGAGGAGTTTTAAGTCAAGGAAGGTGTGTTTAGGTTTTTAGGGTGAGTGCGCCTTGGGCATACTTACAGACTGATGGGAAGGAACCAGTGGAGAGGAAAGAGGAAGGTCAGATCATGAAGGAAGAGAAAGAAGGGGTGGCATCTTGAGTCTTGTATCTGGTGATGGATTCACTTTGTCTTTCTGCAAGTAAGGACCTGCAGCCATTTCTCCTTTATTCCTGGTGACCCTCCCTGTCCAGCCCTGTTCTGCCACTTCCTTTTTTTGAGTTTACTGTGTTCTGTATCCACTCTGTGCATGTTCTCTGCTTGTCTGTCCTTTCCCACACTTAGAGAAATTCTGACTTTTCATTCTCTAGCTTAAAAGTCTGAGTTGTCAAGCCATTCCAGATACTTTCATTTACTCCTCTCTTGTATATGTAGCATTTTGTACTTACTTGATCTCCACTTACCTAACTAGATTTACTTCTCCTGCTTGAGTAATTCTCAGTAGGTCAAAGATTATGTTTTATCTATCTGTAATCTCAACATCTAACCAAACAGGTTTTTAGTAGTTACGAAATAATTAGATTGAACTGTGTGAAATTGCTGTTTTGTTGGCTGCAACATGTAGAATGTTGACAGTTTTGTATGGACCAACCTAATAAATTTTAAGTTCTTACAGTGTTGCACAGAAGACTTGAGGTGGAAGTTCAGTTCAGAATGGTCAAGGGTCAAGGAGAAAATTAAATAGAGAAGCATTTCTTAGCAATTGTAGAGTCAGTAAAGTTCCAACCACAAACTGACTTTGAATGACCAGGTGACACACGGGTATTTGGCTAGATAATTTACATTCTTCCATAAAGAAAACCTACCAGTTCCTCAGGTGAAATTTTTTAGTGTGAACACTGTTTTGCTGGAGGCTTAGTAGATTCCAGTCTATGTACCCCAGGTTAAAACTCCCATCTGGAAGAATAAACTGTGTGTCCTTCAGACAGTCTTCCATAAATCTCTCAACTGGCTTTTCATGAAGCCATAGTAAATGATTAGCAGGAATAGTCTTGAAGGGGCCTGTGATCTAGGTATTGTGTTTTTGATTAATGGCAAACTGAATTATAATCAACCTAGAGGTTGTAGAGTTGGCATTCATTTATGACCATTAAATATTCCCAGACTGGGATTTTGACCTAAAGAATGGCCATCCCATCACCATGTTGTTGCGGGATTGTATGGTCTCCGAAGGCCTTGCCAGAGTTTCCAAATTAGGCAATTCTAGTATACAAATAAGTATAAAATTTGGGGATCTTAGTCTTTAAGTAGAAAACATAGCTAGGTTGTATGGGTTCAGATTTTTAAAAGAGTTAAGAGTGATCGTTTCAAATCACAAATGCAGAAAAACCTCCAGTTAGAAGTGCTAAACAAGTGAATGAGCTTCTTGGTGAACTTGACTGGGATGAGCCTATCCATGCACTTTATAGATTTCTCATTACTACAAAGTCTGCAAAGTGGATGGTACTCCATTTTATACCCGAGGCAACCAAGGCTCATAGAAGATGCTTAAACGGTAGAGTTAGTATTTATACTCCAAGGCCTGTGTTCATTCTGCTTTGTGAAACAATGATTCAGTTTTGGGAAAGAGTCTTCCCTTGTGGAAAAGGGGAACGCTTTTTTCTGACTGTTGTCTCCCTCCCCCCCGCCCAGCTGAGAATTATTGCTGTAGGAGACCAGTGTGTCATGATGGGAATGTCAACTTTTACCTGTTGAAGAGGAGAACATTGAGACCTGCTATAAAATAGCTGTATTAGCAGAGATTCCTCATGAACTGTTCTTTCTGACAAGAAGGAGGTATAACTAGTTTTTTTTTTTTTTTTTAAGATTTTATTTATTTATTTGACAGAGAGGGAACACAAGCAGGGGGAGTGAGAGAGGGAGAAGCAGACCTCCCGCCGAGCAAGGAGCCCGATGCGGGGCTCGATGCAGGGCTCAATCCCAGGACCCTGGGATCACGACCTGAGCCGAAGGCAGACGCTAAACGACTGAGCCACCCAGGTGCCCCTGGTACAACTAGTTTTATCTCAACACCATTCTTAGCCAGTGACAGTTAGAATTACTGTTTCTCTTTTCTAGCATTGCCAAGTAATTTGTTCTTTTGATCCATGGTTCTCAATAGTATTACGATTTGCATTCCAAGTCTCTGATCCTCTTAAAGCCTCCTTTCCTGTCCATTGTGAAAGACCAAATAAAGGTTTAAATAAAAACCTGCAAATGATCTCACTTTAAGGCAAAATATGCCAAAAATAACCATGAAAATTATCAGACAACAGTGGTATAACCAAGGGGGTGGGGACTTTTTCTTTATGGTGAAACATACAAACTCAGACCTATACATTGATCAGTTAAGATAGAATATAGAGTAATGGGTGTGGATAAAAGGTCTGTGTTTTGAAAATGAGAAACTGAATTCATTTAGCTGGAGAGTTTGAAGGATCACTAAATTGTGTTGTTAGGTACATGTTTTAGGCAGTTCAGTTTGTATCCTATCTTTAGTCCTTTTAATTAAGCTTTCTAAATGAAAGGAATAGGAAAATTCAGCATGGAAGGGCCCGGGGTCTTCAAAAGAATAGTTGGCTTGTGTCCTCAGTACTTTTTCTCCTTTAATGAGCAAGTAGTCTTTTCTTCAGGGATCCTTGTGGTAACCTCTGACCCCTTGCTGCGCTAGTAATGATCCTACCCATAGCCAGCATTCATCTGCTCAGCGTGTGATTACGTGCCAGGTACTGTGCCAGGCATGTTATGTGTATTAATTCACAGAAAGTCATATGAGGCCGTAGTATTACTTTTATCCCTATTGTGCACGTAAGCAAAGTGGTAGATCTGTTTCCCCTCGGGCATTGCTAGCTTTGATCTTTTTCTCCCCCACCTTCCAAATTGGTTATTCAAGGCAAACAGTTGGTACTTACTGATGTGATTAAGTAGTTTGGGATATTAATCAAACACTCCATTTCCTTTTGTTCTAATTACCCAAAGTCTTCTAGATAACTAATTTGGTATACCTGAGAGGAAGGGAGGGAGGGAGGCATTCTAGATCTCATTTGCCTTGAGGTTCCAAGTTACGGTATATGTTCCTAGTGGGATTTGCAGTGGGATAGCATTGGCCAGGTGTATTTCTAAATTGGGTTTTTTTCAGGCTGCTTGAGATGGTAAGATTCTTAGACCTTGCCCTTCTCCTGGGGAAGCAGGTTTCTCCCAGAGGGCCTCTGGGCCTGTGTCTTCCCCGGATGTCTGTGACACTTCCCTCGGTGGTTCTTCCTGTGCTCTTTCATGGTTGCTCGAGGTCTCCTGAGACTCACATACAGTATTTACTCCTTGCCAGGATCTGGGAATCCATAGATCTATAGCACATCTGTACTAGTAAATAAAAATCAAATTAGTATTTGTGTATTAAGAGGGGCCTTTTAAAATTTGGAAACCTCTGATGTAGGAGATAATTCTAACTCCTTAACCTAGCATGAAGCCTTCTTTCCAGTTTGCTCTCTTGTATACCCCGTGCCCTGCACATTGGACCACTTTTGATAATGCCCCTCTGTTCTCTTTGTGCTTCAGACTTTCTTCCTACCTTTACTTTCAGGTACGTTGTCTTCCTCTGAGCCCCCTTGGCTGAGAGGACAGTGTATGATCACAGCAAACTGTAGCTTGTGTGGTGGCTGTTTACAGCATGATCAGATCTTAGTTCCCTTTCTGGACTTCAGAAATCTCTTTTGGCTGAGTCTGTCTAATCTGCCTACCCTTTGGGGGCTCATTGTACATAGCAGGCAGTTGGTTAATGTTGATGGGGCAGCAAATGAGTGAGGAAGCATGCAGCCTTAAGATCTGCAGTTTGATTGTAAATGCTTGCATCTTAGCCTTTGTGATGTTGCCTTAGTGAGGTTGAGAATCATCTTAGAAATCTACAGTTGTGAAAAGGGCCTTGTGTGTGTGGGTTTAACTGCTCTCAATGGTGGCTCTCTGGAGGGCTTGGGAAAACGACCTTGCAGGACTGTGTATTCTGGTCCTCCTCACAGCTTGCAAAGGATACCAGTCTTTTCAAGAGCTTGAGAATGATATGGGACTCAGGTTGTTCCTTTAAGGGCATCCTGCAGAATTGATAAAACTGCAAGTGCTTCTGGTCACTCTCATGCTTACTTGATTTTTAATAGGCTAAACATAGACACGCAGCTTTTTAAAGTTTTGTTTTGAGGTGACCAGCTGTAAGATCCTAGGTGCTAGTTTCCTTACTTGGTGTGATTTTTGTTTCTTTTCCTCAAGGTAATCGGGAATTGTAGAGCTGATGAGTCAGACTCCCCTTAGAAATGACTCTGTTGGGGCGCCTGGGTGGCTCAGTTGGTTAAGCGACTGCCTTCGGCTCAGGTCATGATCCCAGGGTCCTGGGATCGAGCCCAGCATCGGGCTCCCTGCTCCTCAGGGAGCCTGCTTCTCCTGGAGCCTGTTTCTCCCTCTCCCTCTGCCTGCCGCTCCACTTGCTTGTGCTTTCTCTCTCTCTCTCTCTCTCGTGTCAAATAAATAAATAAAATCTTTAAAAAAAAAAAAAAAGAAAGAAATGACTCTGTCAGCCACTATGTCCTTGCTTACTGTGCCAGGCATCGGATGGGATGTGCTGAGTGAGGGAGAGTGAAGAATGGTACCAGATTTCTGTCTGGACACCTGGTGGCTGGTGGTGTTGTCTACTGAGCTAGAGAATACCAAGAGAATCGCTCTGATTGGGGGAGGGGGGGCTCAGGTCATGATTGTATATCTGGCAGTGCAAGTTCAGAGTCTTAGACGAGTTGTCTGTACTTTTAATGACTATGTTGAGTTGTACCACTGGAACCGTTCCTTTGGGGGGTGGTGTACCGCTCTTGGTGCTTACCATGTCTTCTGCTGTAATGGTGCTTTCCGGTGTAGAAAAAATAGCAGCCGCCATATGCCAGGCACCATGTTAAGTGCTTTATTACATCTCGTCAAAAGGGTGGTAGGTACTCTTCCCATTTCACAAATGGGGAAACTGAGGCAAAGAGGTTAAGTAACTGACAATAAAGGGTAGAACCAAACTTTCTCAACAACTGTATAGAGCTATAATTCACATTACTATAAAATTCAGTGATTTTTTAGTGTGGTTACAGTTTTGCGATCATCACCATAATCTAATTTTAGAATATTTTCATTATCTCAGAAAGGAACCTTGTACCCGTTAGCCACCATCTCCAAACCTCCTCCTCTCTCCACCCCCAGATGAAGGCAACTCCTCTAAATTAGATTAGATTTGCCTGGTTTGGGCATTTCCTGTAAATGGGCTCATAATAGGTGGTCTTTTGTGACTGGCTTCTTTCACTTAGCATCGAGTACTTGAGGTTATCCGCTTGAGGCACATACCAGTGCTTCATTAAAAAAAAAAAGATCTATTTGAGAGAGAGAGAGCAGGGCGAGGGGCAGAGGGAGAATGAGAAGCAGGCTCCCTGCTGAGTGGGGAGCCTGACGTGGGACTCGATCCCAGGACCCTGAGATCATGACCTGAACCAAAACCAAGAGTCAGACACTCAACCAACGGAGCCACCCACGTGCCCCAAGTGCTTCATTTTTTAAAAATTTTCAGATAATATCCTGTTACATAGATCTACCTCCAAAGTTTGAATCAGGGATTTCTGGTTCTAAAACTCCTGCTGCTGCCACACCATGCAAATTCCTATACATGTCTCATTAGATTAGAAGGTTCTTGGGGCAATATCTTGTGTTTCTGTGTTTTTCTTTTTCCCTCTTACAGTTCTCTCAGGAAACCTTGCTCATAATAGGACTCATTAAGTATTTTCATATATAGGCAAGAAATTCAACTCCTTGTTACTTTATCTAACTCACAGTGTTGGATTGGGAGAAGGGGGGTTATTTATCATAAAGGACCGTAGAAAAACCTAAGTATCTTTTTTTTTTTTTCCCCCCTAGGACGAAAACCTAAATATCTTTTTTCTATGTCTAGGAAGAAGAAGCCGGGAGGATAAAAGATTGCTGGGACAACCAGGAAGCACCTGCGCTCTCCACGTGTAGCAATGCCAATATCTTTCGAAGGATAAATGCCATATTGGATAATTCTCTGGATTTCAGTAGAGTCTGCACTACACCCATAAACCGAGGAATTCATGATCATTTGCCAGGTGACTTAGATTTGAAACCTTTAGTGTATGTTTTCGTACATACACTATGTATGTATGTAGACCTGTTTCTAGGCAGCTTTCTTGCGAAGCCGACGAAAAATGACCCTGAATCTCTGGTAATACTAGCCCCTTTTTGTAGCTTACTTTGTGGATTGGGTTCCCCTCTGGATGAAGACTGCCTTCAATTTATAATGTACAAATCTATCTTATGACCTATAAAGAGGCTGGATAAAAAAGGATAGGTCAGAGGTAGCAGGACTACTTATATAGAGAATTATAATGTGAGTCATATGTAATTATAGGTTTTCTGGTAGTCACATTTAAAATTTTTTTTAAAAGGGATATTAATATTTTATGTAACCTAACGTATACAAAATATGCTAACCATAGAGTCAATATAAAAACTATTAATGAGATATCGTATTCTTAGTGTATTTCACGTTTACAGTGCAGCTCAGTTGGAACTAGCTGCATTTCAGGAGCTTGGTGGCCATGAGACTAGTGGTTGCTATATTGGACAGTGCATCTCTTGAATATTTTAATCGCTTTTAACCATGAATGCAAGTCAACAAGCATTTAGTTCTGATGATATGTAGGCTATCCCATAGGATAGTGGAGGGGAGAGGGTAGCATACCCAAAGATGGTACTTCACAAGGAGGCTTGGAAGTCCTAAAATGTGTTTCATAATCTTCTGTGGAAGTTGCAACATGTTGTAAGAATGTTGATGGAATGTTTCTTGTTCGAGTTACTTTAGTTGAAAGTGAACATGTTTTTAATTTTTTAAATGTGCCTTGAAGAAATTTGGCAATAGTGGGGTTTGCAGAACAAGGACCGGTAATTGCTGTTTTTCCATCATAAATTCTTTGATTTACTTCCGAACTTGACATTGGAAATAATTCCCATAAAGATGCAGGCCTATGTGAACATATGTGTAGCTATGTGTAGCTAAACGTCTGAAGGAGAGATTTCATTACAAACAAGACTGACTTGTGGTAACTGTAGAATTTATTTCTATTAGATTTTTCTAACTGGAGGGCAAATGGGAGAAGGGCATAGGGGAACTAAGAATGCTGATTGGGCTTGTCTCTTCAGACTTCCAAGAAAGTACATGTGTATGATTTTCTGTTAGTTGGTGTATGTCATGAGCTAATAACCCTTATTGTCCTTTAGCTTATGCCAAGTTTTTAAAAACTCAGAAAATCTGCTTGGTTCAACATATGTGTTCTGTTTTCTTTGAGAAAACTGCATGAATTTTATTCCAGTATGAATGACAATCAACGATGGCTTAAATCTCACTGGGTCGCCTCAGACACGCTGGGAACTTACTCAGGCACACCTCGGAGAAATTGTGGGTTGGCTCCCAGACCGCCGCAGCAAGGTGGATATTGCAATGAAGCGAGCCAAAGGAATTTTTTGGTTTCCCAGTGCATATGAAAGTTATGTTACATCATACTGTAGTCTGTTAAGTGTGCAATAGCATTATGTCTGAAAAATGGTACATAACTTCAGTTAAAAACTACTTTATTGCTAAAAAACGCTAGCCATCATATGAGCTTTCAGCAAGCCCTAGTCTTTTCGCTGGTGTAGGGTCTTGTCTTGAGCTGCTGGCTGCTGACTGTTGAGGGTGGTGGTTGCTGAAGTTGGGGTGGCCGTGGCAGTTTGTTAAAATAAGACAACAGTGAAGTTTGCTGCATCGATCGACCCTTTCAGGAATGCGTTCTCTGCAGTGGCCAGTGTGACTTGATAGCATTTTTACTCACAGAACTTCTTTTAAAATTGGAGTCAAGCCCGTGTTACAGATGAGGAAACCAAATTTCCCCTGGGTTGGAGGACTTGTGTGAGGCTACGTAGTCAGTCAGGAAGTGGCTAATCTCAGACTCAGACCAGGGTCTGCTGTCACAGTGCATGTTGTTTGGCACCAGGCCACTTCCTAACGCTCGGCTCCCACTAACAGAGCATCTTCAGGTGCATGCAGGTGTACATCCAGCTTCGACTTCTGCATCCGTTCTGGTCTTGGTTTTATGTGGGCTCCAGTGGATGCTGTGACTACTGAAGGTCAGATTTCCGCTGAGCCAGGTGCTTCCTACATAGAGCTCTGGCCTTTGTGCCTAGATCACACCGCCCCAGCCTTGGGAGGGCTTGGTTGGCTGTTGGGCCAAGCATACATCAGTATTTCATTCTGAGACATACACAGGTTCCAAGGATGAAGACATGGACATCTTTGGAGACATCATTCAGCTACCTTATCAAGTAATGCAGATCACCTCAGCCTTGGACCTGTAGTTCAGGTCCATCCCTGCAAAATCTGGCTTCAGATTCCACATCTCTTACTACACACTTGGTCCCACTGCCACAATTGGCCAAATTCACCAGAAATTCAACAGCAAATAGGGAATGCCTACTTTGTGCCAATCACTGTTGTTAGGCTCCAAGGATTCCTGACTTTATGTGGTATCTTCAGAACCTGCTCTCCCAACATGGATGGGAAACAGAAGGAAAAAAACTAAACAGAGAAATAAAGTGATTGCAAGTTTTAGTAAGTACTATGAAGTAATAACTTTTTGAGTGACCTAGGCAGGAACTCTCTGAGGAGGTATGTTTAAAAATGGAGTCCAAAGGAAGAGAAAGCGCTAGATCACATAAAGAGTGTGGGGAAACATTTCAGACAGAAAAGGTTGCACTAAGGCTTTTGAAAGAGCTTGGCAGGTTTGGGGCACTGAAGGAAGAGTAGGGAAGGGGGAGTCCTGCACAATGGCTCCAGGGGTAGCGGGGGGCTTGGGTGGGCGGGTACCACGGGCTGCGCAAAGCCCTTGGATGTTCTTGAGAGTTGTCGGAGGTCCGTGGCCAGTGATATTAAAGGAGTGGTTTGTCCTCCAAACTCTGATTACCCATGTCTCCAACAAAAAGGTGGAGGACAAAATGGAAGCCACACCTCTGAGTGGGCTGCCTTCCCATGATGGAGAAAATGAGTGTCGACTCATCGTTTTTTTGTTTTTTGTGCATGGGAGAGGTTCCTGGCATTGCTCCTGTGTTTGCTGGTGCAGCCTCTTTACAGCTTGGCCTCAGTGATCACTTTTTTTGCTTTAAAAATCATCATGCTCTTTGACTCATTATGTCCAGATCTGAGACGCTCTCCTAAGGAGTAATAATCAGTGCAAATAAGGATTTATGTAGAAGGATACTTAGAGCATCATTAGGGTGGTGAAAATTGGGGGAAAAAAAAAACCCAAAAAACCTGAGTGTCTCCTAAGAGGAAAATATTTATTTGTATATTAAAGTGATGGAGTATTTTGTAGTTATTAGAATAATACCTTTTGAGAATAATAGTTTTCTACATGTTCAGTTACATAAAAATCTTCATAATATAGCATGAAATCAAGATAGAATACTAATCCATATATACACACATTCTCAATTTTGAGACATAAAATTAATATAAAAATATAAATACAGTGGAAAAAAATTGGAGTCTGTCCTCTCAAACCCTGCCTCTGCCTTATTGGCAACTAAGTGTATGTAATATTCTAAATCCTTTGTTGTCATCCCAACAATCTCCACAGCCTCTCCACTAGGAGTCGATCCCATCTCAAGAAACCACTTTCTTTGCTCTTCCACGAGAAGCAGCTCCTCATCCGTTCAGGTTTGATCATGAGATCACAGCAGTTCAGTCCCGTCTTGAGGCTCCACGTCTATTCCTAGTTCTCTTGCTGTTTCCACCACATCTGCAGTGACTTCCTCCACGGATGTCATGAACCCCTCAAAGTCATCCACGAGGGTTGGAATCAACTTCTTCCAAACTCCTGTTAATATTGATATATTGATATTTTGACCTCTTTCTATAAATCACGAATGTTCTTAATGGCATCCAGAATGGTGAATCCTTTCCAGAAGGTTTTCAATTTACTCTGCCAGATCCAGCAGAGGAATTACTATGTATGGCAGCTATAGTCTTACAAAATGTGTTTCTTAAATAATAAGACTTGAAATTACTTCTAGATCCATAGGCTGCAGAATGAATGTTGTATCAGCAGGTGTGCAAAGAACATCTGTCTCCTCATGCATCTCCGTCAGCTCTTGGGGGACCAGGTGCATTGTCAATGAGCAGTAATATCTTGACAGGAATCTTCTGAGCAGTAGGCCTCAACAGTGAGCTTGAAATATTTAGTATGCCATGTTGTGAACATATGTACTGTCCGGGCTTTGTTGTTCCGTTGATGGAGCACAGGCAGAGTGGCTTTAGCCTAATTCTTCGGGTCCCTAGGATTTTC
>NC_138377.1:123009749-123028746 GCF_054177405.1 Leptonychotes weddellii | reverse complement strand
TTCGTGCGCTCGCTGGCGTGGCACTTCTCATGTCCTTCCAGAACTCTTCCTTTGCATTCACAACTTGTCTGTTTGGGGCAGGCGGCCTGGCTTTCGGCTTATCTAGACTTTCAACACACCTTCCTCTCACTGAGCCTACTCATTTCTAGCTTTTGAAAGTGAGAGATGTGTGACTCTTCCTTTCACTTGGACACTTAGATACTTAAAGGATATTGTCGGGTTATTAATTGGCCTAATTTTGATATTACTGTATCTCGGAATGGGGAGGCCCAAGGAGAGGGGGGAACAAAAGGGGAATAGCTAGTTGGTGGAACAGTCAGCACACACATAACATTTAGCAATTAAGTTTGCCATCCCGTGGTGGGCATGGTTTGTGGTGCCCCAAAACAATTACAGTAGTAACATCAAAAATCACAGATCATCATAACAAATACGATAATAATGAAAAGGTTGGAAAATATTGCAAGAATTACCAAAATGTGACTCAGAGACACGAAGTGAGCAAATGCTGTTGGAAAAATGGCACTGATAGACTTGCTAGATGGGGTCACCATAAATCTTCAGTTTATAAAAAATCAGTATCTGCAAAACACAATAAAACAAGGTATGCCTATATTTGCCTTTTTCTATGTATCATATTTACAGTGTGTCCATATTGATATTTTTAAGTCAAATCAGTATGTTTTAATTGCTGTTTAGTAGTAATATTCTACATAAATATCTACAATATTTGATCCTCTATTGGTAAATGATTTTTCCTATTAGAAACAGTATTTTGGTGAACATCCTTGTATATATCTCCTTGTGTGCATGTAACAAGCACTTCTCTAGCCTATATACCTAGAAGTGAATTGCAGAGTGATTGGGTATATACTGTCTTCAAACTGTTAGGTTGCTAACTTCTTTCTTAAAGTGAATTTATCAGTTTACAATCCTGCCAGGATTTCGTGAGAGTTTTTTTCCTACATCTTTGTAGACCTTACTTATTGTCATAATTCAAAATTTCAGTCAGCCTTGGGTGTAAAGCTTACTTGTTTTTGTCTATATTGTGAAATATTTTCTACAGTTAAAAGAACACAGGTAGCATGTATGATCTGGCATCAATCCAGGAAAGATCTCTAGAACCGGGCCCCAGTGTTCTTTTCCTTTATGCTGGTGTGTTTCTTGAGATTCCATTATATATAATTAAAAATCACTGGCTTAGTTGAAATCATGCAGGAAATGCTGTTCTGCTACATAGCTGAACTGTTAAGCAGAATACTAAATTGAATGTTCTCTGCCTAGAAAAATCCTTCTCTTTTTCAAGAACAGCTTCGTTATCACCTCTGAGAACTTTTTCTCACATTCCCCTGCCTCTGTTAGATGTGATGAGATCATTCTTGGCTATTTCAGATTGTTCATTGACCCCACTGTGTGGTGTTCTAAATGTAAATATATGTAGTCTCAAAACAGGGAAGATAAGGTATAGTCTTGAAGAAAGCATGTTCAGTTTGCCCATGTCATAATAAACCTGCACAAAAGCGCAGGCTCTGGATGCAGATTAACGAGAACAGACCCTGGTTGTGCTGCTTACTTGCTCTAATCATGGCTAACTCTCTGAGATTACATTTCCTGAACTGTAACACGGGAGTAATAGCCACACCCATCTACAGGATTTGGGGATGTGTTGAATTTGTAGAATAATGCCCATAAGTGCCCTTACACACTGTGTGGTGGTGTGGATATATAGACAGTGCAGTTGTGAGAGAGCTTTGCGTAGGATCGTGATGTTGCAAAGTTGAATTCCTGGTTTCCGGTTTAGACTGTCAAGGACCAGGCGTTAAACACCCTTGGGTTCCCTGACCCTCAGTACTGCGTCTGGCACAGGGTGGGAGTCCTTATACAATTGCTTGATGTATACATTCTCACAAACTGGGTACTGAAACTGAAAGAGGCCCTAATTTTATGTTCAGGTAAGTTCTACTCTCCCCACATTCTATACTGATTAATGTCTAGGATTTTTCTTCTTTTTTATTGTGGTAAAATAAATTTACCGTCTTAACCATTTTTAAGTGCGCAGTTCAGTGACATTAAATACATGCACATTTTGAGCAACCATTACCACCATTCATCCCTATAATTCTTCATTCTGTAAAGCTGAAACTCTGTACATGTTGAACAACGACTCCCCATTCTTCCCTCCCCGCCACCCCCTGGCACCCGCCATTACATCTTAGGTCTTCATGATTCTGACTATTCTAAGTACCTCATGTAAGTGGAGGCATACAGTGTCATTTGTGACTGGCTTATGTCCCTCCCTTTTGCATGATGTCCTCAAGGTTCATCCATGTTGTAGCATTTGTCAGAATTTTCTTTCTTTTTAAGTCTGAATAACATTCTGTTATCGTATATATCTCATTTTGCTTATCCATTCATACATTGATGGATACTTGGTTGCTTCCACATTTTAGCAGTTTGAATAATGCTACTATAAACATGCGTGTACAAATCTCTTCAAGACTGTGCTTTCGATTCTTTCAGGTATATATCAAGAGAGGTAGTTGCTGGATCACATGGTAGTTCTATTTTTAATTTTTTGAGGAATCACCATACTGTTTTCCACAGTAGCTACACCATTTACATTCCCACCAAGAGTGCACAAGGGTTCCAGTTTCTCCACACCCTCACAAGTCCTTGTTGTTTGTAGTACCATCCTAATGGGCATGAGGGTTATCTTAATTTTGATTTGTGTTTCCCTAATGATTTGAGATGTTTAGCACCTTTTCACATGCTTATTGCCTATTTGTGTTATCTTCTTTGGAGAAACATCTACTCAAATTCCTTTGTACATTTTTGAATCAGGTTGTTTGTTTTTTGTTGCTGAATTTTAGCTGTTCTATGTTCTAGATATTAATCCCTCATCTGATATGTGATTTACAAACTTTCTCCTATCCTGTGGGATGCCTTTTTAACAACTTTATTTTTTTTAAGATTTTATTTATTTGAGAGAAAGAGTATGAGCAGGAGGAGGGGCAGAGGGAGAAGGAACGGTAGAAACAGACTGACTCCCCACTGAGCCGGGAGCCCGATGCGGGGCTCAATCCCAGGACCCTGAGACCATGACCTGAGCCAAAGGGAGCCACTTAACCAACTGAGCCACCCAGGCACCCCTGTGGGCTGCCTTTTTACTCAGGAGAGTGCCTTTTGATGTACAGAACTTTAAAATTTTAATGAGATCTAATTTGTCTGTTTTTTTGTTTACTTGTGCCTTTGGTATTGTATCCAAGAAAACATTGCCAAATCCAGTGTCATGAAGCTTTTATCCTGTGTTTTCTTCTAAGATCTTACATTTAGGTCCTTAATCCATTTTTGAGTTAATTTTTGTATGTGGTTTTAGATAAACATCCAACTTTATTTGTATGTGTATATCCAGTTTTCCCAGGACCATTTGTTGAAGAGACTGTCCTTTCCCTCATTGAATAGTCCTGGCACCCTTGTCAAAAAATCATTTGAACATATATGTAAGAATTTTTCTGGGCTTTCTATTCTCCATTAGTTTATATGTGTCTTTATGCCAATACCACACTGTTTTGGTTACTGTAGCTTTATAATAGGTTTTGAAATCAGGAAGTGTGAGTCTTCCAACTTTGTTCTTTTTTTTCCAAGATGCTTTGGTTATTCAGGGTCACCTGAGATTCCATATAAATTTTAGGATGGATTTTTCTTTATGTATTTTGGTTATTCCTTATCAGACATGATTTTCAAATATTCTCCCATTTGGTAGGTTACCTTTTCATTTTGTTGATAGAAGGTTTTAGTAATGTATTCCCATGTGTTTATTTTTGCTTTTGTTGCCTTTGCTTTTGGTGTCAGGGTTTTTTCTGTTTCTGCAACACGGTCATTGGGATTTTGATATGAATTGCATTGAATCTGTAGTTATTTGTTGTCTTTAACTTATTTTATTACTGTTTCTTGGTTTTCATTGCACAAGTCTTTCACTTTCTTGGTTAAGTCAGTTCCTAAGTATTTTACTCTTTTTGATGCTATTGTAGATGGAATAGTTTTTGTAATTTCCTTTTCAGTTTGTTCATTGTGTCCAGAAATGCAACTGATTTTTTTGTGTTGACTTTGTATCCTGATACTTAGCTGAATTTATTCTAATAGGAGTTTTTTGTGGACTCCTTAGGGGTTTCAACATATATCATTTACAAACAGGGATAATTGTACTTCTTCCTTTCCAATTTGGATGCCTTTTATTTTCCTTGACTGAATACTCTTGACAGAACTTTCATTATGTTGAATAGAAGTGGTAAAAGTGGGCATCCTTATTTTTTTTCCTGATCTTAGAGGAAAAGCTTATAGTCTCCCACCATTGAGTATTATATTTGCTATGGGGTTTTTTAAATATAAGGCTTTTATTATGTGAAGGTATGTTTCCTTTTATTCCTATTTTGTTGAGTGCTTTTATTGTGAAAGTATCTTAGATACTTTCTCTGCATCAAGTGAAATGGTCATGTGGTCATGTGGTTTTTCCCCCCCCCCCCTCTTTTTGTTGATGGAGCATATGGGTTTTTTTGTATGTTGAACCATCCTTACATTCCAGGAACAAATCCAGTTTGGCCACAGTGTGTAATCCTTTCAGCACACTGTGGAATTCTGTTTGCTAGTATTTTGTTGAGTGTTTTTGTCCAATTTTTGGTTTTGATCAGTGTTCACACAGGATGTTGGTCTGTAGTTTGCTTGTAGTGTCTTTGGTATCAGGATTATGCTGTTTTCACAGAATGAGTTGAGAAGTGTACCCTGCTCTTCAGTTTTTTTGGAAAGTTTGAGAAGCGTTGGTATTAGTTCTTCTTTAAATGTTTGATAGAGTTCACCAGTGAAGCCATCAGGTCCAGGGCTTTCCTTTGTTGGGAGATTTTTATTTATTGATTCAATATCCTTACTAGTTATAGGTCTACTCAGATTGTCTATTTCTTTGTGATTTAGTCTTGGTAAGTTTTGTGTTTCTAGGAATTTGCCCATTTCATCTAGATTATTCAATTTTTTGAAGTACAGCTCATAGTACTCTCCTACAATCCTTTTTATTTCTGTAGGGTAAGTAGTACTGTCCCCACATTTGTTGTTGATGTTAGTAATTCAGTCTTCTCTCTTTTAATTCATTTAGCTAAAGATTTGTCCATTTTGTTGATCTTTTCAAAGAACCAACATCTGGTTTTATTGATTTTATTTTTTCCTGTACTTTTTTTTTTTTATGTTGTTTATCTCTGCTCTTATTTCCCTTCTTCTGCTAGCTTTGGGCTTAGTTTATTCTTCTAGTTCCTTACTTTGTAAAGTTAGGTATTTGATCTGAGATTTGTTTTTTTGATGAAAGCATTTATAGCTGTAAATTTCCCTCTTAGCACCACCTTTGCTGTGTCCCATAGTTTGGGTATGTTGTGCTTTCATTTTCATTTGTCTGTAAGTATTTCCTAATTTCTTTGTGATTTCTACTTTGATCCGTTGGTTGTTTAAACCTATTTTTTTAAACATATTTTAATTTCCACAGTTTAGTGAATTTCCCAGTTTTACTTTTATTATTGACTTCTAGCGCCATCTGTTGTAGTCAGAAGATACTTTGTATGATATATAGCTTTTTAAATCTATTGAGGCTTGATTTGTGGTCTAACATGGTCTGTCAAAGAAAATGTCGTATGTGCACTTGAGGAGAATGTGTATTTGTTGTTGGGTAGAATGTTCTGTATATATCTGTCAGATCTGATTGGTTTATTGTGTTAAGTCTTGTATTTCCTTCTTTAAATTCTTCTTTTTGTTTTTCTATCTGTTATTGTGAATTGGGGTATTGAAGTGTTGAACTCTTGTAGACTGTTTCTCCTCAATCCTGTCAGTATTTGTTTCATACATTTTGATGGTCTGTCACTAGGTATGTAAATGTTTATAATTTTTGTATTTTGATGTAGTAAACCTTGTATTAATATATAACATTCTTCTTTGTCTCTTATAACCTTTTTTGGCTTGAATCTGTTTTGTCTGGTACTAGTATAGCCACCCTGCTCTCTTTTGATTACTATTTGCATGGATACATTTTTCTATCATTTCACTTTCAACCTGTCTTTGTGTCTTTGGATCTTGAGTCTTTTGTAGACATCATGGAGGTGGGTCATGTTTTTTTAATCCATTCTGCCAGTGTCGCTCTCTCTCTTTTTCTGAGTAGACTCCATGTGCAGTGTGGAGCCCAGCATGAGGCTTGAACTCAGAACCCTAGGATCAAGACCTGAGCTGAGATCGAGTTGGACACCTAACTGACTGAGCCACTCAGGAACCCCCAATCTGTCTTTTTGATTAGAGAGTTTAATCTGTTTACATTTAATTACTTACAAGGAGGGACTTCTGTCATTGTGTTGTTTTCTATATGCCTTACAGCATTTTTTTGCTTCTCATTTCTTATATTACTGTCTTCTTTTATGTTTAGTTGATTTTTTTTTTTGGTAGTGAAATGTTTAAATCGCTTGTTTCCTTGGTGTGTATCCTATAGCTTTTTTCTTTTTGGTTACTGTAGGGTGGTTACATTTGACATCATAAAGTTATAACACTCTAATAAGGATTTATACTAGCATTTTTCAATAACATATGAAACCTTTGCTGCTTTACAAGTCTTTACTCACCCCTTTCAGTTGTTGTGACAAAATTACATCTTTATGGAGAAAACAAGATTTCAAATTACAAACCAAAGTTAGTCATACTAACTTTTACAGTAATAATTATTTTGTTTCTTTAAATGTGGTAGTCTTTGAAATCACGTGGGAAAAAGGGTTATAAACCATTATTACAGTGATCCCTGCTTTTTTTAAAATTCCAATATAGTTAACTTACAGTATTATAGTAGTTTCAGGTGTACAATATAGTGATTTAGCACTTCCATGCATTACTCAGAACTCATCATGATAAAAGTGGTATTAATCCCCTTTTATCTCTTCCATTTTCCCACTACCTCCCATTGGGCAGCCAGTGGGAGGTAACTCTGGAGTTAAATGTCTGTTTTCTTGTTAGTCTTTTCTTCCATTGTTTCTTAAATTCCACATATGAGTTGAATCATAGGGTATTTGTCTTTCTCTGACTGACTTCTTCTGCTTACCATTATACCCTCTAGTTCCATCAATGTCATTGCAAATGGCAAGATTTCATTCTTTTTTATGGCTGAGTAGTAGTCCATTGCAATGACACTTTTGTAATTGCCCATGTGATTACTCTTGTGGAGATGTTCACTTCTCCACGAAGCTTCAGGTTATAGTTGAGTGTCCTTTCGTTTCACTGTGCAGCACACCCTTGAGCATGTTTGCAGGTCATACCTAATGGTCATGAACTTCCTCAGCTTTTGTTTGTCTGGATATGTCTTAATTTCTCCCTCACTTTTGAAGGACACTGTTTGTGGATATAGGATTCTTAGTTGGTATTTTTTTTTTCCTCTTAGCACTTTGAACATATGGGCCCATAATTTTCTGGCCTTAAAAGTTTTTGATGAGACACTGCTGACAGTCTTACTGAGCATTCTTGAATATGGTGATTGGTTTCTCTCTGCCACTTTCAAGATTCTCTTTGTCTTTTTTTTTTTTTAAGATTTTTTTTATTTGACAGAGCACAAGCAGGGGGAGCAGCAGGCAGAGGGGGAGGGAGAAGCAGACTCTCTGCTGAGCAGGGAACTTGAACAGGACTCGATCCCAGGACCCCAGGATCATGACCTGAGCCGAAGGCAGACGCTTAACCAACTGAGCCACCCAGGCGCCCCCTCTTTGTCTTTTGAAAGTATGATTATACCGTACCTCAATGTGGGTCTCTAAATTCATCCGACTTGGGGTTATTTTGTGCTGCTTCAGGGTTCATGCTCATTTTCATCATATTTCATAAGTTTTAGGCTATTATTTCTTCAGATATTCTCTCTGCCCCTTTTACTCTGTTCTCCTGGGACTCCCATGATGCATAAGTTAGTCTCCCTGATGGTGTCCCACGTCAGTCCCTGAGGAGCTGTTCTCTGAAATCTTTATTTCTTCAGCCTCGATCATTTCCATTGTCCTGTCTTAAAGTTCACTGATTCTTTCTTCTGCCTGCTTGAATCTGCCTTTGAATCCCTTTAGTGAAATCTTCAATTTCAGGTATTGCACTAAGCTCCAGATTTTTTTTGTTGTTGGTGTTGGTTTCTTTGTAGGTTTCCTGTCTCTTTATTAGACATTTCCATTTTGTTCACACATTGTTTTCTTGACTTACTCCACATCTTCTTTTTATTCCTTTATCATCTTTAAAACCACTGTTTTAAAGTCTTTGTGTAACATATTTTCCAGGGTCTTTTCAGGGACAGTCTTGTTGATTTCTTTCTTTTCCTTTGAATAGGCCATACTAGTTTCTTTGTGTGCCTTTCGATTTTGTTGAACACTGGATTATAATGTGGTAACTCTGGAAAACAGACTCTTTGCCTTTCCCAGCGTTTTCTTTTGTTTTTGTTTTTTGTTTTTTCTTGTTACTGTTTTTGCTGGGTTCGGTTTTTGTTCTGTGGTTTGTGTGGTTTTATTGTTTTTGTTTTTGTTTTTTTTGGTTGTTGTAGGCAGTCTCTGTATTGAGGATCAGCCTGAGGCATGTTTATACTTAGGTGTTTTCTCAGGTCTTTCCTAAGCCTTTACCTGGGCATGTGCAAGCACTTTGTAATTTTCTCCATATAGGTGGTTATCTTAGAGTGTCCTAGCCAGTGTCTGGCTCCTGTAGGGGGAAAAAGTGGAAAATGAAGGGGGGAAATGACACCTGCCCTTTAAATCCCCAGGAAGCTATTTCAGCTGGAGGGAGAGGGGCTAGGGCTTGCCATGCTGGGGCAGGGGTAGCAGCAATGGCTGACTGTCTCTGTGTCGGCACCTCTGTGATCAGTGTTCAGAGCACATATCCCCAGTATTTGGATGACCGGTCCTTTTTGCCTGCCTTAACTCTTCCAGACCATATACAGGCTGCTCCAGGAACATGTGCACAGATAGCTGGTGGCTGGGGTGAGTGTAGCTGCTGTGCTGGGAGCTGAAATTGGTAAAAATTGAGGCAGTTTACCCTCAGGTTTTCCCTTGGAAGTTGTAAGGCTTCATCAGACTCCAGAGTTGTGAAAGAGTTACATAGGGGCCTGGGGGGCTCAGCAAGTTAAGTGGCTGACTCTTGGTTTTGGCTCAGGTCACGATCTGAGGGTCGTGAGATAAAGCCCCGAGTTTGGCTCTGGGCTGGGTGTGGAACCTGCTCAAGATTCTTTCTCTCCCTCTCCGCGCTGCCCCCCCCACCCCCTGCTAGCACGCACATGTATTCTCTCTCAAAAAAAAAAAATTAAAAAAATAAAAATTACATCACATGGATTGTGTTAGTATAAATAATGGTGCTTTCTATACTTCCATCTTCTGAAAATCCTCCTAGCATGTAGGGTTTTAGCTTTGTATGTTTACACATCATCACTTATTTTGACTTTATTTTTACTGGTTTCTTAGATTACTGTTGTTCATTTTTGGACTAGTTTTCTTGACTTTTCAAATCACTAAGCATAGCATACATGTATAGGAAATTGCTAAACCATTGTTTTACTCTAATAAATTATACAGTAAACACCCACATAGCCCTTACCTAGGTCAAGAAATAGAGCGTTATTGGGGCACCTGGGTGGCTCAGTTGGCTAAGCAGCTGACTGTCAATTTCAATTTGGGTCATGATTTCAGGGTCCTGGGGTGGAGCCCTGCGTCAGGCTCTGTGCTCAGCAGGAAGTCTGTTCTTCTTGAGGGCTCTCCCTCTGCCTCTCCCCTTGCTTGCTTGAGTGCTCTCCTTCACGCGCTCTCTCTCTAATAAATAAATCCTTAAAAAACAGAACATTACCAATACTCCAGAAGTTCCCCATGTTTTCTTTCTTTATTTTTTTAAAAGATTTTATTTATTTGACAGACAGCGAGAGAGGGAACACAAGCAGGGGGATTGGGAGAGGGAGAAGAAGGCTTCCCGCTGAGCAGGGAGCCTGATGCAGGGCTCTATCTCAGGACCCTGGGATCATGACCTGAGCTGAAGGCAGACGCTTAACGACTGAGCCACCCAGGCGCCCCCCATGTTTTCTTTACTGATCATGTCTCCATTTCCCCAGATAGAACCATTGTCTTCCTATGATTTTTCTCTAATATTTCATCCCCATGCATATATCCCTAAAAGGTATTTACATTTTGAACTTTATTCCATACTGTATTCTTTTATGACTGCCTTGTTTATGAAACTAATCTATGTTGTGTGCAACTGTAGTTAAAATTGATGGATATATATATATAGCATTACAAAATATCTCATAACTTATCAATTCTTATGTTTAACATTAGTGTTGTTGCTGAACGTTCTTGTGGGTGAGTCCTGGTACCCAAATTCTCTAATATTTAGGAATGAGTATCTTCAAAATTAATAAGCAATGCTCAGCCTTTCCCGAAGAGGTTGTACCAGTTTACTTCCCCACTAGCAGAGAATATGTCCGTGCAGCTCCTTCACACCCTAACCAACTATTGATACTGTCACTCTTTTCCATGGAGCTTTCTTACTGAGTGTAATACCTCAGGTGGTTTTAACTTTTGTATCTTCCTGATTTCAGTGAGGTGTTCAGCATTTTCAAGATCTTTATTGGTGATTTTGAATATTATTCTGCACTGTGCTTGTGCAGGTATTTGTTCCTTTTTTCAGGTGGTAGAATCAGACTTGTAGGGCATTATTTATTGTGCATTGGAGTCCTTTGTCAGATCTGTGCACTGCTAATCTCCAACTTTCTGGCTTTTGTTTTAGTCTTCTAGTGTTGTCTTTTGATGAACGTAAGTTCTTCATTTTAAGATAGTTCCAATTTATTGAGCTTTTTCTTTACTGTCAGCATTTTCATGATGTATTTAAGAAATCTTTTTTGAGGAAATGATATTTTTTGTGTTATTTTTGAGAAGGTGTCTTGGTTGATTTTTTTTTTTTTGGATAATATCAAAAAGTATAAATTTTTATTTTTTTAAAATTTTATTTGTTTGCTAGCACATAGAAAGAATAGCTTTTTGTATATTGATAATGTATTCAGTGACCTTGCTGAATTTACTTTAAAATACTAATCATTTTAGAGTCCTGTGGATTTTCTGCATACGCAGTTGTCTGCAAATTATGAATGTTTTGTTCTTTCCAGTCCTTCTACTTTTTTTTTCCATAGCTTATTTCAGTGGTTTAGATTACGCAGAAGAGTATTGAATAGAAATGATAATAACAAGCCTGTGTGTATTATTGCTTGTTTTGTGGAAGGGGTTACAGGAATGGAAATCTTCAGCATTTCATTAATTGTTTTAGCTGAAATTTTTGAGTTATTTTTGAGACTTATTTTTTATCTGATTAAGGAGATTTCAGAGTGGTCGAGGATATCTGTGTGTGTGTGTGTGTGTTTTTAAATCATGAATGGATCTTAAATTTAGTTTTCTTCAGTATTCATTTGACTTTTCTCATTTATTATACAAACATAGGGAGAACATTCAGGAAAGCATACCAAAATAAAACCAACTTGACATTCCCAGAATAAACCCAATTTGGTCATAATATATTTTATTTAGTACATTGCTGAATTTGGTTTGCAAAAAAAAAAGCTCAATAAATTGGAATTATCTTAAAATGAAGAACTTAACATTCATCAAAAGACAACACAGCACTAGAAGACTAAAACAAAAGCCAGAAAGTTGGAGAGATTAGCAGTGCACAGATCTGACAAAGGACTCCAATGCACTTTAGGGTTTTTGTATCCATGCAGGTAAGAGATTAGCTTGTAGTTTTCCTTCCTTAAAATATGTTCGGTAACAAGGTTATGCTAGCCTCTTGAAACTGGGAAGTTTTTTTTTTTTTTTTTTTTTTTCCTGTTCTTTGGAAGAGCTTGTATAAAATGTACAGTGGGCCTCCTTAAATTTTGGTATAATTTAGTAGTTAAGCCACCTGGGCTTGGAGTGTTTGTATTGTTTTGTTTTTTGAGGAAAGGGTTTAAATTATGGATTTAGTTCCTTTAATAGATACAGAATTATTCGTACTTTGTTTCTTTTGAGTTTTTCTAAGAATTTCTCCATTTTCATTTAAAATTTGAAATTCGTGGGCATAAACTTACATATAATAGCCTCTTAATGTTTTAGAATTATCAGTATTCTTTCCTTTTTTATTAAGATGCAATTGATGTACAGCATACTAGTTTCAGACATACAACATAATGATTTGGTATTTGAACATACTGCAAAATGATCACAGTAAGTCTAGTTAACCTCCATTACCATACATAAAGAATTTTTTCTAGTGAAGGGAATTTTTAAGATTTACTCAGCAACTTTCAAATATGCAATACAGTATTAACTCTAGTCATTATGCTGTACATTATATCCCCATGACATAATTGTTTTATAACTGGAAGTTGGTACCTTTGGACTCCCTTCACCCATTTAACCCTTTCTGCCGCCTCTGGCAACCACTGTTCTATTCTCTGAATTTATGAGTTTTGTTTTGGTTTTGTTTTTGTTTCTTAGATTTGACAGATAAGTGAGATCACACAATATTTGTCTTTCTCTCTCTGACTTACTTGACATAATGCTCTCACATTCCATCCAGGTTATTGCAAATAGCTAGATTTCATTACTTTTTATGGCTAGATAATATTCCATTATATTTGTGTAGCCTGTTTTCTTTATCCCTTCATCCACTGATGGACACTTAGATTGTTTCCATGTCTTGGCCATTGTAGATAGTGCTGCAGTGAACATGGGAGCATATATCTTTTCAAGTTAGTGTTTTCCTTTTCTTCAGGTAAATACCCGCAAGTGGAATTGCTGGATCATATGGTATTTCTACCTTTAATTTTTTGAGGAACTTTCATAGCATTTTCCATAGTGGCTGCATCAGTTTGCATTCCCACCAACAGTGCACAGGGGTTCCCTTTTCTTCACATCCTTGCTAGCAATTGTTATTTCTTTTTCTTCCTTTCTTTCTTTTTTTGACAATAGTCATTTTAACTGCTATGGGGTCAGAATGGGGTTAGATAATCTGATTGTGGTTTTGATTTGCATTTTCCCAATGATTTAGTGATGGTTGAGTATCTTTTTCATGACCTATTGGCCATCTGTATGTCTTTTTTTTTTTTTTTTTTAAATAACTGTTCAAATCCTCTGTTTTTAATTGGATTATTTGGTTTTTTGCTGTTGAGTTGTACAAGTTCTTATATATTTTGGATATTAACCCCTTACAGATACATGATTTTCAAATACTTTTTCCCATTTAATAGGTTGCCTTTTCATTTTGTTGATGATAGAATTATTGACATCTCTTGACATTGGTAATTTGTGCTTTTTTCCTTTTTCAGGTTTATTAATTTTTTTAAAAGATGAACTTTTGACTTTGATTATTCCCCCCACTCTATTATATTTTGCTTTTATATGTCGTTTTTTTCTTCCTGTAGTTTTATTTGGTTTAATATACAGTTCTTTTTCTAACTTCTTGAAATAGAAGTGCTTTGATAATTTATTTGGAGATAAAATTTGTATATAATATATCTATCATTTAAAATTTTTACAATTTAGTGGTTTCAGTATATTCACAAAATTGTGAAAGCATCACCACTAATTCCAGGATCTTTTCATCATCACAAAAAGAAAACAACCCATTAGTCATGACTCCCCTCCATTATTTCCCCATTCCCTGTCAGTTACTAATCTTTTGGTCTCTATGGATTTGCCTACTTTAGATATTTCAAGTAAGTGGAATGATGTAATATGCAGTCTTTTATGTTTGGCTTTCTTCACTTAGCATAGTATTTTCAACATGCATCCATATTTACCATGAATCAGTGCATAATTCCTTTTTCTGGCTGAATAATATTCCATTATATAGTTATGTCACATTTTCTTTATCCATTCATCAGTTGGTGGCCATTTGGGTTGTTTACATTTTTTTGGCTATTATGAATAATACTCTTAAGAACATTTATTATAGAAGTTTATATACCTAGGAATGAATTTTTGGATCATGTGTTTTAACTTCTTGAGAAATTGCTGAACTGTTTTCCAAAGCAGCTGCAACCATTTTATATTGCCACCAGCAATGTATGAGGGTTTGGATTTTTTCCATATTCTTATCAGTACTTTTTATTTTTTAGATGATAGCCAAACTAGTGGGTGGTAAAGTTGTATTTCATTGTGGTTTTAATTTCTCTAATGATGATTAACCTTTGGCCGTGTATATTTTCTTTGGACAAATGTCTCTTTAAATCCTTTGCTCATCTAAAAATTGGGAATTTTTTTTTTTTTTTTTTTTTTTTTTTTTTTACTGTTGAACTATAAGAGTTCTTTTTATATATTCTACATGTTAGACCCTTATCAGATATATGATTTGCACATATTTTGTACATTCTGTGGGTTGTCTATTAGCTTTTTTGATAGTGTCCTCCCTGTAGCACAAGGTTTTCTTGCTTCAGTTATTACATTTAGCTCTAATATTAATTTTGAATTAATTTTTGCATATGGTGTAAGGTATGGCTTTAAATTCATTTTTTTTGCATGTAGATATTCAGTTGTCCAAGAACTATTTGTTGAAAAGAATATTCTATCCTCCTTGAATGGTCTTAACATCTTTATAGAAAATCAGTTGGTCGTAAATGTAATGATTTATTTCTGAATTCAGTTCTGTTCCATTGATCTATGTCTATCCTTTGGCCTGTGCCCCACAGTCTTGATTATTGTAGCTTTGTGTGGTAAGTCTTGAAATTAGGGAGTGTGAGTCTTCTAACAAATCATTTTAGGTATTCATGGTCACTCGCAATTCTGTATGAATTTTAAGATCGGCTTGTCGGTTTATGCAAAGAAGACAGTTGGGCCTTTGAATCTGTAGATCAATTTAGAAACTATTGCCATCTTAATACTAAGTCTTTGAATCCATGAACATGAGGTGTCTGTTTTCTTTCAAAAATGTTTTGTAGTTTTCTTTGTACAGATATTGCCCTGTATTTGTAAGTATGTTTATTCTTTCTTGATTCTGTTGTAAACTGTTAATTTCATTTTCAGATTATTCTTTGCTAGTATATAAAAATACTGATTTTTGTTTGTTGATCTTGTACCCTGCCACTTTACTGAACTCCTTTAGCCCTGATTGTTTTGTGTGTGTGGATTCCTTGGGATTTTTTTATGTCCAAGATCATGTCTTCCTTGAGTAGCATTTAACTTTTTCTTTTCAATCTGATGTTTTTGTTTCTTTTCCCTGCTAGTTTCCCTGGCTATAATCTTCGTACAGTTTTGAGCAAAAGCGACAAGAGTAGACATTCTTGTCTTGTTCCAGCCTTATGGGGAAAGCTTTCAATCTTTGACCATTAAGTATGATGTTAGCTACGGGGTTTTGTAGAAACCCTTTATCAGGTTGAGGTTGTTCCCTTCTGTTGCTAGTTTATTGAATTTTATTTTGATCGTGAAAGGGTGTTCAATTTTGTCGAATACTTTTTATGTGTCTTAAGATAATCATGTAATTTTTGTTCTTTATTAATATGGTGTATTTCACTGTTTTTTTTTTTTTTTTCTTTTTTTATTTACTTGACAGAGAGAGACAGAGAGAGCAGGAACACAAGCAGGGGAGTGGGAGAGGGAGAAGCGGGCTTCCTGCTGAGCGGGGAGCCCGATGTGGGCCTTGATCCCAGAACCCTGGGATCATGGCCTGAGCCGAAGGCAGATGCTCAACGACTGAGCCACCCAGGCGCCCGAGTTTCGTATGTTGAACCAACCTTGCATTCTTGGGAAAAGTCTCATTTGGTCATGGTGTGCGCAGTTCTTTTTATCACCATTGCATTTGATTTGCTAGTATTTTGTTGAGAATTTTTATTTATATTGATAAGGTCTGTATGTCTATGATTTTCTTGTATGTCTTTGCTTTTGGTATCAGGGCAGTACTGGCCTTGTGACTGAGTTGTAAAGTGTTGTCTCTTGCATTTTTTTGTAGGACTTTATGAAGAATTGGTATAATTTCCTTTTTTAAGCCTTTGGTGGAATTCAACAGTGAAGCCAACTGGTCATGGACTTTCTTTGTGGGAAGTTTTTGATCACTAGTTCAGTTTCTTTCCTCATTATACATCTACTCAGATTGTTCTTTTTGTGTCAGTTTTGACAGTTTGTTTTTGTAGGAATTTGTTCATTTCACCTAAGTTTTCTAATTTGTAGGTAGTTTTCCCCTTTTTATTTCTATAAGGTTGGTAGTAGTAATGTCCACACTTTCATTTCTGATTTTAGTAATTTGAGTATTTGATCTTTTCCATGGTCAGTCTAGTTCCAGATTTGTTAATTTTGCAGATGTTTTCAAAGAACCAGCTTTGGGTTTTGTTGATTTTTTTTTTTTTTTTTTTTTTTAAGATTTATTTATTTGAGAGAAAGCACAAGCAGGAGGGGCAGAGAGAGAGGGAAGGAGAATCCAAAGCAAGCTCCCCGCTGAGCAGGGAGCCCCATGTGGGGCTCGATCCCAGGACCCTGAGACCATGACCTGAGCTGAAATTAAGAGCTGGATGCTCAACCGACTGCACCACTCAGGGGCCCCATTGTTGATTTTTTCCTCTATAGTTTTTCTAGTCTTTATTTCATTTATTTCTCCTTTAATCTTTTTTTACTTTTTCCTGCTTTTTGTTTTTGCTTTTTTTCTAGTTCCTTAAGGCAGAATGCTTAGATTATTGATTTAAGGTCTTCTTTTTTAATACAGCTGTAACTTTCCTTCCAAGTACTACCTTCACTGCATGTGATATATTTTAGTATGTTGTCTTTTCCTTCCTCTCCCATCCAAGTACTAACCAGGCCCGACCCTGCTTAGCTTCCAAGATCAGATGAGATCGGGCATGTTCAGGGTGGTATGGCCATAGATGTATTTTCATTCATCTCAAAGTATTTTCGAATTCTTGTGTGATTTCTTCTTTGATCCATTGATTGTTATTTCATTTCCACATATTTGTGAATTTTCCAGTTTTTCTTCTGTATTGATTGCTGATTGCATCATGGTCAGAGAACATACTTTGTTTGATTTCAGTCTTTTCAAATTTATTTAGACTGACTTTGTGGCATTACATATGTTCTGGCTTGTAGAATATTCGGTACGCACTTAAGATTGTGTATTCTGCTTTTGTTGGATAGAGTGTTCTACAGATATCTTTAGTTCTAGTTGGCTTATAGTGTTCAAATCTTCAGTTTTGTTGGTCTTCTGTCTTTTTGTTCTGTCCATTATTGAAAATGAAGTATTTATGTTTCCAGCTATTGTTGAAATAAGGTTTATCCCATCAATTATCTTTTTTTTTTTTTTTTTAAGATTTTATTTATTTATTTGACAGCGAAAGAGACCGCAAGAGGGGACACAAGCAGGGGGAGTGGGAGAGGGAGAAGCAGGCTTCCTGCCGAGCAGGGAGCCCGATGTGGGGCTCGATCCCAGGACCCTGGGATCATGACCTGGGCCGAAGGCAGACGCTTAACCAACTGAGCAACCCAGGTGCCCTCCCATCAATTATCTTTTTACTTCATATATTTTGGTACTTTTTTCTTAGATTCACCTGTGTTTATAATTGTTACATCTGCTTCATGGATTAATCTTTTTTCATTGTAAAACTCCCTTCTTTGTCTCCAGAGACATTTTTTAGAGGGAGAGGGGCAAAGGGGGGGAGAGAATCTTAAGCAGGCTCTGCACTGGGTGTGCCCTATGTGGGGCTTGATCTCATAACCCTGAGATCATGATCTGAGCCAAAATCAAGAGTTGGACACTGAACCAACTGAGCCACCCAGGTGCCTCAGCAGGGACAATTTTTGTTTTAAGATTTATTTCATCTGATGTTAGTATAGCCACTCCATCTCTTTTGATTACTGCTTTCAGGGTATATCTTCTTACATCTTTTTACTTTAAACCTATTTGTGTCTTTGTATCTCAAGTGTATTTTTTATATAGTGTATATTAGGTTCATGAGTCTTAAAAATCCATTTTGCCAATTTCTGCCTTTTTAGTTGGAGAGTTTAGTACATTTACATTTAATGTAATTACTGGTAAGGTAGAATATACGTCTGCCATTTTATTATTTACCATATTTCTTATGTCCTTTTTTTGTTCATTAATTGCCTTCTTTTGTGTCAAGTGTATATTTATTGTACCATTTTAATTTCCTTGTCTTCTTTTACTATATTTTTTGAGTTTCTTGATGGCTGCCCTGGAGATTACAAAAAGCATTTTAATTTATAACAATATAGTGCATATTAATACCAATTTAATTTCAGTAGTATACAAAAATTTGGCTCCAGTATTGCTGCATTCCCTTCCTCTTTTGTACTCATAGTGTCATACAGATTACATATTTATACATTGTATGCTCATCAGCCCAGATTTATAATTACTGCTTTTATTCAGTTATCTTTTAATAAGATAGAAAAAATGTAAACAAAGACACAGTTATAGTCTATTTTATTTACCTGTGTACTTTTTTGGTGTCTTTGTTATTTTGTGTGTATTTAAGTAACTGTCCAGTGTCCTTTCATTTTAGCCTGAAGGACTACCTTTCGTATTTATGTAGGGCAGGTCTGCTAATAAATGCTTAGTTTTTGTTTAATTTGGGAATGTCTTAAATTCTTCCATTTTTCTTTTTTAAGATTTATTTATTTATTTATTTGACAGGGAGAGACACAGCAAGAGAGGGAACACAAGCAGGGGGAGTGCGAGAGGGAGAAGCAGGCTTCCCGCCGAGCAGGGAGCCCAGTGTGGGGCTCGATCCCAGGACCCTGGGACCATGACCTGAGCCGAAGGCAGACGCTTAACAACTGAGCCACCCAGGCACTCCACATTCTTCCATTTTTGAAAGGATTGTTTTCTTGTCCATAGAATTCTTGGTTGAGTTATTTCTTTCAACCCAGATGAAACCCTGAATGTTTCATCTCACTGCTTTTGGTTTCCATGGGGTTGCTGATGAGAAATAAGCACTGCCTTAATCTTTTTTTTTTTTTTT
>NC_138377.1:122910032-123009249 GCF_054177405.1 Leptonychotes weddellii | reverse complement strand
GAGAGAGAGAGAGAGAGAGATCACAAATAGGCAGACAGGCAGGAAGAGGGAGAGGGAAAAGCAGACTCCCCCAGCTGAGCAGGGAGCCCAATGTGAGGCTCGATCCCAGGACCCTGAGACCATGACCTGAGCCAAAGGCAGATGCTCAACCGACGGAGCTACCCAGGTGCCCCAGCACTGCCTTAATCTTTTTGAGGATCCCTTGTACGTGATTTGTGAGGAGTTGCTTTTGTCTCGCACATTCCAAGATTCTCTTTACTTCTGGCTTTGACAGTTTGATTCTGATGTCTGTGTGACTTCCTTTGTATTTATTCTACCTAGACTTTATTGAGTTTCTTGAGGGTGTAGATTGATATTTTAAATCAAATTTGGGAAGTTTTTTGTCATTTTTTCTTTATATAATCTCTCTTCCCCTTTTTTCTCTCCTTCTGGGACTTTTAATATATGTCTATTAGTACACTTAATTATATCCCATGGGTATCCAAGACTCCCTTCACTTTACTTCATTATTTTTTCTTTCTCTTCCTCAAACTGGATAACCTTAATGTACCTATCTCTTGGTTTGCTCATTTTTTCTTCTATTTAAATCCTGAGATGCTGTACTGAATTTTTCATTTGTTATTGTACTTTTCAGCCACAGAATTTCTAATTGGTTCCTTCTTATAATATTAACTCTTTATTGTTTGGTGAGACATTGTTCTCATACTTGCCTTTAATCTCTTAGATGTGGTTTCCTTTTAGCTATGTAACCATACTTAAATTGCTGAATGAAATCTTTGTCTAGTGCTTAGAATATCTAATCTTTGTAAGGTAATTTCTTTTGATTTCCTTTTTTCCCCTGTGGATGGACCATATTTTCTTGTTTCTTTGTAGATCTTGTAAACATTTTGTCAAAAAGCGGATACTCAATTTAATATGACAAGTCTAGAAATCAGATTACCCCTCTTCCCAGGGCTTGTTGTTCTTTCTGTTTGTTGTTCAGTGGCTTTCCTCAACTTCTTCTGTAGAATCTCTACTTAGTTATCTTATTGGTCAACTAATGACTACAAAGAGATTTCCTTACATGCTTGGAATCAATAAGTCTCCAGCCTTTGCTAAGGGGCTCAGCATACCTTCCATGCTGAGCCATATAGCTTATGACACTATTGTAGCCTTCACTTGCCTGCTTGTGCAGAGCCTTAACCTTAACCAGAAGTGAGCTCTCAGGGCTTTCTTAGGTCTTAGCATGCATGTGGCCCTCTAGATGCCCAGAACTTTGTTGAGCTTTTTAAATCCCCCTATAGATATCTCATTCCCTAGCTTTTCCTTGTAAGAATTTTTTGGCAATCTGTTGTTTGCCCAAATTATTATTTACTACTTGAGGCACCAGATGTTTAACAGTTGCCTTTGATTGTTGAACAAACTTCCTCTGGAGAAAGGCTATTAATACTAGATGAGAGCTGGGGCAGGTCAAGCAAAGACAGCCTTAATAAAAATGAGAACTTGCAGGGAACTACCAGAAAGGTCAAGTAATGGCAATCTCTGAGGATGGGATTTGAGCTCTGACCTTGTTCTGTCCCTTACAGTGGTTGCCAGGCTGCTAATTTTCACTGTGATTGTGGGCTGTTTATTTTCAAGGTGACTGCAGAGCCAAGGAGGAGGAGATGGAGTATTGTAAGTTAAAAGGCCACAAAGCATACTGTTTTTACCAGGATCCAGCTGATGTTCCTCAATTACTGTTAAGCCTTTGTTTCATTTCCAGAGTTCTGAAAAAGTTCATTCTGACAGTTTTTGCCAGTGTTTTCTTTTTTTAATTTTTTTTAGATTTTATTTATTTATTTGAGAGAGAGAATGAGAGAGAGCACATGAGAGTGGGGAGGGTCAGAGGGAGAAGCAGACTCCCTGCTGAGTAGGGAGCCCGATGCGGGACTCGATCCTGGGGCTCCAGGATCGTGACCTGAGCCGAAGGCAGTCGCTTAACCAACTGAGCCACCCAGGCGCCTTTTGCCAGTGTTTTCACTGCTTTTATAGAGGAAAGAGTTTTTGGAGGTACTTACTTGGCCATTTACCTGACATCATCCTGATCATCGATTTTTTTTTTTTTTTTTTAATATTTCCAGTATGTGCATCAAAGGCTCTAAGTTTCCTTCCAAGTATGGGTTTAAGTGCATTCTGTGACTTGTGGTGTCTTTTTAACTATCACTTAAAAATCTTTTCTGATTTCCATTGGAAATGTCTTGTTAACCTCTGACGAAGTGTGTGGTTTATTTTCAAAATACTGGGGACTTCTTGTTGTCTTTTTGTAATGGAGTTGTTCTATAATCATAATGGAATGAAGATGAAAATCTTCCATATGATTTCATCTTGAAATCTGTTGAGGCTTTCTTTATGGTCTAGCATATATGCCTTGGTTTGTTAAATGCTCTGTGTACATTTGTAAAGAAATTGTATGGGGCACATGTTCATGCCTTGTTCTTTTTATGTCTGGAAGGTCCGGTTTGTTGATTTTACATTTCACATCTTCTATATTTTTTTATTTTTGGTCTGCTTATCTGACCAGTTTCCAAGAGAAATGTATTTTTTGTTGTTACGGATTTTTGTAGATAAAGTTTTAGAATTATAGCCTCCTTATGGATTGATTTCTTTATACTTACGAAATGTCCTGTTTTTATCTCTTATTTTTGCCTTAAAGTTTACTTTGAGGGGTGCCTGGGTGGCTCAGTTGGTTTAGCGGCTGATTTTGGCTCAGATCATGGTCTCAGAGTCCTGGGACTGAGCTCCACATCAGGTTCCCTGCTCAGCTCGGGGAGTCTGCTTTTCTCTCTCCCTCTGCCTGCCCCTCCCTCCTGCTCGTGCTCTCTACCTCTCTTTCTCTCAAATTAATAAAATAAAATCTTAAAAAAAAAGTTTACTTTGACAGTAGTTTAGTTACACCAGCTTTCTTTGCTTAGCTTTGGCATGGCCTGCCTTGTACTGTGTATTTCAGCCTGTCATTGACCTTATATTTTTAAGAACTGATTCTGTTAAGCAGCAGATATTGGAAATTTTGAATTTTTTTTTAAATCAGTTCTTCCAGTAAGTGTCTTAATTGCAGTTTTGGGGTTTTTAAACATCTGTTAATATACTTAGGCTTTAATCTGTCAACTTTATTAGATCTTCTCTTTGTCCTTCATATCCTGTGTGACTGTCTTTTAGATTAATCAGGTATTCTTTATTCAGACTTCCCTTTTCTGTTGTTTGATTAAACATTCTTCCACTGTTCTACCCTAGTTTTTTCATCCCTTCCTGGAAAATGCCGGAAATTTCTAGAACTCCGATTACCTTGTCCCCACAGTTTTTGTGGTATTGTTACTATGCATTTTAACTACATGTATGTATATTTTTAAACTCAAGAAAGAATTACTTTATATAACTATTTACTTAGTTTAGCTCACATACACTTTTTTTTATTCTTAACATATGTGGGTTCACTTTCCTGCTGCCAGAGGAACATCTTCAGTGTTCTCTTCAGTGCGAGTCTACCAGCAATCAATTTTTAAAATTTTCCCTGAAAATGTCTTTATTTAACTTTAATTTCTTAGGACATACTTATCGGTTATAGAATTCTTGGTTGCCATTTATCATTCCACTCCATATATGTTCATTATTTTTAGGCTTTTAAGGTTTTGTTGAGAAATCTGTTGCTCTTTTTTTGAAATCTCTTGTTATTTAATGTTTTGCAGTTTGTTTTCATTGTCCCCATGTTTTCTCTGCTGTTTCACTCTGAGTCTGCATACGATATATTTTTTTTAAATTTTTCTTGCTTGTGGGTTCTTGGGCTTCTTATATGTATGGATGGGTGTTTTCTCTGCTCAATTCACAATCATTGTCTATTCACGTATGTCCTCTGCTTCATTTTTCTCTTTTCCCTGTGACTGCAATTAAACATTGACTCCTGTTACTCATTTGATCCTTGGTCTCTCATCCTCTTTCTAGTATTTTCTTTCTTTTTTTTTTTTTTTTTTTCCCTCTCCCCCTTGTTTTGGACATTTTGGCCCTATGTGCTAGTCACTTCTTGTCCTGTACTGTATCTCATTTACTGTTAAGCTCTACCTGAGAGTTTCCAATTTCTGGTATTTTGGTGAGGGGTTTTTGTCTCTGGCTTCATTCTGGTTCATTTTTACCCTGAGGTGCCCTTGCGGTCCTAGCCTAGTGGACAGGGTGTCCTGTTAGACTCCCTGCTGGGCAGGGCCATCTTAACCTCTTTCCCTTTGTTCCTTCAGGTCTTAGACCCAAACCCCAGCGTCCCTGAGCAGTGATACCATCAGAGGGTCAGTGACTTGGGTGCTCTTGTGTTTGGCTTTCTCTTCTGGGTTCCTGCTTTCTTTCAGAACTGAAGTTGTAGTTCTCTACTGTCTTCTATGATCTCAGATGCTTTTCAGATAATGTTTGTCTTAATCAGCATTTTTTTATTTTCTGGAAAGTTAGTCTCAATAACCTTGTCAGCCACAACCAGAGACGAAACTTGAATGGTTTTAAATTTTGATTTAACCTTTGTTTTAATTCTTCTCTTGTACTGGTACCTATTGTGAATGGTTGCTGTAAAGAAATGTATAAGAGATGGCACATGTAAAGAGCCTAGCATGCATCCGTTGCATGGTAGTGAGTAATTTTTCCAATTTTCTTTCATTTTCAACATTTTTTTGTCCTCCTGCTTCATATAATTCTTGGAAAACTACTTTGTCTTTCCACTCAAGTTTTTTAGCTTTTATGCCAACCAGACCATTCACTGGTTTTAGTTACGTAATCAGATTTTAACTTTTAAGGTTTCCTATGGATCTTGTAGTTTCTGGGCATATTTATTTCAAAATTGCTTGTTCTTGGCTTTATTAGCCTTTATTTCCTTAGGTGTAGGTTTCATGTTAAGCTTGCTGCCTCATGATTCTGTTGGTCTTCTGAAAATATTTGGTCAATATTGGTTGTAACTTGTATTTTAAAATGGCCTTTGCATTTGAGATTGCCTGAAAGTGGGTGTGCACATACCATCTAAGTTTACTCCAGCCTACCCTCAGGATGGGAGAGCACTTCATAGGTGACAGTGAGCACTGCTAGAAAGTGGCTGTAGCAGCCACTTTCCTCTTTACCTGGATGCAGTAAGGCATTAGGGGCTGCCAAAGACAACTTTTCTTAGTTTATTTTTATTAGCTGATAGATTTTTATAAAAGTAAACTTCACTCATCAACTGTTTAAGTGGAAGAATAAAACACTTAGTAAAGACATAAATGCTTGATTACTTTTCATTTACTTTTTTTCATAATATTGAGCTGAGTCTCTAGCATTCTCGGAAGCTGACCAGTAAATTGTTTCTCACTATCATTGTGAGCTCATGGATGTGATGTGTTTGATGTGTCTTGATCCACTGCAGTTATCTGTTTTTGTTCAGATTGTCCAATCTTTGAACAGTTGAGCTCTCACACCCAGTAGGGTGGCTATAAGAAAAAAAAAAAACAGGCAATAACAGCTGTAGAAAAAACAGAGCCTTCAGACATTGCTACTGCAAAATATTACAGCTGATTTGTAAACAGTTTAGCAGTTTTGAAGGATAAACATAGAGTTTACTATATGACTCAGAAATGTGCTCCTGGGTGTTGACCTAAGAGAAATGGAAACGTGTCCCCACAAAAACTTGAATATGAATCTTTATCACTTATTATTCATAATATCCCAAACATGGAAACGATTCAGATGTCAGCTGATGAGTGGATAAACTAGTGTGTGGTATATTCATACAGTGAAATATCATTCGGCAATAGACAGGAATGAAGGCCTAATTCATGCTAAAATACTGATGAACTTTGAAAACAATATGCTAAAGTGAGAAAAGCTAAAGACCCTGTGTTACATCATTTCATTTCTGTGAAATACCCAGAATGAGCAAATAATGTAGGTATAGAAAGTGGATTATTGGGCTTTTTTTTTTTTTTTTTTTTTTTTTAAGATTTATTTAGAGAGAGAGTGTGTGTGTGGTGGGGAGGGGTAAAGGGGGAGGAGGAGAGAGAATCTTAAGCAGACTCCCTGCTGAGCACAGAGCCCGACACGGGTCTCTATCCCATGACCCTGAAATCATGACCAGAGCCAAAACCAAGAGTTGGACACATAACTGACTGAGCCACCCAGGCGCCCCAGTTATTGGATTTCTTTGGACTGGGAGAAGTTGAGGGGAAATGGGGGTTGAGTGCTAAAGGGTACTCATTTCTTTTTGCAGTGATGGAATATTCTAAAATTGGTTGTGATCATGATTGCACAACTCTGTGGAAATACAAAAACCATTGAACTGCATGTTTTTAGTGGGTGAATATGTGACTAAGGAGAAAGGAATATTTGCATTATGTAACAGGATTAACTTTCTTAAAGTGTTCTTATGAATTAGACTAAATCCTGTTTTAAAATGGTCTGAACACACATGAAGAGACTACTTTTAGTCATCATACAATAAACTGTCGGTGCTGGGAATACAGATGTGAGCAGATGTGTCTGCAGAGAAGATGTAGAGAAGAGCTGTGAACTGTATGCATGTAACCACAGGAGTGTTGTGGGGAACAGGGACACATAGTTGAGTTATGCTAAGTTACACAGAAACATCTGGACTGAGGGGGCATGATAGAGAATGGCAGTGTGGGGGGGTTCGTGATTGCAAGAATGATTTCCTACATACCGGTAAGGGAGATCCTCTCTCTGAAGAAGTGGCATTTATGCTGAAGACCCCAGTGAAGAAGAGCCAGCCATATAGAGGAAGTGATTTAATACCAGGGCAGAACAAACAGGAATGTCCTGGGGTAGGTGGGATGGGTCTGAAGTTCGTATAGTTGGGGGGTGGGAAGGCCCTTAGTGGGGTGGGAAGTGTGTTAAGTGGTAAAGCAGAGTTAAAAGGAAGCGATTTCAGTAGTCCAGCTGAGGAGTGTGTTGGCTTGGACTAGTATGGTAACAATGGAGACAGGGGTAAGTGGACAGATTTAGTGTGGATTTCAGAGTAGGTTTAATAGGACTTGCTGATTGTGGCGGATGAGGGAGAGTAGAATCAAATTTGCCTGGCAAACTTAGGTGGATCCATTTTCTGAATACTAAGAGGAAAAAGGGTACAATTAACAACTCTGTGGAAATGAAAGAATGCAATGAAAGAATGCTAAATCTTATAAAAGTTAGAGAGATTAAGTAGACCCTTGCCATTCAGTCTGAGAATTTCACCACAGATTTAAACAACTGGATTCTATTTTTTACCTATTAGATTCATGCAAAGTAAAGTTTGGTAAGGGTGTGGAGAAATAGTCCACATATAGTTGGGAATTCAGACTGGAATTACTCTTGGGGCAATTTTGGCCAACACCTATCAGCTTTAAACATAATGGTCATGAGAAATACGCACTTGTCAAGAATGTTTCTCTGAGAAAGTGAAAGTAAATGTAGAGCAATGTATATTGCCTTACTGTTTGTAGAACAAAAAATAACTACTAGGAAAGACCTGAATGTCCATCAGTGAAGATGTGGCGAAGCTCCCGGGATGGACTACCATGCTGCCACAAAACAATGACTCCAAAATACAGTATTTGAAAAAAGATGTGAAATATTACATTTGACCCTTTGTTTTTTTAAAAGCTGTGCATTTATGTGCTTTGTGCACATGAAAGAATCTTCTAACGGTACCTCCAGACTGGGGAATTTGAGGAAGGAGATAATTCTCACTTTTATTTTCCTTTCCTATTTGAAGTCATGCACATCACTTCTCGGCCTTTTGGCTAAGATCAGGGGAAGTTGTGCACACTACTGTCATTAGCTCTGAACGTGACAGTGAACCTCCTGGAGGACAGTCTTTGACCGTGTCTCATTCTCATGATAGAATTCTAGAAATATTGGACCGCTAACACCTGTGCAGGATGTGAGCACAAAGAGACTCAAACCTATGACCAAGAGCATCCCAGAAGGGTTACCAAGTTCTTTTCTTAAGAGATCACTCATTTTTATTTAAATATACTGTTTTTTAATATATCATGAGTTCCAGGGTGCCTGGGTGGCTCAGTCGGTTGAGCATCGACACTTGATTTCAGCTCAGGTCATGATCTCAGGGTTGTGCGTTTGAGCCCCACACGGGCTCTGCACTGGGTGTGGAGTCTGCTTGAGATTCTCTCTCTCCCTCTCCCTCTGCCTCTGCCCCGTGCATGCATGCGCGCGCTCTCCCAAAATAAATAAAATTTAATATATCATAAATTCCTTTGTCAGAGAGCTTACCCAGATTTTAAATTCTTAAAACAATTTTCTGAATTTTCTTGTGATTTATGTTTGCTATAGATGAATTGGAAAATTCAGTACCAATTTATACATCCTCCTGCCTATAGTCTACTTCGGTTGTTTGGAAGACTGTTAGTCCCTTTCTGTGTACTTCTGGACATTGTCATGCAGTTGTAATCCTGCTTTCCATGGTTTATTCTCCTTCCCCAGCTACTTAAGCATTCTCCTCCATCATGTGTGGAGACAGGAATATTATTAATGGCTAAGTTCCTACCTCTTAATGAGCGAAATAGTTATTTTCAGCTTCTCACCATTAATAGCTTTGTGACAAACATCTCTATAGGTAGGCATTTCTCTGCATTTATGAGTATTTACTTAGAGATTCTTAGCAATACAATTACTGAGTTGAACGGTTTTAATTTTTTAAGCTCCTTATGATTTATGGAAATGCTGTCCTTTTATAGTCCCTCCAGCAATTTGAGAGTGCTTGTCTTATGTATTATGCAGAGAAGAAAATTACCAAAATGACTCCTCACCACTGCATATTATACCTTTAATTTTTCTGGTTTGGTAAGCAGAATTCTTAGTTGAATTCCCATTTGTTTTAAAGTGGAACGACTTTTTTTTTTTTTTTTAAACAGCATTAGTGTTTTATCTTCTCCCTTGTTGAATTTCCTACTGACCTTCTTTTTCTCTTTGATTGGAAACGCCACCAGACACTCTGGAAAAACCAAACTGCCTGAAAGACCATTGTATTCCTTCCTTTGTTGTGAAGTTAAAAGAAAATATGTAGCTTTTTAATTCATTGTTACCTAGTTCCTGTGAATAAAATCCTGTGAGGAAAATGTGTTAAAATGGGCTTAGACAGGCAAACACTCCTCACAGGCAGTTTTGATTCTTTGGGATGTTAATGATGGCCAGGAATAGTGCTTGTCCCGAGTCACACCTGTGTAGCTCTGTGTCCCTGTGGAGGAAGGGTGTGTGTGTGTGTGTGTGTGTGTGTGTGTGTGTGTGTGTGTGTGCAGCTGTGAATCCAGATTTGGAATAGCTGTGACTCCACCTTGAACCTCTGTCCTTCGATTCTTTCCCAGTGAATACGGGATATGGACTAACTTTTTATTTTTTTATTTTTATTTTTTAAGATTTTATTTATTTGACACAGAGAGACACAGCGAGAGAGGGAACACAAGCAGGGGGAGTGGGAGAGGGAGAAACAGGCTTCCCGTGGAGCAGGGAGCCCGATGCGGGGCTTGATCCCAGGACCCTGGGATCATGACCTGAGCCGAAGGCAGACGCTTAACTGACTGAGCCACTCAGGCGCCCCGGGATATGGACTAACTTTTAAGTGTTCATTCTTAGGCACATCAGTTGAGTTTCTGGTTTTTACCAGCAGTCCGTCTGTTTCAGACAAAATATAACTTAGGTTATATTCAGAGAGCAGGAGAGAGATCAAATTTGTTTAATGTGCCTTTTTTTTTTTTTTAAAGGAAATTAATATTTAAAAGTAGGGGTCTTTACAAACAGTGCTATAGTTTAAAGTGCTTTGAATCTTTTTTTTTTTTTAATAAAGATTTTATTTATTTATTTGACAGAGAGACACAGCGAGAGAGGGAACACAGCAGGGGGAGTGGGAGAGGGAGAAGCAGACTTCCTGCAGAGCAGGGAGCCTGACGCGGGGCTCCATCCCAGGACCTGGAATCATGATCTGAGCTGAAGGCAGACGCTTAACGACTGAGCCACCCAGGCGCCCCTAAAGTACTTTAAATCTTAACCAAATGCTTAGGAAAATGTAGTCAGAATTTTTTAGAGATTTATTTATTTATCTCTTTATCTATCTATCTATTTATTTATTTATTTGACACAGAGAGACACAGCGAGAGAGGGAACACAAGCAGGGGGAGTGGGAGAGGGAGAAGCAGGCTTCCCGCGGAGCAGGGAGCCCGATGTGGGGCTCGATCCCAGGACCCTGGGATCATGACCTGAGCCGAAGGCAGACACTTAACGACTGAGCCACCCAGACCCCCATTGTTTTTGTTTTTTATTTTAACCTTGTAGAAGAAAATAATACCATCTTATTAATGGAAAGGCCACCTGATAAGATCTCATCCTCACAGAAAGTAGGGCAGGGGTTATGAACTGAAAATTGATAGCTACTGGTTGTTTTTAATTCTTCTGTTAGGAAAAAAATGCTTCAACTGTCTAATAGTCAAAGATGTTGTAAACCAGACAAGATATTTGGAAAGCAGACTTCCTCAGGGAAATCCTAACCTACCTTCCCCCATGGGGCCAGGAACCTCTTTTTTTTTTTTTTTTTTTAATTTATTTTTAAGTAGTCTCTACACCCAGCGTGGGACTCGAACTCACAACCGCGAGATCAGGAGTGGCATGCTCCACTGACTGAGCCAGCCAGGTGCCCCAGGGCCAAGAATTTCCGTTATGTACTGTGCTGTTTGTCTCTTCACTCACATGGTAGCTCATCATCGGTGTGATTCTTTGGACTGCTGCACACTGGGGTCACTGACTTGCAAATCTATAAAGGCAAGAGCTATAGCTGTTTTTCCTCCCTTATCATATTAGCTGCTGCCTGACACATAAGAATCTCATTCAAGGGCGCCTGGGTGGCTCAGTTGGTTAAGCGACTGCCTTCGGCTCAGGTCATGATCCTGGAGTTCCGGGATCGAGTCCCGCAGCAGGCTCCCTGCTCGGCGGGGAGTCTGCTTCTCCCTCTGACCCTCCTCCTCCTCCCTCTCATGCTCTCTGTCTCTCATTCTCTCTGTCTCAAATAAATAAATAAAATCTTAGAGAAAAAAAAAAAATCTCATTCAAGTACTTTTTTTAAACCTAACACATTGGCAGAACTTAGAGTTGGATAACACAAGTAAGTGTTGGTAAAGGTGTTCACAAATGCATAGAAAATGATGTAAGAGAAATTTATTTTAAACTATTAGAGGAGATTAGAAGTGAGGATGAGCAGTGTTGCAGGAATGAAAGTGAGCTTTTAGGGTGCCTGGGTGGCTCAGTTGGTTGAGCGACTGCCTTCGGCTCAGGTCATGATCCTGGAGTCCCTGGATCGAGTCCCGCATCGGGCTTCCTGCTCAGCAGGGAGTCTGCTTCTCCCTCTGACCCTCCCCCCTCTCATGTGCTCTCTCTCATTCTCTCTCACACAAATAAATAAATAAAATCTTTAAAAAAAAAAAAAGTGAGCTTTTAGTTTCTACTCTGTGCTTGTGTATTGTCTTGAGGTACTACCTTTTTTGTCTTTCACGTAAAGTGTACGTCCACCCCGAGTGCTAGTGTGTCACTTTGACATCTAAGCTAGCCCAGCCACCTTGGTCACATGGCTTCACCTCGTTTGAGCTTCGGTGTCAACACTTACAAAATAGATCTAATGCCTTCTCTGTGTGTTCTTATTTTTTTCATTTTTAATAATTCCAAAATATTCAATATGTGATTTATATAAACATTAGGAGGTATTTTATTATTTTTTTCATACTAAGTCTTCAAAATGCAGTGAATACATAGTTTAAAATTTTTCACTGAGATACACTTGACGTATAACATTGTGTTAGTATTAGGTGTATAACATGATTTGATACATGAATTTATTGCAAGATTATATGCAGTTTATTCTAATGACCTACATTATATTTCACATTCACAGCCTATCTTGATTTGAACTGTAAATTTTCATCCAAAATAGTTGATATGTATTTAAGTCTTATAAAATATAAAGTTGAAAATGTAGATTCACATTGTTCTGAACCATACTAAAAGTGTTCCAATAACAGACCCAAGTTGCCATTTTTTAATTCAAATGTTAATTCACTTCCCTAGTTGGAATAGCTACTTTTTAAGTGCCCAGTGGCCCCATGTAGCTAGTGTGTTCTGAATGGGACACGGCAGTCCCAGAGGAATGTGGGACACAGTCTGGCAGGCCAGGGGGTGGCATCCATCCTCTTTGGTTCACCTTAGGATTCTTGAGCCTGGCAGCCAATCCAAATTTGCTTATGTCCTTGGCTCTCGAAGTGAAATTTCTGGCTGTCCTGTTTACTGTGGGGATGATTTCGTTGCTCCATATGCTGTCCCCTTATGAGACAGTCTCAGAGTTTGACCAGGAAGCAGAACCATGATGGTTATTATGGACTCTAAGGACTTATTTATTAGAGGACTTAGATATTATAGGACTTAGATTACGTTGTTGAGGGGGGGTGGGGTGGGAAGGTGAAAGGTCACAGAAGCATCACTAAATAGCCCTCTTGAAGTACTGGTGTAGGTGGACAGTCGGGGCTCACAGGGCACCTTAGGCGAGACCGATCTGGCTGCTAGGGTCAGGCCTGCAGGGGAGCCGGTGGAGAATCTGTAGAAAGCTGTTGCCACTGCCCCCAGAGGTGGGTCTGGGCTTGCTCTTTTCTCCAGGGCCTGTTGTAGGGCGGAATCACAGATGTGGAGTGCAGGAGAGCAAGCACGAAGCTGGATGCCAGCATCTTTGTGTCTGTCCCTCACTGTGTCCAACTCTGCCGACCTCATGCTCTTTGACTTTCTCAGCCCAGCTCCACATGAGGTTGTCTGTAGAGAGGGGGACAGAAAACACTTGGACTTGAGGAGGAGAGTATGGTATAGAGGGGCTCTGGTAGAAAGTGGGAGGGGGACCAACCCTGAGACTCCAGTCCGTGAAAGGAAATGCATCTTATCAGATTGTTCTAGAGCCTGTCCAAGGACTCTGCTCTTTCTCTTGCTTTATAAAGCAGGAAATGTGATGTTTAATTTCTAAAATCCTTGGTCTGTGTGGTACCATCCCCATCTGCTGGAATGTCAGGGCTTTGCCACTCAAAGCTAAGGCTTGATGATGTTTTGATCACAGGTAGGGTTACTCCCACTGCAGTGTGTGCCTTCCAACTTCTGAACGTAGGTGTTTTTATTTTTGACTAAAGAAGAAATGAGTACAATTATGGGAAGAGAGGGAACTGTGCAGAGGTCAAGGGTTAAAGCCGGAATCCATAAGTGAGGGGCCTGGACTAAGTAGATTCCAAAGTCCCCTCTTTTTTTTTTTTTTAAGACTTTATTTATTTGACAGAGACAGTGAGAGAGGGAACACAAGCAGGGGGAGTGGGAGAGGGAGAAGCAGGCTCTCTGCTGAGCAGAGAGCCCGATGCGGGGCTTGATCCCAGGACCCTGGGATCATGACCTGAGCCGAAGGCAGACGCTTAACGACTGAGCCACCCAGGCGCCCCATAAAGTCCCTTCTATTTTTAATATTCCGTGGTTTATTGAATTTAAATTATAATCCTAATTTTGTATTGTTATTGAGCTCCTAATGTCAAATTTAAAATCTTTTAATAAGGATTTTTCTTTGTAAAAATTTTTAGAAATTTTTTCGAGTTTATTTAGGGGATATTAAATCTTAGTTACCTTACCCTGTTTAATAACCTGTATGTTTTTCTTGTTTCAATATGTTCATTGTAAAACAGACAAAAGGAAAAGAATCTGATGTAGTCCCACTACTCAGGGATAACTAACATTTTAGCATATCCAGTATTTTTCTAACATATATATATCCATATTTATTAAAGCGAAAGCTTTCTGAACACACTACATAGTGATGTGCCTCTTTCTCTTCCTTTTATCTTTTAGAGTCCTTGATTTTCTGTGTCTCTGTCAGAGTTACATAGCATTTTACTGTGTAAATAGACACAATATGGGATTCTTAACCCAGATCCATGGATAGAATTCAGGGAGTCTAGGAACTTGGACAGGTGAATAGATCTTTATTTTCACCAATGTTTACCTGAAATGTAACATTTCTTTCTATTATAAATGTTGGCAACAAATCGCAGTAATCGCAGGGTCTAATACTTTGGCAATAATCCTCATCATCAGTAGGATGGTCAGACATTTTGTATCTGATTTCTTTACAGTCATTGCACATATTTTGAAATGTTGTCTATACTCATCTTTACTTCAAAATTATCACTGGGACGCCTGGGTGCCTCAGTCCATTAAGTGTCTGCCTTCAGCTCAGGTCATGATCCCCGGGGTTTTGGGATTGAGTCCCACATCGCGCTCCCTGCTCAGCAGGGAGCTGCTTCTCCCTCTCTCTCTCTGCCCCCCCCCACCCCGAGTCACATGCTCTCTCTCAAATAAAATCTTTAAAAAAAAAATACCCAAATTATTGTTATTTTATATATTTAACAACATTATTCTTAGGTATCAATAGGCTTTAGCAGACTGTCAAATTGTTCATGGTTTAAAAAGTTAAGAATTTCAAACTATTGGATATCATTTGCTTGCATATGTGTCTGTTTTAAACACTAGTAGAAAGTACCTAAAGTTAAAAGTTTTGGCTACATATGTGGTTATTTAGATATAGAATAAATCTCTAGAAGTAAAACTATCAAATAAGTATCTTTCAAAGCTTTGAGTGATGGACATGTCAGATCACCTTCCAGATATGTACAAGATTCATCTTTCCATAGGATATGAAAGCACCGAGTCCTTTTAAAAATCACTGGCTTTTATATTCTCTAGATGATCTGTGGTTTGGCACTGTAAGGGGTCTCCAGTTTGGTGTCATGTTTAAGGAACTTGTGCAAACTCCAAATTTGAACAGTAGAGCATCACACACTTCATTGTGTTTAGATCACACTAGTTTCACATGCAGCTCAGGCTCAGCCTCTGGCAGTATATTGTAGTCCAGGACCCTGGACCAGAGTCTTCAAGAACTTCTGTTCCACATGCTGCCACGCCAGGAGCCATAGATCAGGTGGAGCTGGACTCGAATCAGCAGTCCTCTCTTGTGTTCCATGGGGAAGAAGAAATTGTCGCTTTCAAAAATAATGCACGCACGTGGCAGTGGAGTCTTGGAAACACCAGAATGTGAACTTCACGTTTTGCTGAAGTGGGAGACTGGGGGGAGGATAATAAGAGGGGAGAGAAGTGTGTTAAGAATTGAACTCTTGGGGCGCCTGGGTGGCTCAGTCTGTTAACCGTCTGCCTTCGGCTCGGGTCATGATCCCAGGGTCCTGGGATTGAGCCCCACGTTGGGCTCTCTGCTTGGGGAGCCTGCTTCTCCCTCTGCCTGCCACTCCCCCTACTTGTGCTCTCACTCTCTCTCTCTGTCAGATACATAAAATCTTAAAAAAAAAAAAGAAGAAGAACTGAACACTTGATGGGTTGGTTTCAGTACAATGCTGCATGGGGACCTAAGTGGAAAAAAGAGAATCCACTAATAATTTATGGATAAAACCACCCTGAGTTGGGACATGTATGAGGCAGACCTGGCCTGAGAAAGTGCCCCAGGGTAGGAGAGAGGCAGAATAGCTTGGTCCCTGGATTTGGATCCCACCTCTGCCACCTAGTAGCTTTGTCGTTTTGGCCCTCTCTGGGCCTTGTTTGCTCTCTAGTGGGCGGGGAAAGATTTAATCAAGTGGTCTTTTAGATCCTTTCCTGCTTCTCTTTGTGGCTGACACTCATCTGGTGGGCGGGGCATTAGGGACTTTTGTCCCAAAGATTCTCTTCCGGTAGTGATTACTTGTTTGTCAATCCTTGCTAAAGAGCCTGAATTATGCAGAACACTCTTATTGGCAAATGATCAAACACCTGATTAGACCTAATCTTACCAAAATGTGAGATGTGTTGGAAGGCTCTTGGTATATACCTCACAGAATAGGAAGAAATGGCCAGAAAACTAAGCAAGGATCTGAATCCAGGGCCTTCAGTTTTGTCAAGATCTTGTCTCTTTGGAGCCTCTCCATAAGTGTGGGTTTCATTTTCTCCTTTTGCACGGTTGCCCTATTATCTGAGGAAGGGGATATGTTCACATTCTCTAGCATCATGAAGCCAGGAAATTGTTCCTCCTCTGCTATATCTAATTAGACAAATCCCAAAAAGGACTCCCAGTTAGCTTGGTGTGAGTTGTGCCCATACCTGGACTGGTCTCTGTAGTCCTAGGAATGGTTATTCTGGCCCACGTTGGGTCACATGTTCACCTGTGGACTGTCACTGTGATCAGAGAAGCAGAATCCTATGGGAAGACGGCATTTGCCTTTAGGGATGACTTGGATGCCATAGGAAGAAAAACAGTTCAAACAAGGTCCTGGTGTGTGGGAGATTTATAAAAACATGGTCTAGGGGGGCGCCTGGGTAGCTCAGTCATTAGGCGTCTGCCTTCGGTTCAGGTCATGATCCCGGGGTCCCGGGATCGAGCCCCGCATCGGGCTCCCTGCTCGGCGGGAGGCCTGCTTCTCCCTCTCCCACTCCCCCTGCTTGTGTTCCCTCTCTCGCTGTGTCTCTCTCTGTCAAATAAATAAATAAAATCTTTAAAAAAAAACAAAACAAAACATGGTCTAGGAGATTCATGAATGAGGCGGCAGCAGTCTTCAAACATCTGTTTGTATACATCTCATTGATTAAAAAAACAACAACCAAGATACCCCACAATGAGGTATCAATTCACACCCATTAGGATGGTCAATGTCAAAACAATAGAAAGGCGTGTGGGTAAGGATGTGGAGGATTTGAAACACATGTGCATTGCTGAATGTAAAATGGTGCTGCCACTGTGGAAAGCTGTGTGGTGTTTCCCAAAAATAAAACATTAAATGTAGAATTACCATCAGTTCCACTTCTAGGTATATACGCGAAGGAATTGAACCCATATTTGTACACCAGTGTTCACAGCAGTACTATTTACAAGAGCCAACAGGTAGAAATAACCCAAATGTCCATTGACAGTTGAGTGGATAAACAAAATGTGGTGAATACATACAGTGGAATATTATTCAGCCTTAGAAAGGAAGGACATTCCGGTACAAGCTACAACATGGATGAACCTGGAACCTTGGACACAAAGGACAGAATGTATGATTTCACTTCTATGAGGTTCCTGAAGTAGTTGAATCCAGAGGGACAGAAAGTGGTTACCAGGGACTGGAGATGGGGCTTGTGGGGAGTTGTTAGTGTTTAATAGGCACAGAGTTTCAATTTGAGATGAGAAAGTTCTGGCAATACACAGTGACAATAGGCGCACAAAAATGTAAATGTACTTAATGCCTCTATATTGTATATTTAAAAATGACCAGAATGGTAAAATTTTGTGTAGAGTTTACCACAGTAAAAAATTTAAAAAAATACAACGTACTTCTTGCATATGTAATTTGATATCTAATCATAAGTGAAAATGTATCCGGTAGAATAAAAATAGACCTGTTCGATACCTATTATCTATTTGAAAAATATGTAAACCCATTCTTTAACAGTAGGACCCTTTTCATTGTTCCTCTTCTCCTTTCCTCATATTTCTAGTCTACTTCTCCCATGGAATTTTATCCTCATGTAATATTTTACAATTATGGGTCTTTTGTTGATAATATGTTATACTTCTCAGCAACAAAAACAGTACATAAATTGAAGTTTTAAATTATTTTCTGTGACTAAAAGGCTGTAAGTGTTCTGGATTGCTGTGGCCTTTGATCACTAGGACAATTGGTTTAAGACAATCTCAATGTTACAAATTTTCATAAAATTTTCTTTAATGTTTATTGGAAGTGCTTCTTAATGAGATGAGACATTTAAAAAACCCATGTAATTTTGGATGACTCACTTACTGCTGGAATGACACAGGGTTTTCAACACCAAATATATTCCTATTTTTTGTTTTTATAGGTCTGTGCTCTGAGTAAACTTATTCACATAAATACATAGATGGGAAATGAAGGAGTTGTTAGAGCAGTGTCTCTCAATTGTTTGAACTCCTTGAGTTCTATGCAAAAAATCAGACATCTGTCATTATTTTTAGTCTTGTACTTGCTGACAGTTCCATTCACTCCTTCATATTTGTGACGAAGAAGGAACTGGAAGCCATCTAATTTGCGAAAAGATTTGTTACCTAAGTCATCAGTTACTGAATTTCTCAGTTTTTTTGAAAGTATACCAACAGTGCTTTATGAAGGTTTTAGATAACTACTATGTCTATCATTCTTTGACTTAGAGACCTTGTTTATCTCTGTTTACCTAAAGGGTTGAGAAAATTACTGTCAATTTGAAAATACATCTTTGCCAAGAAAGTATCTTAAAATGCTTTTTATCTTACCACTTTAAGTATGTACTGTCAAAACCTTGGGTTTCTAGATTCTAACTTGCTGTACTTACGGAAAATGTCAACCATAAAATCTCATGAAGTCAGTTCTTACCGTCAAACCAATTAGTTCAACCAGACTTGCCTTTTGTCAGAAAAAGTCTGACTTAATTTTCCCCTAACATTTTATTATGAACGTTTTCCAACATACAGAAAAGCTGAATGAATTATGAAGTGAACAGCCATCATACTCGCCACCTAGATTCTACAGTCACCTTTTGGTCAGGTTGCTTTACCATGTACCCATTTATATATCCCCTTAACCATTTAGAAGTACATCTTACTTTCATAATACACTTCAAAGTAAGTTACAGACGTGGATATGACTCACTCCTAAATACTTCAGTATGCATGTCATTAACTAATGTTTAGTATTTGTTTACAATTTTTTGAGGTAAAATTTCTACACAGTGAAATGAATAAATCCTATATGGATCACTAGATGCATCCTGAAAAATGCCCACACCCAACCCCAGTTCCCATCAGAATGTAGTGTATTACCATCCCCTCATAAAGGTTCCTCCTACCTCTTCTGGTTAGCTCCCTCCACTCCCCACCCTGTCTCCTGCAGAGGCAACCACCAGATTTCATCACATATTAGTTTTGCCTGTTTTCTAGAACTTCAAATGAGAGTGTGTATATATATGTGATTCCATTTATGTAAAGCTGCTTCTACTCTAAGATTCCTCCATGTTGCCTCTATCCGTTTATTCCTTTTGACTGCTGAGTCATATTCCAGTCAATACATATGCCACATTTTATTCCTCTGTTGATGGTCACTTGGGCTGTCTCCAGAATTTGGTGATCATGAATAAAGTTACTGTCGCCATTCACATACAGACCTGTTTGTAAACCCATACTTTCATTCCTCTTGGTTGAATACTGAGGAGTGGGATTGCTGGGTCATAGGATAGTGTTCTGTTTAGTTGTGTAAGAAATCTGCAGACTTTTTCAAAAGTGATCGTACCGCATATAATAATGCATGGAAGTTCTGATGGGCAACACTAAATGTTGGCAAAATGTGGAGCCAGTCTTTCTAATTTTAGCCGTCTTGTGGGTGTGTACATAGTTCCTTGTGGTCCAGTTTGCATTTTTTTGACTAATGATGTTGAGTACTTTTTCAAGTGCTTACTGACCAATTATATATTTTTGTGAAATATTTTTTCAATATTTTATGCTCTTTTGAAAAATACTTTTTTTCTTTTACTTTTGAGTTAAGGTTTCTTTATACATTTTACATACTAGCCATTTATCAGATATGGTTGCAGATATTTTCTCCCACTTTGTAGCTGTCCCGATTATTTTCTCAATGGTGTCTTGATGAACAGAAGTTTTTAACTTTGATAAGTTCAGTTTATCAAAAGTTTTTTTTTTTCAGTATTTTTTAAAGATTTTATTGACTTGAGAGAGAGCATGAATGGGGTATGGGGCAGAGGGAGAAGCCGACTTTCCACTGGGCAGGGAGCCCAATGAAGGGACTCAATCCCAGGACCCTGGGATCATGACCTGGACTGAAGGCAGATGCTTAACTGACTGAACCACCCAGGTGCCCCCCAAATTTTTTCTAATGATTACTTTCTCTGTCCTCCATTAGGAAACCTTTGTGTCTGTCCATTCCCCCACCCCAAGTCACAGAGAGTCTGTTTTCTTAGAGAAACTTTAGTTTTAACTTTTTAAGATCTCTTTGATCCATATTGAATTAATGTTTGTATATGGTGTGAGGTCAGGGTGCATTTTTTTCCCCATGTGGATATGTGGTGGTTCCAGCACCATGTGTTAAAGGGTCTGTCCCCACTGAATTACTCAAAAACCAGGTATATTATTGGGCTTGCATTGACCACGTGGATCAATTGGGTGGGAATTAACTTTTTTAACAATATTTAATCTTTCAGTATATGAACATGGTACATGACACTTTAGAATCTAAACATTGTTAATATTCATTTAAGAAATATTATAAAAATCACTTTTTCGGGCGCCTGGGTGGCTCAGTTGGTTAAGCAACTGCCTTCGGCTCAGGTCATGATCCTAGAGTCCCTGGATCGAGTCCCGCATTGGGCTCCCTGCTCGGCAGGGAGTCTGCTTCTCCCTCTGACCCTCCCGACCCTCCCCACTCTCATGCTCTCTCTCAAATAAATAAATAAAATCTTTAAAAAAAAAATCACTTTTTGTTATCATGGAAATAATTTGTGGGCTTTATTTGAAGATTATTTAAAAGCGGTCAAGGCTAAAATAAGCCAAGGATCCCATTTTTATGGTGGGACATAGAAAGTAAATCAGTTGTCGTCTCTCCTACCTTAATCTGTAATGTGATGTATAATGACGTATAACAAAAATCATATGTAAGCTTTCCCTGAATGTCTTAGCTATCATGTATGCTCTCTCATCTAAACTATTGTTTCACTTATTAGCATGCAGGTTAACAATAAATTATTCTCTAGAGTGTGAACTTCTGGGGAGTTGTGATTAACTCAAGCTTAACCTTTAATGTTTGGTGACTAGTGTAAGAGAAAGTTAGTAAGTAAACTGGGGCCTAGAGATTGGCTTTGATCTGAGAGGCAACAGAGAGCTGTTGAAGGTACTTGTTTAGTGGAGTGAACACCACGAAGAAAGTGGTGTTGAGTAAGAATGGGGTGAGTTACCTGGAAGAGACAATCTGGGGTAGAAAAACCCTTTTAAACTTGTAAATTTAAACTTCCTCAGAGTGTGGCCAGCATCCCAGGAGTGTTGACATCATTTGGGAGTTTGTTAGGATTGCAAGTTCTGGGCTTGACCCAGACCCACTGAATCTGAATCCCTGATTCAGAAAGATTGCCTAGTCATTTGTATGCCCATTAAAGTTTGAGGAGTCCTGCTCTGGAGAAGCTTGCAGTCTGCCTGGCTTGAGGGGTTAAGGGCCGTAGTGCAAACAGAGGAGTTGAAATGATCTTGACAGATGTCTGACTCCTTGCACGTTTGTTCTTTCTCTTTAAGTTGCCAAAGTGGATTTTCAAAATCATCATTTTGGTTTTCTGGATTTTTGGAGAAAATTATCTTTCAGACAGTCTTTTTAGAAATACATTATTAGAAATGCTACTTTATAGGCTTGTTAAAACCTGAAGAACCATAAATCATTGACTAAGTAGACTCGGCTGACTATAAAGTTAGTCATTTGAAAGAATCTAATGGGGACAAATGATCCAGTGTCATCCTCTGCTTTTCCCAGGGACTGGAATCTGGGGATGAAGTTGAGATTTTTGTAAAAGAGCTCAAGTGTGGTTGCTAAACAAACTATAATAGTGTGCTGCTTTAAGGTCAAAAGAGGGAAAAGAAAGGAGAGGGCAGATCTTATTTTTGTATTGTTATAATTGTGCAGTTACTAAAGGAACATCCATTAGCAGCCTGCTAACCTCACACATACACTGTTCATATTTTTCTGTTCCTTTACCAAAATTTCCATCAGCGCACAGAATCATCACATTGTTCTAGTCATGGTAGAGATGCAACTTTGTAGTCTGCTTATGCCCTTTAGTGTATTTTCCTCCTCTCCAGCTGCTTCCTCCTCCTCCTCTCCCTCTCATCCCTGGCCTCCCTAGCTCTGATGTCTGGTTCATCTTGGGCCCATGGTTGGGCTCATGCAGACACACCTTGCTTACCTTCTTCCCTGTTACCTCCTCAAAATCAGGTCTCCTTTTTCCTAGGATCACCTTGTGATATATCTTTCAACTTTTTGCAATCACCATCTGCCTTTGTAGAATGCCTTCATGGTTTCACAAGTGATGGCCTCCTGGTGCTGCTCTCATCTTATACTTCCCCTACTCCCCAGATGCTCAGGAATGGTGGCTGCGGTGGACCCCGAGCAGTTTTGTGCTAAGTTCTGCCGGCAGAGGAGTCATCAGAGGACAGACAGGTTCCGAAGAAGATGGAAAAGATCAGAGTTGAGGCCACTCCAAGCCCCTGAGCCAGAGTCCCTGGTTCACCTCTGCATTTTGAGTCTGCCAGGGGATGCTGTATTTTAGATTGCGGCAAACTTTGAACTTTGGGTCAGTTTACTTATCTCCCTGAGTTGTATGGCTACTAAGAAATTTGGGAGATTAACTGTAAAGAAGATAACTGATATTTTTTCAAAGGGAAATGATTTTAAAATTTTGAACCAAATTAAGAAACTTAAATCAGAAGCTTTGTGTAGGTATTTGTATAGGTATAGATAAAGGAAACTTGTAGGAAAAAGCATTTAAGAGAGATTGTTCAGTAGACTGCCTTTGAATGAGAATTTTCACTTCATCTTGCGCTGGTTACCAGCTTTTAATACTTCAGAGTGCTTAGTTGGTGCTTGGCAACAGATGATGAAAATAGCGTCCAGTAAAAAGGGGCAGGTTCCTGTCCAGCATCCGCAGTGAGTTTGAGAAGCAAAGAAAAGCTTTTGCTCAGTGAAATTACCCTTTGCCTTTCAGACCTCTTCCCTCACTGCATGTCAGCCTGGTTGACAGTGTGCTCCTCAAACTTTCTTTCAGTACAGAGGAAAGAGGTGGAGCAGAATGGTAAATTTGGAGAGAGAGGATTAGGCAGCCATTGGAAAAGAGGCTTTTTGAGTAAAAGGTTTCTGGAGGGGCACCTGGCTGGTACTGTCAGTAGAGCGTGTGACTCTTGATCTCGGGGTTGTGAGTTTGAGTTCCACGTTGGGTATAGGGATTACTTTAAAAAAAACCAAAAAAAACAAAACCGTTCCTTGAGTAAAACGTTTCTGAACACAACTGGCTGTGGATAGAGTGACCGTGCCTACCAGTTCACCTCCGGTCTCTGTTTAAGCTTGCTGTCCTGGTACAATTTTGTTTTAATTGAAGTATCATTAACATAGAGCGTGACGTTAGTTTCAGATGTACGGCCTAGTGATTGGACAGTTCTGTTTGTTACTCAGTGCACAGTAAATAATGTCGCCGTCTGTCCCCATATGTTACTACAGCATTATTAACTATTTATCTAGTGTTGTACTTTTCATCTCTGTGACTGACTGACTTTAAAACCGGATGTTTGTTCTGGTATGATTATTAAAATTTGCCCCCTTTCTCTCTCAAAAATGCCTTGGTTTGGATGATAAATTATATGGTCACCCTACTGAAAATAAAATACTGATGAAATACTTTGTGTCAGGCAGCGTACGAGACACTTTATGTGATCCTGAAAGGTAGCTGCATTTGCCACCCTCCAGATAAAAAGATGCTCAGAAAGGCTAAGTAACTTGGCCGAGATCAGCCAGTGGCAGACCTGGTGAGCAAAGCAAGATCTATCAGACTTTTAAAGCTATTTAATTTTTCCCAGCCTGCTACATTAAGCATTTAATGGGTACGGGCTCCATTGATTTTTAGGATCTAGTGAAGGAATCCTGCAGTGGTAGTGAAAGCCTTTTTCTGGAAGAAACCGTGGAATGGAGAATATCTGGATAAGGACAGAGGTGATGCTTGTAGTGGGGACGCTGGCAGTGAAGGTCAGGTTGTATTTAGATCCCGGAGCTTCTGGATGCGCGTGGCCTTCAATGTCCTTAAACAACCCTGCTGCTCGGGCCTGGGTCAGTCAGCTTGGGGTGGGAAGGCTGTGGAAGTTGTATACATATATTGCTCAAACTTTCATGTGCATACACAGCAACTGGGAATCTTGTTAAAATGTAGATCATTTCTGTAGGCCTCAGGGGGGCCTGAGATTCTGCACATGTAACAAGCTCCCGGTGATACTGATATTGCTGGTCTGCCACACTGGACTCTGGGCAGCAGGAATATGGTTAGTGATTAGGTTCTCTTTGCCAGGGTCATGCGGGTAGTCGTGTACACAAAACCCTCATTTTAGAGCTTGGGGAGGGACAGTTGCTTCTAGGCCTAAGTGGCCTCACTGTGGGTAGAAGGGACTATATGGAAAGGTGGTTTGGGGAGGGGAATGGGTACTTAAATATGGATGTTTTTAAAGGTAGCATTACATTTTTGTAGTTAGTACATACAGATTATTTTTAAAGTATACCCTTAGCTTGTGTGAAGTGGGGACATAGAGAAGCAGGAGGGAGTGTTCTGGGGTGAGGACAGCACAGCATGGTGCGGTGGTGAGCAGGGCTTTAACAAACACAGAGAGCAAGCAGAGTACCTACAGCCAGACAGGAATAACATGGATGGATGACACAGCAGCAAAGCTCTGGGGAAAAGAAAAAAGAAAAGAAAAAGAAAAAACCACCTCCAAGGGTAGGAGTCCCTCGCACGGCCTGGTCATGTCTCCCCTCGGCTATGCCTGAATGCCTCAGGGCATGAGGGGACATAGTGCAGGTGGCTCTGGCTAGCTTCTCCTGTGGCTAACAGCATCATCCCTGCCTCTGCCCACCTGGGACCCTGTCATGGGCAGTCCCAGGTGGGCCTGCTTCCTGTATCTGGTTCCTCCTTGTGGAACACAGGAGAACAAGCACTGTGGCGTGCTTCCAGCCTGGTCTAGGTGTGAGCAGCCCGCCTGCTGGGGCTGGGACTTGGCTCTGCCTTCTTTTCTGAGGGGGGAGCCTTGTGACTAGAGGTCATGATGGAAAAAGACTGATGGGGGAGAGCACGTTGGCAAAGAGGAAATGGTGGAGGTTCCACAATCTCTGGGCAGAGCTGGACTTCGTTGCTGAGCTGTGAGTGTCACAGAAGTAGGGCCTGGGTCCCGGGCAGCACCCCTGACTGAGGCATCTGTGAGCCTCCTGGCTGGCCAGTGTAGCTCTGAGTGCTCCTGGAAGGCCAGAGAAAGAGTATCAACAGAGCGGGGTGGGGGAAGCTCCTGATCTCTGACGAGGCAGAATACAACTGGGACCGTTTCTCCTCTTTCCGTCTCTCTGACAGTGTTCTAGCAGGGTCGCCCCAGTCTGTCCCTGTGGTTGCTGGAGGGTAGGGGAGCTGGACCTGACCTTTCTGCTCATGACTCACTGCCCATCCTGTTGGGGATGGGGATTGTCCTGGTCAGGGCAGAGCTTACCCTGGTGTGTGGGCTGTGGAACACACCTGAGCAGCCCACTGAGTCCCTTCCCTCTGCCACAGCTGACCCCTTTTCTCTGTGATAGACTGCTCCAGACAAGCCTGGAGCACCAGGTGGTGTTCCCCAGGGTCCAAGTGTGCCGTGTTTTTCTGAAGGTGATTCTCTTCCTCCGTGGTAAACACTGCTGTGTCAGGGTGCTGCTCAGGGCCACTTGGAGCACATAGATTTTTGCTAGCAGGATTGTGAAGCTTTGCATTGGGCTGCAAAACCAGGGCTTGAGCAAGCAGCTGGAGAGAGTCCAGGACTAGAGTGTTTTTGGGTTTGGGGGTGGAGAGCAGAGGGAGGGGAAGGGAGGGGCAGGAGGGCAGAGCTCCACAAGCAGGCAGTCGGCTGCTTTGGCTTTGCTGTCAGCAGAGAGGACTTCAGTCGTGCCTGAGGGCCGCTTGGCCACCATTGCTGGAGACCGGAGGGCGCTGCCTCGGAACCCTGACTTACCGGCACTGCACCCGGACTGTTCCAAGTAGCTGTTGTGCTGTCTTTTCCCGGGGAGGCAAGTCTCCTCCCTGTCGTCCCCTCCTGCTCCTCCCCCATTCTGTGAGGGATGATGCCGCTCTCAGTTGCACGGCTCAGCCGGCTGATGTCACTGGCAGCGGGAAGCATCAGCAGCCTGATCACATGCTGGCCCAGTCTGTAATGCAGACGGGATAGGGGTGTGTATGTGGGGAGGGGGGCTGTGTGGCAACTGCTCTTGCGCTGAGGCCCCCAAAAGTGCAGAGGCAGCGGCCGCAGCATCCAGCCAGCTTGGATGTCTGTTCCTTGGGCTTGGGGAAACTACTATTAATAATACTCATTGTTGATAATACTGGGGAAAACAGCCCTTAACTCTGGGGTTTCTGCTGTCGTCCTGTCCAAAGCAGACTTCCAGGACTCTGAAGAAACAGTTGCAAGCAGGATGCTTTTCCCCACCTCTGCGCAAGATTCTTCCCGGGGCCTCCCAGATGCAAATGACTTGTGCCTTGGCCTGCAGTCCCTCAGTCTCACAGGCTGGGACCGACCCTGGAGCACCCAGGACTCGGATTCCTCAGCCCAGAGCAGCACACACTCGGGTGAGTGCCAGGAAATGAGTTGGCTGGGGGAGGGGGACGCATGGGGTGGCGATCGAAGACATCCACAGCAACAGTTGTTCTCTTCCCCTTTGCATCACTCCCCCCCCCACCCCAATACAACATGGAGCTGTTTTGCAAGAGATGGAAATGCTGGCTGTGAGTGTGGCAGGACAGATGGTTGCTCGTAAAGGCAGGCATGGCTTTTCCACTTACCCTGATAAATTCCCTGGAGTTGTTAGTCTGCACCTGGGGTGGCCCTGAGAAGGGTCCCCAAGGTGACAGTCCTATGCAGAAAAGATCCAGCTAACCCCCTAGCGCCCAGGCCTGTCTTGGAGATGATGAAGCAAAACACTTTTAGGTGGGGGAGGGGACCTAAGGGGCTGATCACTGGATGTCCAGATTCTGTTTCTCAGTGGTTTTTCAAACTAGGGACTTGTATATGAGGATGGGTGGTCCCTGAATCATGGCAAGGGAATAATTTTAACCTCAGGTGAGTCTGGGTGACATTAAGATATTGGAATTGGCTTAACATATGGGTAAGAGCATTGAACCCTGGCAAGGGGTAGGCAGGGTCATTGGGGTGGAGTAACTCTAAGCTGCGGAGGCTTTGTTTTTCTTTGTGTGAAGGGTAACCAAATGGATGGAGAAGAGCCACTCCCCTTTAGGACCCCTTGTTGCCTTGGGAGGATTTGGTGGGGACAGATTGAAGGGGCTTCTTGGCAACCCCTTGAGCGGCTTCTGGTGAGACCTTCCCAGTGCCTGTTTATTTCCTTCTTGCGGTACATGGGGCGGGGGATGGGGGAGGGGGTGCGTAGGGTTGGCCGGACCCAAGTCTTGGAGTATTCAGGAAGAATTGGGAACTTAGGAAATATGATAGGGAACTTAAAATCCATGTGTTTTTCTTTATGTAAATTGTGTCTTAATAAAAAGAGTATCAGCAGCAGATACTTTGGGAAGATGGAAAGGTAGTGGGGGTGGGGCAGCCATTTGCTGTTGGTGCTGACCATGGGATGCACTGAGCCTGCCATCCTTCCCTCGCCTCCCCTGCTCCGGAAACTGACAGTCAAGGCAGCAAGGTGCTGTCTTGTTGATTTCTCTGGCCTCCACCCTGTTTGGCGCAGGTCTTTTTTTAGAATGCTTTGCAGAGCCTGGGACTGTTGTGTCTGTTGGCATTTTAATGGCCAGTTGTTTCAGCAAAATCCCATTTGATTGGGGGTAGGGGGCTGGATTTTTTTTTTTTTTTAATTTGATTGAGGATGGGGAAGAGCTTTGCCCTAAGTAACTACCTCCGGTTAAGGTAGAATTTCTTGAAGTACTGGCCTTGAGCTGACTCAGGTTTGTCCAGAAATGTTGGTAGGTGCCTTGTTCCCCTGGGCAAGCAAGTATGTATCCTGTGCCTGGAGATCTTGGCTCGGAGGCCATGGTCACTTCTCTTATGTGGTACTCTGAGGTCGACTTGGATGGCCTATGAAGCCGGCCTTGTCTTCAGTCCCACGGTATCTGAGCAAAAGACAGAAGAGCTCACAGAGGAGGTGGGCACCTGTCTGTGTGATCCCTGTTGGACTAAGGCACTATTTCGTTGACACCAGGTTGGGGCGTGGCCCTTCTTTGGCTCTGGTCTGTCTTAGCTGCAGGGGTCCTTTTGAAAAGTATTATAGCACATAGAATTGCAAGAGGACCCAGCTGGGCCTTGGAGAACATGGCCTGAAAGTCACTGTGAAATTGGGCTGTAAAAAATAGCTTGGACACAACCAAAATTTCTCTGGCTTCCCTGCTACTGAATGTCCTGTGCTTACGGCTATTTGTCTCCAAAGTGGGGATTGATTTATTTCTCCACCTTTCATCTCAGGCACTTTAGTGATAAATATTACATGATTCTGTGGATCAGGGAGGGACTGCACTCTGTGGCCCTAGCATTCACAGGGACCAGAGGGCTGCCCCAGTGGTATGATCTGGCTGTGGGCAGGGTTGGTGTGGCTCTGTCTTCCTTTCTGAGGGTTAAGGACACACTCATCCCTGACATCCGTGATGTCCTTGAGTTCTGAAGCTTTGGTGATGGCCACCCTCTTCTTCGTCTGAGCTCGGGGCCTTCTTGGAAAGCCCACATGAGGGTACCGCCTGCTGGAGTAGGAAGTAGGCCTCCCACCAGCCAGCTGCAGGGCCAGATTGGACACCCTTGCCAGCAATGTGGGAACATGCAGCCCACATTCCAGTGCCTTCACTGCCTTCCCATCTGAAGACCAACTAGCTCACTTTCTTCAGCGGGGAGGAGGTATTTCAACAGCTCTGGACAGTCCGGGAGTTATCCTCACAGCATGGTACTGGGCTGTCTGTGTGGAGCTCAAGGTGCACTCTTATTCCTTGGGCTCTGCTTGGTGATACATTGCCCCAGGTAGCTATGGCTTTACGTTTGACCATCTTCTGCCACTTTTAAGTATTTAGCAATGTTGGGGGCAAGGGTAGAGATGGCAGGGCTTTTGCTTGAATAAATTTAGCCAAGACTATCAGTCATTGAGCCCTAGCTGTGTGCCAGGTACTAGGTTATTCATCAGTGAATAAAATCCCCATGACTCTCAAGGGAAAAGCGGTGAGAAGGCATATCAAACGCAGCATGGTATTTGCTATGATGGGTGCTTCTGTTTTCTCCCCTAAGTGTTTTGGGGTGTTTTTTTGTTTGTTTTGGTGTAGGGACAACCTTTCATTGGGTTCTCAGCATGAGGCTGGAACATGGAGACCTTTCTGAAGGGACTAGGGTCCTTCTGCTGCATGGGTTCCATCGGCCTCAGAGGCCTGTTTGAAGACACTGGAGTGGAATCTGGTTTTGAGATTTGTGTCCACAAGGCCAGTATTCGTTTGGATATGGTACTTTGTGGGGTCCCGCTCTCTAGACTCTGCCTGCCCTGAGGCCTCGCCTCTTGCTGGGAAGGAAGCCCTTTTACTGTTAGAAGTGGGTGTTTCCCTTAGACCCCAGGTCTTGTGTCCAGCACTACCTTTGTCTTCCTGGCAGTGTCTTAAGTCCTGTATTGGAACAGCAGGGCTCTGAAAGCTGTCCTCAATAGCTCAGGATGGGGGATGGAATGACAAAAACCACTAGTTACTGACTGCTTTCTACGTGAAGTCCATCACGTGATTTTAATGCTTGCACAGTCCTGTGAAGTGTGTACATTTGTTGTAAAGATGAGGAGGTAGGCTCACAAAGGTTGTGAAGTACCAGAAATCCCACAACTGCCAGAATTCTACCCAGGTCTCTTTGTTCCAAAACTCTTGTGCTTTCTGTTACATCCGTGTTCCTGTAAGCAGAACTCTAAAATGTTGGACAAGAACACTTCTGTTAAGGTGTCTCCACATACAGCTCCGGGGCTGTCTGACCAGAGGTGGTGTGTTCCCTTGCTGAGGCCCCTCAAGGACAGGGTGTGCAGTGGACCGTCCTGACTCCCCTCCACCTGAGTCTGCTCATCAGCAGCACCACCGGCTGGATCGGTCGTCCTGACTCCCCCCTGGGGACTCTTGCATACAGCATTACTCAGCAGGAAGGGGGGTGACTGAGAATCTACTTTCGGGGGGCCTGGAAGCCAGGGACTCCTAATGAATGCCTTGTACTGAAGCCCAGCGGGTAGACCAGATGCTCAGTCTGAGGATGCCAGAGGCCATGTCTTGTTTTTTCCTACTGTCCTATAGAAGGCCCCTCAGGGATTAACCAGTCAACCTTCTCTGGTTTGTTCCCTGACTGCTAACCAACCAGTCAGGTTATGTATTACTTGCAGGCTCCCCATTGGTGGGCAGGCTGGATCAGCTTTTGCTTCTGCTACTGCTGCCCTTCCAAACAGCCTTTCTGAGGTGACATTCAAAACACAGTTGGGCTCTCGTCCGTAGAACACGGACTTACTTCCTGGACCCGATCAAGTTGTGCAGATCTGATTCCATTATCCAGGTTGTCCTGCTCTATCCCCAGCATGCAGCACGGTGCCTGGTTCATGGCTTTTTATAAGGATCTGTTGAATGAACGATGAATGCCAAGCCCCCATGTTGTTAATCCTGGGTAGTTTTAACTGTAGAATTCTGTCAAGGTCTCTCTTATTCTTCTGCCTCCTACTTGTTTTGATCAGCTGGATGGATAGATTTCTTCAAAGATCAGTATCTCTGAACCTCCATAGCTTCTAAGGCATGAAGACGCATTTACAGAAAATTTTGTCATACACTGGAACGTGAATTCTGTCATGGAGTCAGGTAGCCTACTGAGGGATAGCTTTCTGTGCAGAGAGGAGGGAGGGCCTGGGAAGCAGTAAACAATAGGGTGCCTCCTAGGTGAGAAGTAAGTTGGGTAGGAGAGCATGTGTGCCGACCTAACGTAGGACTTGGGTATGTCATTCCCATTAAGGGAATTTGTCCAGTGAGCAGGACAGGGGAGAAGGGCTATATTGGGTACCACCTTGGACCTGTGGGATCCACAGTCGGTGGAGGCAGTTGACACTCAGAAGACTGCCACCTGAGTTGAGGTATGGTGGAGAGTCGAGGTACGGTGGAGAGTCGAGGTACGGTGGAGAGTCGAGGTACGGTGGAGAGTCGGGGTACGGTGGAGAGTCGGGGTACGGTGGAGAGTCAGGGTATGGTGGAGAGTCAGGGTATGGTGGAGAGTCGGAGTGCGGTGGAGAGTCGGGGTGCGGTGGAGAGTCGAGGTAGGGTGCAGAGTTGGGGTGTGATGGAGAGTTGGGGTAGGGTGCAGAGTTGGGGTGCGGCGGAGAGTTGGGGTAGGGTGCAGAGTTGGGGTGTGGTGCAGAGCTGGGGTGTGGTGGAGAGTTGGGGTAGGGTGCAGAGTTGGGGTGCGGTGGAGAGTTGGGGTGTGGTGGAGAGTTGGGGTGGGGTGCAGAGTTGGGGTGTGGTGGAGAGTTGGGGTAGGGTGCAGAGTTGGGGTGTGGTGGAGAGTTGGGGTAGGGTGCAGAGTTGGGGTGCGGTGCAGAGTTGGGGTGCGATGCAGAGTTGGGGTAGGGTGCAGAGTTGGGGTAGGGTGCAGAGTTGGGGTGCGGTGGAGAGTTGCAGTGTTGGAGTTCTAGGCAAAGAGCAGTCTGTTACACCTGGAGTGAGTGCTGCCCTACCCCTTCCTACCTCTATGCCTTCAGATGGGTTTTGAGCAAGCAGCCTAGAACCAAGGGTTGGGATAGGGAAGGAAGGGTTCCAGATGTGTGGCCCTAAATCTCAGGCTAGAAATAATGGCCCCTGGTTTGGGTTTTTTCCATGACTACTCCCAGTAGATAGCAGGCATCTGGCTCTGATGTATTGGGCCTCGTCTCTCCCCAGGCTGAGCTCAAACTCAGACAGTGTCTTGCAATACCCACATCCAGTGCCAAGCTCTTGCTGCCATTATTGTTGCCACCATCAGACTCTGGGTGACTTTGTACTCTTGGGGAAGGCTTCAGAAAATTCGAACAGTGACTCAGCTGTAAAACCCACAGGAGCTGGCATAGAAGGGTGAAAGTGGAGAAAGTTAACAATCGGTCTAAAAATATTACTGCTGATTTGGTCTCCTGTACCCTCTGAGGAAGCATTAATGAGATGGAACCCTCTGCCAGGTCCTCTCCCCCACCCCCCGCCCCCGCCCCGTGACTTCCCTGAGAGCTGTCTGTAGCTGATGCTGATTCTTGCCAGCATGTGAGTGGGGATGAGTGCCTCTGCCCCAGGAAGAGCACACTGCTTTTCTTAGTCACTTTTGGAAGATACAAGTGCCATGTGCTTGGCCCCCGGGGCTGGAGGGACTTGGTAAATCTCAGACTTCCTATGGTCCCCGAGTTGTGGAGTTCAGGAATAGGGCACAGAGGTCAGGGCCTTGGCTCCCATTGAAGGGTGACTATGGACTTCTCTCTCACACTTCCCACCCCCCAAGCCATCTGGGTTAATACTTGACATCTGGCCTTGGTGAAGCTCTGTGCCCTGTGATGGGAAGTGGACTTCGAGATAAGTTACTGGCCTGCAGCGTAAGTGACCTATCACTTCCACTGTTTTAGGTTATGAAGCTTTTCCAGTAGATACACTTCCTACTTCAAGTTAGGAAGAGGGAAACGTATCAATTGCTAGCTGTCTGGCTCCTTCCCTCCTGATTCTCAGCTGCTAAGGATCAGTGCTGGCCACCCAGCAACCTTATGCCAAGGGAAGTATGGTCTCAGGGCCTGAGCCAAGAGCAAGACAGGTTCCATCTCTTGAAATGAGGTCCCACCTTCCCCAGAAGCTTTTCCTTTGGTCTGTAGACATTCAAAGAACTGCCTGGCCAGGCCCTGTGTGAGTTGACAATTTAGGGGCAGTCAGGTCACTCCAGGGCATCTGACCACGGGTGGCAGTTTCCAGAAACCTGGCTCCTTCTGTGGGTTGAAGGAAATATCAAAATACCTGGAAAATCCTAGACCTGTTTATACTAGATTTTCTTATCTTCCCTGTATCTTCTAGACCAACTCCTGCTGTATTCTTGGCCCCTTCCACTGTAATATTTGCAGGAAACTGCATGGAGGTGCTGATCTGACCTAGGTGGTATTAATCCCGGGGCACCCAGACCTTATGTCTGCTAGATGGCATTGTCCCTTTCTGAGCCATCAGAATAGCCTTTCCCCTGTTCTTCTATGTGGCTGGGATGGTGTTCAGCGAAGCACTCTTTCCTGCTCTTCGTACTTGAATGTGGAAGTGTGTATCCATGGCTGCAAGGATCCCAACAGATGGCAGGGAGGTGCCTCTTCCATCTTGCCCTTCCTCAAGCAAGAGTAGCTGTCTTCCGCCTGTACCTATATATGTTTAGTTCTCTTTGAAGAAAGTATTGGAAGCCAGCGGAAGGAGCACTGTCACAAATTGGATGTGGCAAGTAACCACCTCTCTCAACCTCTGTTTTGGTGATGGACTGGGTTGGGATGAACTGAAATTTTTTTCTCCTAGTTCCGAATTGCCTCTAAGTCAGTATTGTGTCCTTAAGTTGAATAACCCTGGTGGAAAGGGTGTAGCCTCAGTGAGCATACTGGCTGTAAGCGATGTGATGCCCCCTTCCTTCCCGTACTACTTAGCAGACACTGATCACCCGCTCTCTGCCAGATGTTGAGCTGATTACTGTTGGAGTGGGTTGGCATGCTTGGTTGAGAAGGCAGAACTTTGTCCACATGTGTGCCTGCAGATACTCATACAAATGTTTTTGAGGTTTTAAAAAGCTTGTTTAAAAGATTATTTCTTCTTCTAGGCAGAGGCTCGCAAGGTACTTAATTATCATCCCTCTCCCCTCCCCTGCCATCCCCGCTGGGGATTCTAGGCCCTATTACTTGTACTTGATTCTCCTTTTCAGGCTAGATCCAGTTACCTTTAAAGAGGCAGAGAAAGTCCAGTGGGAATTGACTAGTTTTCCTTCGTGTCATTTAAAAAAAACTTTGGGAATAATTTCAGATTTACTAAAGTTAATCTTATACAAGGAATGCTTGTATTTCTTTTATCCAGATTCTCCTATTGTTGACATTCACGTTTATCATTTGCATGTTCTCTTTCTCTCTCTCTGTCTCTACATAAGTTTTTCCTGAACCATTGAGAATAAAGATGTTCTTACATAACAAAGCCGTTCTCAATTCCAGTCAACATAAAGTTGATATAATACTTTCATTAAACTGTTGTTCGTAGTCCGGGTTTTGTCACCTGACCCAGTAGTGTCCTTCGTGGCACTTTTCCTTCTCTCCTAACAGGTGTCTGCTCCAAGCAGTAGGTCCTAGCTCCCTTTGTTTTTGCCCAGTATGAGCTGACAAAGTCTTTTGGTTGTTCTTGAATATTTTTCGCAACATTCAGCTTGCTCCGGTCAACATTTTTCCCAAAACTGTTACTACAGTCTGTACCATGCTTTTTTTTTTTTTTTTTAAGATTTTTATTTATTTATTTGACAGAGAGACACAGCGAGAGAGGGAACACAAGCAGGGAGAGTGGGAGAGGGAGAAGCAGGCTTCCCGTGGAGCAGGGAGCCCGATGCGGGGCTTGATCCCAGGACCCCGGGATCATGACCTGAGCCGAAGGCAGACGCCTAACGACTGAGCCACCCAGGCGCCCCAGTCTGTACCACCCTTATATATTCTTTGCTCCTTGTTACTATCACCCTCCCTCTCTCCACCCTACTCCCCTCTGCGCACCCCACCAATGTTTTCAGAGATCAGACTCTTTGGAAAATGTCCTGTATAGCTACCGTGCTTTTGTTATTTTCGGTATTAGTTGCCATTATGCTGTACTAGAGCTGTGTTTAACCTACAGTTTTTAAGTCAAGGGAAATAATGACATGAAAGGTTTTTGGGGTGTGGTGAGGGGAACTGGTGAGAAGCGTGATGTAGCAAGCCTCAGGTTTTTCTAGATGAGTGCTTCTCAAACTTTAATGTGCACACAAACCTCCTGGGGATCTTGTTCAAAATGCGGGTTCTGATCCAGTAGGTCTGGAGTGGGGCCCACAATGCATTTTTAATGAGTTCCTACAGTGGCAAGGCCCTAGAGAAGTTTCAAGGCCTGGATGATTTAGATCCCAAGGCACTGACCTTTGGAGGCTCAAGAGCTTTGTCAGTCAGTAGCTGATGGTCTTAAAGGAATTTGAACAAAAGAGAGGTGTTGAGAACAGGAAGACAAAAAGATGTAAAGTCCTGAGTATTAAAAAAAATAATAAAAGTAGCTAGTGAAAGGTGCATTTCAGAAGATACAGCTCAGAATCAGAAAGAATTGGGTCCCATCCTGTCACTCACTAGCTTTTACTTATACCAATGCTTGCCCTTTGAGCCTTGGGTTCTCTTTTGTTAAGATGGGGTAATAGGACTTACTGCTTAGGGTTTAGTGAAGATTACTTACCTAAAGTGCTTCTAACAAAGCATCTGGCACATACTCTATGTGCAGTAAGTGGAAGTTGGTGTTAGTGAATGGTAGGAGCTTGACTGAACCTGGTCCAGACTGTGGAACAGATGATTGACCATGAACCATGGGCACTTAAGGAAGTGAGTTCATTAGTGGCCAATGTGGGTTGTCATGCCATTTTTTTTTTTAGACAAGCTTATTATCACATTGAGAGGAGTGCTGTAGACATAATTCCTCGCTTTTGCACAGGAATTTGACAGAGTCTCAAGATACCTTTGTGGGCATGGTAAAAAAAAAAAAATTGCATGTTAGTTGAGGTGGATGGATTTATGGCTGGTAGAACAGAAGTACCAACAATGGTAGTGAACAGAAACTGATGGGAATGAGAAAAGTAGTTTGCAATGGCACCCAAGTTGCTTTTTGACTCTTCCAAATACACTTTTTTTTCAAAACCTTGGGTGAAGACAGTTACTGTAGCCCATATTTATTGTCCTTGACGCCCCCAGACACAAGCCCTTTGGGCCAGCCATCCTCTCTTGAGCTTTTTTCTGCTGCTTTATGCTGTGTTTCCCTTGAGAACTCGTGGGGCTCCCTACAGTGCCGTACCTTTTTCTAGGACTGACACACAGCCCTGTGTCTTGTCTTTTCCTGGGGAATGCCCCCTCTGACCTGTGCATTTGCTGGGGGCTTCTCTTCAATGGTGCTGCTTTGTCAAGCGGGAGATGAGGTAGCCTCATCTACCACTTACCTCAGGGCCATTCCTTTTGTTGTTCCTTCCAATTTCTCAGTTCTTTCCTTCTCTGAGGATCTCAGTGTTTGTTGGTTTTAACCACAGGCCCAGTTATCACCATGAGTTCCTTTCATCTCCTTATGGATGTCCTGTCCAGCCTCTCATACATTCCATGTCAGCCCACCGCTGGTCACAGTCCTGTGTCTTGCCATCCTCAAAGCTCAGTGTTCACCATCCCACCACCTCCTGTTTCTTCTGTCTGTCCCTTATCCCGCTTGCAGCTCTCAGCACACTGAAATGGCTGGTTTGCATCTGCATCCACTGTGTTGACCCGTTTCTGTCTTTCACCTGCACTGCATGACCCATCCTTCCCTTCCCCTGCAGCTGTTTCCATCAGCTCTTGTTCCACTTCCTCCTTCACAGCCCTGTATGGGTCCCGTGTGGTGAGAGTGGCCCATCAAGTGTAGACATAGTCTCTCAGCTGGGCCCCGGGTTCAGGGGGGGCCTTCCTGTCAGCTGCCTCAGCCACCCCCACAGCAGATCTTCAGTGTCTGCCTAGTACCTTCACGGTGAGGTCTGCGCGCCCAAACTTGGTTTTCAAAGCTCTGTATGATACCTTGTTATTCGGCACCCTACACTTCTGTAAAATGTGAAGGAAGATGAGGCCCTCTAGGGCATTAGTACCATTTTAAGGCCAATATGTATGATCCACTAGTTTTCACAGCACTTCCATGCCAGGTTTTGCAGCACCAAGAAGAAGCCTTGAATAAATCTTCACATCTCCTGCCTTCTCAGGGCACGAGCTCAGGGCCTCGGATTTTGTGTGTCACCGAGGCAGTGGCTTGTCAAGAGTATTTGAGAAGTTTGACAAGGATTATTTATGGTGGATGTCCGAATCCAAGCATTGAGAGACGCTTACTTTGAGCATAGGGTTACGGGCCCGTGCTTAGAAAATTGCTTTCAAAGGCCTAGTTAAAAGAATATTTTCTTAAAAAACAAAGTAATTTTGCCGTAGGTGGTGGAGAGCCCCCCCCCCACACGCGTATCAGACTGGCTAGAATGAAAAAGACTGAGCGTACCAGGTGGGGGCCAGGATGTGGAGGGGACGGAGACACTCTTCAGTGCCAGTAGGAATATAAAGTGGTACATCCCCTTGGGAAACCGGTGTGACCGTTTCTTTAAGAATCCAGGATATATTTACCAGAATAAAACAAACACACACATCCACAGTATCCTCTGCACTTAAAAAGTTAAAGGTACACCCGCCTTATCTTCATCTTTGGGTCACAGGAGACGGGCTGGTCTCCTCTGGCACATGCGCTCTGTCGTGAACGGCGTGTGTGTGTGCCCCCCGAAGCCTGCTTTCACTGTGACTGCGTGTGAGGCCTGGAGGGGTTCATTCCTGCCACTTCGGACCGAGCACAGCCCCCAGCTGGCGTTCGGACCGCCGCAGAACCCGAGAGGAAGCCAGCTCTGACCACCTGTGTGTCGCTCAGTGACCTGGGGAGGGGGGCCAGGTATGGCCACCGCTTACCGAGCACCTGCACGTGCGCACACACACACACCTGCACACACACAGAGACATAGACCCGCACACGCACAGAGACACACACACGCACAGTACTTTGCACAGTACTTTGGTTTCACCTCAGCCATTTTGAGGTGGACATTTTCCCGTCTTCCCATGAAAACGTTATCCGGTGAACGCTTCTTCCCTAGCCTTCATGCTGCCATGCTCCATGGCAAAGCCCTTTTATTCTTCATCCTCGTGGATGAAAGGCATGTTTTCCTTTGGATTCCTTATGTCTTCAAGGCCAGGGGTGGAAAGATGTTGTCCCCTTCTTCCACTTTACCTCCCTTACCTCTTCCGGCCTTTGCTTCACTTTTTTTTTTTTTTTTTTTAGATTTTATTTATTTGACAGAGCACAAGCAGGGGGAGCAGCAGAGCAGAGGCAGAGGGAGAAGCAGGCTCCCCACTGCACAGGGAGCCCAGTGCGGGGCTCCATCCCAGCATCCTGGGATCATGACCTGCCAGGCGTCCCCTTTGCTTCATTCTTTTTTGATGTTTGGTATTTAAATATTTATTGTGAGCTGGGCACTGCTCTGCTGAGCACTTTCCATCTGCTGTCTTAGTTATTGAACCCTGCCGACGAAGCTGTGAAATAGTTGCTATTCCACTCGAGACCTTATGAGAAAATGAGGACTCCACGAGCTTAGCAGGGCACACAGCCACAGAGGGGTGGTGTCGGACCTAGGGTTCCAGCCCAGGTTCGTCTTGAGCCAGAGTGGGCTTAACCACACTGTCCTTCTGCTTGCACCCTCAGTGTCTGCAGTTCAGCAGTGAATAGCAGAGAGTCTGACCTGCAAGCACTTTCTGTGAGGGAGCTTTGCAGAGGAGGTGGCGTGCTTGTGTTGAATCAGACTGGTGGGGCGTGGCATGAAATTCTGTCACGGAGCTCTAGGTGGTGTTAGAAAGGTGGGAATTCTTTGAATAAAGACGTTGGCAGGCGGTAAGGAAGGAGTGTGGTTTGGGCTTCCTAACTGTGCTGAAGTGTGCGCGTCCAGACGTTGATAGTAGCCGTGACCAGCGTTCCTACTGGCACAGTTTCCCCAAATACTGGCCCTGACCCTTAAGTCTGGGTGGCGGAGAGCAGTTCTGCTGCTGCAGCAGGAACTCTGGCCTTCAGAAAGCCGTCCTGGAACTGCCTCTCACGGGCCCTAGTGTCTGCCCGTTACCCTCTCCCTGTGGTTCTGTCGTGCTTCGGTGGTGTGCCTGCGTGTATCTTCTCGGGCAGCTGTGGGAGGAAAGGGAGGGACTGTTGTTTGGTAAGAAAACGAAGAGGTCGTGAGACTTCTTTATTTTTTTTTTCTTTCTTCCTAGTACTGAGCATGCTTCACAACCCACTGGGCAATGTCCTGGGGAAACCCCCCTTGAGCTTCCTGCCTCTGGACCCCCTTGGATCTGACTTGGTGGACAAGTTTCCAGCACCCTCAGTTAGAGGATCCCGCCTGGACACCCGGCCCATCTTGGACTCCCGTTCTAGCAGCCCTTCTGACTCAGACACCAGTGGCTTCAGTTCTGGATCGGATCATCTCTCAGATTTGATTGTATGTAACTTGTTGGGCAGTGAGGTGGGCAGGGCGAGTGAGCGTGCCGTGGAAAGCGTGTCCCGTCAGAGTGCTGGCGGGAGGTGGAATGATGGAATCGGTGTAGAGAACCTTCACCCACCAAGAGGAGACGATGCCTTGTGCTCTCACTGAGCAGTACCTTTCAGGACTCAGGCAGCGGACTCTCCTCTTACAAGTTACTTCAAGGGCTTTGAGAAATAATTTGAAGAGTTAATATGGGAGTCCTGCATTGTTCTCTTTCTTGATCTGTTTGGTTGTTTCCTTGAGCCTTGAAACAGTATCGTTCATGTACCTCTGCATGTGTTATCTCAAGATTTCTAAGTGAAGATTTTAAAAATCACATGTTAGTCATTATCAGAGCTAGGATTTTAATCCAGATCAGACTGACTGTAGCTCCTCTCTTCTCTTTACTGACCCATGCCTCCTCTCTGCGTGAGGCCACGATGAATGTATGAACTCAGTTAATTTACGTACCACATGCTCCTTCCCCACAGCCATGTGTGGCAGGAGGGGTACCTGCGCTGAGTAGAATTGGTGGGTGGATTAGAACAGACGAGGGACAGGGGACGGGAGAAGTAAATACATGGGAATGGCAGTGAGAAACCATCCTGAGATAACATACAATTTCAGGTGCCTTCTGAGCCTGACTTTCTCCACTGCCAAACCCCCTCAGCCGACCGTTGAGTGAATACGATGGCTTCTTTTCCTACCCTCCTCTCTTCTGTATCCAGGACTGGTAGCGTTGGTTGTGGTTCGTTTCTCATCCATTGCATGACCTTTTAGGACCCACCTGGTCTCCTGTCAGCCTGTCCTAGAATACGAAACCTGGCGTTGGTGTTCCCACTGCTTGTTGGTTTTATCTGTTTAGGCCATGTTTCCAGAAGGGTGCCCACAAGCAGGTCCCTTTGATTCTCTGGACTTCAGTTTACTCCCCTATAAAATGCTTCTGGTTCTACTTACGTTATTCAGATGGGGCTCAGTCTTGGAAATTTACCTCATAACTAGCTTTGATATTTTGGGATTTTTGTTGAAAGAATTTTCTCAGATACCCAACCTCAAGGGTTAATTGATGAAGGGTTGTGGGCACACAGCTCACAGAAGAGGGAAATAGAGGCAGTATTTGAACTTACAGGAAATATTCTGGGTAACTAGTTTGTGTTTTTTTGATAATGTGGAATCATTTTTACCCACTTAAGTTAGTAAAAATTTAGAGCTTTGACATAAGCTTATAGTGAAAGCCACACTCTCCTATGTTTCTGATAGAAAGCAGAACCCTCCTAGAAAGCATTTTGACATTTTACATCTAGGATTTGGACCCAAAAAAAACCACACAAAGTAAGAAGAAGCTATACCTTAAAGTTTGATGTTTAGAATCCTGAAAACTTGGAATGTGTCTAAATGTTTAACAGGGGAATAGGTTAGTGAAATGTAGCCTGTTCCCTAAATAGATTATCATAAATTAATTAAAAATGATCATGAAGACTGGGAAATATGAAAAAAAATGTTGAGTTGGGGAGAAAAGGATTTGTTTAAATTTTAGTATAAGAACAGCTAATAAAAATGCATCGGAAGAAAATACATAAAAGAAAATATCAGAGCTAAATGGTATAATTTCTATATAGAATGTGATTATTACTTTTATAACAAAACTGTCATTTAAAAACCTGTATCTTCCTTTTTCCTCCCCTAGTCCAGCCTTCGCATTTCCCCTCCCCTGCCCTTCCTGTCTCTGACGGGGGGTGGTCCCAGAGACCCTTTAAAGATGGGGGTTGGGTCCCGGATGGACCAAGAGCAAGCTGCTCTTGCTGCGGTCAGCCCCTCCCCAACCAGTGCATCCAAGAGATGGCCAGGAGCTTCTGTGTGGCCATCCTGGGACCTCCTCGAAGCTCCCAAAGACCCCTTCAGCATCGAGAGAGAGGCCAGGCTGCACCGGCAAGCTGCAGGTGAGTGTGGCCATGGCCTTGCCTGGGGCCTGAGGCCTCCTTCTGGGCACAGGAAGTAAGTGACCTTAGTTCACAGATTGGTGAACTGTCCAGAGGGGACTTGGTTGTGTGGTGAAGTCTGGTCTGTTCTGTGTGCTAACGGGACAAATTCAGGAACTTCTCTGAGGCTGAGCAGAGAGGAAAGAGGCTGTGCCCATACAGGGTTGGACCCACCTCTCTGTTGTGCTCTTCCGTGGAAATCGGCTGTGTATGAGTGTTGCTTTTGGTTCTTTCACGGGTGGGTGTATTCAGGAGAAACCCTGGAAGTGATGCCCAGGATTTTGTCTGCCTCTCCCCTTTCTAATTCAGAGACCTGTCAGACATAACCCATGCTGGAGCTTTCTTCCCCGAGGCTTTCTGATTGGTCTACTCAGGGATGCGCTGTGGGGTAGGTGGTCCCTGTGTCAGCCTCTAAGGTAAGGGATGTCCTGGCCTCTCAGGAACCCTTAGGTTCTGTCATTTAAGTTCTCCTAAACACGTATGGAATTTGTTCCTCATCTTATACCGGTACTTGGAAGTAAAGAAGTCTTAGTAAGTTGTTCACCGAAGCTTCAGGGAGATGCTTCCTGACAGCTCTTCAGGGTTCTGGAGTTGATGACACTTAAGTGAATGTTCAGTTTCTCCACCCATTTGTTTCTACAGGCTTCAGTTTGTCCATCTTTCCCGTCATAGAGCTGGACCTGATCTCATTCTCCTGATATTTCTGCCACCTTGTTCACGTAATGGTTTTGGCAACCCATGTTTGTACTAGTGCCATTGTTTGCCTAAGAAATGACATTACCTTGCTTTTGGATGAGGCCCTTATATTGATTCATGTTTTTGTTTGCAAAATATTGCTGATGGTACCCAAGTTCTTGGCACAGCAATTCATTGGGCCTGTGCCTTTTAAGGAATGAGCTTCCACGTCATTGTCCTGGATGGACGTGATGGTTGGTTTCGTTGGCTCTCTGCCCCAGTGCTGAAGGACTAAAATGGGCAAGGACTTGGGCGCCTGGGTGGCTCAGTTGGTTAAGCGACTGCCTTCGGCTCGGGTCATGATCCTGGAGTCCCGGGATCGAGTCCCGCATCGGGCTCCCTGCTTGGCAGGGAGTCTGCTTCTCCCTCTGACCCTCCTCCCTCTCATGCTCTCTGTCTCTCATTCTCTCTCTCGCAAATAAATAAAAAATCTTAAAAAAAAAATAAAAAATAAAAAAATAAAATGGGCAAGGACTAGTCAGTCCCCACTGATCTGGAAAGGTACAGACTGAGATGGGCCGAAGGTCACACTGGACGCCAAGAACAGAGAGGCCTCTAGAAGTTTTCAGAATGGCCAAACGGAAGATGGTTTCTACTCTGTACAGCAGAAAGGGTTTCCTAATGAGGTGTTTGAGTCAGAGAAACTTCACAGTAGGTTTAGACAAATATGCATTTGGTATAAATAGGAAGCAGGGTGGTTGGGGGGAAATCTCTCCAACAGGGTTGGCATCAAGGAAGGCCCAGTGTCTGTTCAGGTGCTATGAAGCTAGCTGTGGCAGTGGTGGGACGTGGTTCTCAGTAGGGGAGCAGTGGAGACATTCTTGTCTTGTTGGGTTGCTCTTGCTGGTTCTTACTGGCAGTGTCCTGACTTCTGAGACGGAGTTCAGAGTGAAGACCAGGAAACAGTAGAATGTTCCTCATTGGAACATTTGGGGAGAAGGCCAGTTTGGACCAGTAAGCCTGTAGGACATTGTATACAAAATTGCTTTGCTGATTTTAAAGTAATTAGAAATTTAAATTAATTAGTATTGTAAGCCATGACTAGATAAAGCTGCTTTGTGGTTAGCTTATCGATCACATGTTTGAAAATAGCTTGGGTTGTGATCATTTTTACCCTGCCACATCTGCTTTGCTCTTCCTCTCTGTTTCAGTGGAGACAGAATTAGTGATTTAGAATTGTCACACTGGGCTGACTGGTTTGATGAGGGGTAAGGTTTCTTGCCTTTCAGAATATTCATGGATGTCCTCCCAGGCAGCCAGGCTGGGACCATGTCCTGTCTAGTTCTTCCTGGATAAGTTCATCCCAGAAAAGATCAGTGACTTTGTTGATCCTCTGACCCATTTCTCTCTCTGTCGTCCACCAAAGCTGTGAATGAAGCCACTTGTACCTGGAGTGGCCAGCTTCCTCCCCGGAACTACAAGAACCCCATCTACTCTTGCAAGGTGTTCCTAGGAGGTGTTCCTTGGGATATTACGGAAGGTGAGCAGCCTCTGAGACCTGCTGCTTCAAGCACTGAAGGTGGGCGTGTCTCTCAAGAGCATTAAACTTGGACTTGAAGCCAGGGCTGAAGCTGGGCCCAGGCATAGGGTGTTACAGGAGTGGGGGCAGGGGTGCATTTCATAAACGCCCATATTGCTTCTGTAACTGGTGCTCACGCTTGTCACCAGACCCAAGGTCAACTCTGAGTTGTTTGTCAAGGGAGAGAAGTCTGGGAGAAGAGTGGTCCTGCGCTTGCGCCTTCCTGGGCAGTGCGGGGGGGGGGGGGGGTGTCCCTCAGTTTCCACCATTCTTTTCCATCTCCCTGCAGCTGGATTGGTTAACACCTTCCGTGTTTTTGGCTCTCTGAGTGTGGAGTGGCCTGGTAAGGATGGCAAGCACCCCCGGTGTCCTCCCAAAGGTAATATGCCTAAAGGTAATACAGACATGGTAGGAGCTTTTTTTTTCCCCTCCCTAGTACGTAATTGCACTGAGGGATGCTGGGCTGTCCCGGCTGCATGCTGGTAATGTGGTTTGGGCACTCCAGAGCACAGAAGTTTGAGCTGTCGGCACTCCTCTCCAACCCAGCACATCCCTCTGCTTCCTTGAGCTAATGTTCCTTCTGTCCACACTTACACTGCAGTCAGCTGCTTGTGAATCTTGCTGTGTGCAACTTCCTTGTGCACTTCCCTCCAAACCCAAACCCCGGCAGCTACTTTCCTCTCAAAATGAGGCGTTCAGAAAGCTTTCCTTTTCCTGACTTTCTTGCCCAGTTACATTGTTGCCTGACCTAATTCTGAGATCCCTTTGGAGTTGGCAGGAATGAGGACCAAGCATCTGATTCCTCACTGGTCTGAAATGAGATCCCCTCCCTGTAGAAAGGAGCAGGTGCTATTTTCACTCTGCCCCATCTTCACTGAAAATGTTCCGATGAACTGAACCAGTGGTCTAACTAGGCTTTTAAAGCAATACCTCCGTGCCCCAGCAGACCGGCCACAGACCTGCCGTCCTCCCTGCCCCACAACAGCCTGGCTCTTCTGCCCAGAACATGCTGTGTGTTCTGGGATGAAGAGCTGTGTGGTTAGGATGGGATCCTGTGTCCCACCTTGTCCTTTCCCTCCCTTGGGTGGGAGATGGTATGCTTCTCCCTTGCTTGGCCCAGCCATCTGACCCGGCAAGTGCTTCCATTCAGAAAGACATTCCAGGAGTAGGACAAACATGTATCTTACACATGAGGCCATTTTTCTTGGAAGAAACTCCCAATTGCAAAACCAAGGCTGAGGAGTAACCACCCCAGGGATGTTAATGCTGTTTCTCCTTTTATCCGGAAATAGGGTATGTGTATCTGGTCTTCGAACTAGAGAAGTCTGTCCGGGCCTTGCTTCAGGCTTGCTCTCATGACCCGCTGAGCCCAGATGGTCTGAGTGAATATTATTTCAAGATGTCCAGCCGAAGGATGCGCTGCAAGGAGGTGGGTTAGCACGATGTCCTCTCTGGGTCAGGGTGCTTGGTGCATGAGGCAGTGGATTTCCTGGGGTGGGTGAATATGTGGGCCGCGGGCGAGCATTCCTCCTGAGACAAGAAGGCTGTGCCTCCCATGTTACAGTAAGGACAATAAAATCCTCAGTTACGGTAGAAAAACAAAAAACCTTGGGGCCTTACTGGTATATGTGTGCTCCTGCCTGTGAAGATCAGACCATGTCCCAGCCCTTATTCTAGCCAACGTCTCTGTCCCAAACGTCTGGTTTTCAAAATAAAATTGAAAACAGCAGCTTTCTCTACTTGGAATTAACTGATAATCTACAGCTGTTTCTCCCTGGTCCTGCCCTCAGGCTGTGCCTCCCCACCTCCCAGTCTGTGGTGGGTAAATCCCTCCTTAGCCTACACCATCCACAGAGCACGTCTTGGCTCCCATCCAGGGCTTCGTCAGTGATTTGCGTTCCTCCATATGCTTCTCTGTGTTTACGCCTTTCCTGCTCACGGCCTTGTGTGCCCGTGACCTCAGCATCATGGGTCTCTAGCAGTGTCACTCCACCTGTGACCCTCACTGCTGGGGCTGCCAGGGCCCTTCCTGGGTCCTGTCTCAGACTTACTGAGTCAGTTTGGGAGGAGCGTCAGAACCTCTGCTTTGGACCAAGCTCCACAAATGGTCCTAGAGGGTGATGTCTGAGAACCAATTGTCAAAGGAAGTTTTACGCTCAGGAATCAGTGTTGTTTTTTTTAAAAATCTGGTTCCAGAGAACATCACTTCTGTGATACTGGAATAGATATTCAGTATATCTGAACCTTCGTTTCCTCATCTATAAAATGGGGACTTGCAATGCTTATTGTAGTAAAAAGATCAGCAGTTGCCAGGGGTTATGGAGGAGGGAGCGACGCATAGGTGGAGCTCAGGATTTCTAGGGCCGAGAAACTACTCTGTGTGATGCTCTCGTGGTGGGATCATGTCATTACACGTTTGTCAAAACTCAAAATGTACAACAGACACCAAGATTGAACCCTAAGGTGAACCACGGACTGCGGGTGCTGACGATGTTTGGCGTAGGTTCCCCGATTGCAGCGCGGGCCCCACTCTGGTCAGGGCTGCTCGTCGGAGGGGGGAGGCCGTGCGTGCACCGGAGCAGGGAAAAGGTGGGAGCTCTGTGCTCGCAGCTCAGTTTCTCTGTGAACTTAAAACTACTCTAGGAAGTAAAGTCCGTTAAAATCTGTAGGGTAAAGGGGGGAAAAAAAAACTGAGATGGTCACATTGGATTTAAAATTAAATAATCCAGGTAACAAAGCTGGCTCATTATTTTATAGATGTTTCCTGATGTTAATTCATATTCTGTCTTAGTGGCAGGGTAAGTTGGTCTTGCGGCTGCCCCTTCTCGCTGCGTGGGGCTCATGCAGCTCTCCCACCTCATTCCACTCTAGGACTTGGTTAACCTGCTCCATCGTCCCTGTCCCCTGCTTTCACGGTGAGAGGCTGCCACGGCCATACCCCAGACCCCTGGCCCTCCTCAGTGCCCCCTGCCGGCACCTCCCTGTCTCCTGTCCCCAGCTCGTCACCGTGCAGTGATTCCCTGCCTGACTCGGGTGCGCTGACTCTAGGCTGTCCTGGTTCTCCTTCCTCTCAGACTCTTCTCTCCGTGTGTCCCCTCCCTGCCATCAGTGCTGTCAGTATTGGACTCTCTTCTCTCCCCGACACTTCGGTCACTCACTCCTGTGGCTCTGCTCTCACTTTCAGACCCACACTCCCCTCTCCAGCCTCATGTCCTCCTTGAGCCCCACCTTCCTGTGGGGCCTTTCTTGGGGATGTCCTATAATCCTAGACTCTTGTGCTTAGGGTAAGAAAAAGCTTGGAAAGCTTGCTGGCCCCTGGGATGTAGACCAAGATGGTGGTAATTCTCCCCACGGGGGTGGAAAAGCAAAGTGGACTTTTTCATCTTCCCGTGAAATGAGTTTTTCTTGGTAACTGCCATCAGGCGCTCATCCCAGGGTCTTCTAGGCCTGGACCCTCTCAGCCCCGACTCTTCATTCTTCCGCCAGGCCCAGGCGGTCTGACTTGTGCAGCCTCCTCTGTCGAAGAATCTTCTTGGTCTTGGCCTGTTCTGTGCCCAGCGCCACCTGGACCTCCAGGTCCTCATCACCTGTCCTCTCAGCTGTGGCTTCTGCCTCAGATCTCTTCCTGCTTCGAGACTTTGCTGTTGTCGGATCTTCACAGATTAACTTTCCAAAAACACCAGGCATCTGTCAGCTCACTTCCTCATGGAGTCTTCTGCCTGCTATGCCAGATTTGGTTTTAGGCCCAGGGGACTCAGGGGCAAAGGACACGGTGAGGCCCTGCCCTGCTGCGACACTGCCCTGTGAGCCATCCACCCTGCGTGTCTCCAGTTACTCCCACTGTCCCTGGCACACGCCCGCTCGTGCGCACACTGGGCCAGTAACGGTCTCATTGGGGGACCTCGAGCAACCCCCCCTCTGTCCTTGCAGTTCTTACCCTTCAGGTTCTGAGTCCTTCCTGCCCCGGGGACGCCATGGTCTCTGTGGCTCTGTGGTCTGCTGGAACGGCACAGCTGACAGTCATACAGAGTGCTGGCTTCCTGGGTGTGACGGTCGGGACTCTTCCGCTTGCTCTCCAGGAGGAGAGGCTGCTGTTCGACTTGTTCTCCCCATTTCGGACACACAGACTCAGTGAAACCCAGCTCTGGTTGGGGTGAGGTGGCTGCTGAGTACCTGTGTGCCTGGGACTGGGCAATACATCCGCGCCCCCACTGGGTGGGCCTTGGTAGCCCCAGTTGGAGCGCCTCCCGGGCATGTGCCTCGCGGTACAAGAGCCTGGCTCTCTCTGGCTCCCTGCTGGGGCTTACACACCTTTGGGTGGTTTCCAGGTGCAGGTGATCCCCTGGGTCTTAGCTGACAGCAACTTTGTCCGGAGCCCATCTCAGAGACTCGACCCTAGCAGGACGGTGTTCGTCGGTGCCCTGCACGGGATGCTCAACGCCGAGGCCCTGGCAGCCATCTTGAACGACCTATTTGGTGGAGTGGTGTACGCTGGGATTGACACAGATAAGCACAAGTATCCCATTGGTAAGTGTCCCACTTCTGTGGGAAAGCTTGGTGGCCCCTGGGACCTTGCTAGACCGAGATTCTAATACTTCCCACGGGAGTGGAGAGGGAGGCCTGATCCAAGTCTGCAGATCAGCATCTACCAGCAGCATAGCATCGTTTTCTAGATAAGCCTTGCACCCACCCTTCTCCCACCACCTCCCACGAAGGGGGAGAAAGTGATAGGAGATCATGGGAGGTGATAGGAGGTGAAAGTGAGACCGGAACTTTGGTTGGAAGCTCAGAGTTCATAGCCAAACCAGTCTGCAACGACAACAGATAATACTTCATTAAAAGGCCAGGACCTCCCTGAACTTGCCTGTTTTTTAATTAAGAGTTCTTGAAAAGTGGCCCTGTCTAGGACCAGAGACCAGGTGAGGCTGAAGGATGACGCCGGGTGACTCTGGCAACAGAGTGTAGTCATGGCCTGTGCCCTCATCCTCGCTGAGCGGGGTCAGCCCCCCTGAGAAAGGAGGTTCATTCCTCAGCCATAGCAGAATAATCTTGGTGGTGGGGTTTGGAGGTGGAGCAGAGCCTGAACTTGTGTGATCAAGGCATGGCTAACCCACCTCCCCAAAGGCTTACTCTGCCCACCCACACTGAATCTGGTCGGGAAGGAGCACCATGTGCTCATCGGTGCCGCACCACAGGCTGGGAACAGGGACTGGAGGCTGGGGGCAGAGGGAGCGTTGGGCAGGATGAGTCTTCCTCTGGCTTCCCCGCTAGATCTCTGGAGTGCCTCCAGGCCAGGAGGGGTTTGCCTGCTGCCCTCCCTTCAGAGAGGGGTTCTCTGTGCATCTTGGTTCCCACTCTTAACCCTGCCTGTGCGCCAGAGGAGTCTCTGCCTGCCCCCATTTCACTCCGCAGATCCCTCCCCCACTCCTGAGTGGTCTACATAACTACACTGTTTAATAAATGGGGTGGCTGAATGCTTAAAACATGGCAGTGCCATGTGTTCAAATGGTAATATTTGGGATATATTGGGTTAAGTAAATTATATTATAAAAATTCCACTACTTTCTTTTCACTTAAATGTGGCCACTTGAAGACTTAAAATTACATAAGTATCTCACATGACATTTCCATCTGACAGCCCTGGTCTAGAAACAGGGTTTCCTGAGCGTAGACAGTAGCATTTGGGAGAATTTGGCTAGAGCGTAAGTTTGTTCTCTTGTTCCCAGGGTCTGGTCGTGTGACTTTCAATAACCAGCGTAGTTACCTGAAAGCAGTCAGCGCTGCTTTTGTGGAGATCAAAACCACCAAGTTCACCAAGAAGGTGAGTGCACTGGTCTGTACCCTTACTCTGGGTCTTCACTCCCCAGGGCAGGCCTGAGGTTGGAGCCATTGTGGGCCAAGTGAGGTTGGGGTTGGGCGTGGCCTGGCCGTGGCAGGCTCAGGAGGGAGGGGAGCTGGGACCGTGGAGCCTCTTCAACATGTGAGGTGTCTGCTCACTGGGTGTTTGACCAGCGGTGCTTGGGCAGCCTGGATTCCCATTCTCCAACCTGACCTGCGTCCTCTGAACACTTACCTTTTGCTGGGTGATCGAATGCTGGCATCGAATTTGCTGAGAAACCCATGCAGATGCAGTGATGTGTGTTGTTGCCTGCCAGTCTGGCCTTGCGTGGTGTGTGCATCTCCCCTCCAGGGGCTCTGTACTCTGCCCATAATCTTCTCCTTTACAACGAGACATCCTGCACTCCTGTGTATATCTCAGTAATGTCCCTTCTCTCTGGCCCATTTGGCCTCCTCGTGGGGAGAGCCACTCATTCTCTTGTTTTTGCCTTTGTGTAGGTTCAGATTGACCCCTACCTGGAAGATTCTCTGTGTCATATCTGCAGTTCTCAGCCTGGTCCTTTCTTCTGTCGAGATCAGGTAAGTCCGCTGGGCACTTGAGATGTCTAGGAAGTCCCTGCCCTCGATTTAAAATTGTCATGCCACATTTGTCCCTAGGTTGGTGCTCCTGGGGTTGTCTAAGAAAGCACAAAGGAAGCAGCAGTCATGTTCCCTGATGGTCAGACCAGGGGAAACAAGCCCTTGGAAAAGCTTGTTAAGTCTTGATACCTTGGCCTTCCCCTTGCTTGTGGCACGACCACCAACAGGATGTCTTTGTGGATGGAAGGAACCTGGGTGGGTATGGTCAGCAGCACCTGAGCCTGGCACAGTAGTTCTAACTCAGGCCTTTCTCCACTGATCTTTCCCTACTCAAGGACCCCTTCCTCACTTGTGAGCCTCTGGACTCTTGATATTTATACCTGGTTTCTATCCACAGTTGTCAGAAGTGGGCAGCTTTCTGTTGAATGTTCCTGGGTGGTGGGAGCAGGGCTCTGGGTGTGTTTGGGCAGTGTTTCTCTTTTTTTTTTTTTTTTTTAAAGATTTTATTTATTTATTTGACAGAGAGAGAGAGACAGCGAGAGAGGGAACACAAGCAGGGGGAGTGGGAGAGGGAGAAGCAGGCTTCCCGCCGAGCAGGGAGCCTGATGCGGGGCTCGATCCTAGGACCCCGGGATCATGACCTGAGCTGAAGGCAGTCGCTTAACCAACTGAGCCACCCAGGTGCCTCTGGGCAGTGTTTCTCATATGTTAAAACACACATTTGAGGATGTTGTTTAAATGCAGATTCTGACTCCATGGGTTTGGAGTGGAACCTGAGATTCCTTATTTTTGACAAGTTTCCAAGTGGTGTCATGTGGCTGGCCTGGTACCACGCTTGGACAAGGGTTAGGGGAGGTTTGGGGCCTGTTCAGACACTAGCAGTCAACCATGCTTGGTTTTTTTGCAGTGGTGTTTACTGCTCAGGGTCAGAGGCTCCAGGTAGGTAAGAGTTAAACCGGAGGCTCCAAAGGGAGGGTGTGAGTAAGTTTGGGTTGTTGGGCCTCTCTGCTGAGCCTCTTCTAGCAGACTTGGGTGTGTCCCTGTTGTTCCCAGACGAACCCCACGTTCAGGCAATTGTTCAAAGGCTAGTGGGCTGGCTGAGGTTGCACGGCTAGCCAGAGGTGGGGCCAGACTGTGGTGCATACCCCATCGCCTGTCCTCGCTTAGTGTGAAGAGGAAGGCGTGTTGCCCGGCATTAGGACGTGCAGCCGCTGTCTTTGAATGTTCTCCTGAACTGGCAGCCATCTGATGCAGCTGCTCCGTAGGAGGGGAGAAGGGCCGGGGCCTGACGAGCAGCCCTGGTGGCAGGAGGGCGTGCGGGCTTCCTGACTGCATGGAGGCGGCCGGGAGCCCCGCTCCCTTGCAGCAGGGCAGGCAGCTCCGCGGGCCGCTCCCCTCCGGTCTGACGGGGCCTGGCTCCTCCCCCCACCAGGTGTGCTTCAAGTACTTCTGCCGGAGCTGCTGGCACTGGCGGCACAGCATGGAGGGCCTGCGCCACCACGGCCCCCTGATGCGGAACCAGAAGAGCCGCGACGCCAGCTAGAGGGGCGGGCCGTGCCCGGTGGCCGGTGGCGCCCAAGGCTGGCAGGTCAGGCAGCCGCCTGCACCCTCCTGCCCCGGCGGCCAGGGCGCTGGCTTCCCAAGGACAAGGGAAAATCGTAGTCACCTTTGCACTTGCCGAGTCTGTCTTTGTTTCTGCACTAATTCATGCACAATGAGTTCTGTCGGGTTTTGTTTTCAGGGGGTGTGCCAGGGCAAGGACCCCCTGGCCCGCCCTCCAAGCGACTCTGCAGTTTTCCCAGATTTTAGTTCCTCATTTTGCCGATGAAAAGCAAAAAAGAACTACGTGTCTGGAAGGTACTGACACGACGCCTACATCTAGGTTTATTTATTAAAAGCGCTTTTTTACATTCCTCGCAATACTGATGGTGGTGATGCGCAGGTCTCGTTGGTTTCATTCTTGCAGTTGCCATACAGTGCCTTTCCATTTATTTAACCCCCACCTGAACGGCATAAACTGAGTGTTCAGCTGGTGTTTTTTACTGTACACAACAAGGAGACTTTGCTCTTCATTTAAACCAAAATCATATTTCATATTTTACGCTCGAGGGTTTTTACCGGTTCCTTTTTACACTCCTTAAAACAGTTTTTAAGTCGTTTGGAACAAGAGATTTTTTTTCTTTCCTGGCAGCTTTTAACATTATAGCAAATTTGTGTCTGGGGGACTGCTGGTCACTGTTTCTCACAGTTGCAAGTCAAGGCATTTGCAACCAAGAATAAAAAATTTTTTTTGGATTTGAAACTGGACCGGATAAACGGTATTTGAGCGGCTGCTGTATATAGTTTTAAATGGTTTATTGCACCTTCTTAAGTTGCACTTATGTGGGGGGGAGGGTTGATAGAAGTTTTTAATCACAAAGTCACAGGACTTTTTTTTCTTTTGTAACTGAGCTAAAAAAGGGCTGCTTTTTGGTGGGGGCAGATGAAGGCTCACAGGAGCCCTTTCTCTCAGAGGGGACAAGTACCCTTCCCTTATTTCTTTCATTTGAGAAGTGTATGAAGCAACAGTTGCAGTCACTGAAATGCTACTGGAATTTGAAAACTTGACTTTTTCTTTCTTCTTTTTTAAAAAAAAAAAACAAAACAAAAAACCTACTTGCCCCTCTTTGGGAAGCTGTGTGCCAAAGAACCAGTGTCATAACCCGCCCTCCCTCCTGCTGAGCTGACGTTGCATTGTTGCATATCCCAGCTACTCTGTGGGTTTTGTGAAGCTGTGTGTGAAGTCTCTACCTCATTGTAGTATATGCAGGCAAGACTGCACTCTCCTACAGATGTGTGGAGTAAGCTGTGGTGTAGTTTTTTTGGCACATAATAAACACGTTGCAGCAGAGTTCTCGTCTGTGTCTCTGTGTCTGTGGTGTGGGAGCCAAGGGGCAGCAGGGTAATAAGACTTGAGAGTAAAAATTCATGTTTCCTTGGATTTTCTGTGATGGGATTCCAGCCCAGGTTGATGGTGGGGCCATGGGGAGATCTGCCCCTGTCAGTACTTCTTGGTCACTTCTGTGGTCAAATGCACCTCGGAGACGCCTCTCTAGGGGGTGGGTAGCTTTGCTCCAAGCATAAAAAGCCATCATGCTTACACTTCTCAAAGCTCCAGACCCAGCTTGGAGAAACTGGAGGCACAGCTCCTCAGGCCACTTGTTCTCAAGCTCTCCCAAGCCTTCTTGGAAGGCTTCCCATTGTCTTGGACTCACCTGTGCTTGACCCAGTTCCTTTCTGAGAGGGAGAAATTTACTTGCTGCGCTTCAGAGAGCCCTGTTAATTTGGATTCTATCACAGGCTCCCAGGATTTGTGAGAGGGTCCGCTGATGCTCTTTCCAGGTAGGTTGTGCCTGGGCCCAGTGCCTGGACTGAGCCTTTGGATTCCACTTTAGTCTGAGGTAGAGGGAACCTGGCACAGCAAAGCATCCATCTGGTGAGAGGTGTAAGAACTCACCGTTGGAGGGGGTGGGGGAGTCCTTCAGCCAAGACGGAGAGGCCTCATCTTTTACTCGAGGTCTGGCTGGCAGATGCTGGACAGGAAGTTTGCTGATATTTTATAAGTAAGTTCCTGCAACTCCCTCAGAGGAGCATGAGCGTCCCTTTTGGTCTCTGCTTTTTCTCCTTTTTCCTGCAGAGGCCTCTCTCCTCCCCTTCGTCCCCCATCTTGTCCAGGGGCCACTTTCAGGTAGAGGGCTTCCTGTCCTCCTTCCATTCCCAGTCCAAAGTCTGACGACGCTGGCGAAGGTGACCAGAGTGAGTTGAGGGATGAGGCCCAGCCCCGTGCCCCTGAACTCCTGCAACCTGGCCAGTCCGGCCTGGGCTTCAGAAGGCCTGGCTTGGGGATGGGTGCGGCAGCAACAGCCTGAAGCTTGTACTGGCTGGAGGAGGTGCCCCAGTGGTTGGGAGCGCTGCAGGCGAACTGGGCCCTCCGCTTCCACGTTTGAGAGCTTGCTTTGTGGGGGGCACTGGGGACTAGCTAAGCAAAACGGCCCTTACTGTGGTAGAGCTCACCCTTAGTTGAGGAAACTAAGACGAGTCACCGTGACAAGCAGCTTAAAAAAGGACGGTGATGCTCAGAAAGGATAGAAGGGGGGAAAGCCCCTCTGATGAGGCGATGCTTGAGCAAAGATTTGGAAGAAACGGGATAACGTCTCCCAGTGGCGCCCTTCTCCGCAAGGCTAGAAAAGCAAGTCCCTGAGGCTGGGGGTCCTGGGCGGGGCACCGTCCTACCTCCTTACCTTTCCTCGCTCCCGAACCGCCGTCCTCAGGACTCTAAAGCCTCCCTCCGTCTCGCTGGCGTGTGCAGAATACATGCACCCCTTCTAGTCTAGGGCACATCGAACGATCCTGTCTCAGAACGAAGAAGCAGAAGAAGCGGGCCGACAGAACGCTAGGAGGGGCGGGGAGCGGGGGCGGAAGCGGGAGCGGCGCCACCGGGGGGCGGAGGCGGGCCAGGAGTTCGCCCCGCCCGCCAGGCGACGGCGGGCCCCCTGCACTTCCGCCCCGCCGCGCCGGGGGTCGCTGTGGAGCACCCGCGTCGGCTCTGCGTGTCCCGGGGTAGCCGGAAGCGCCTTTCTGGCCGCGCTTTATAGGCCTCGCTTGTGCTTCCTGTTTCCTCTTTTACTATACCCGCCGACATGGTAGGTATCTTGGCCCGAAGCCCCGGTCTCCTACAATCGTCCTCCATCCTCTGCTTTCCGCGGCCCCCAGCCCTCGAGGAGGGGCGCGGGACTCCCGCGCCGCCGACCTCCGCGGGCCGCTGGCCTCCGCGCTGAGCCCCGCGCTCCGGCACTGCCCGGCCGGCCCTCCTCCCGTCCCGGGCTCAGCCCCAGCCCGCGAACCCCGCCGCCGTCGGAGGGCTGACCCGGCTCGCGGGTGACGCTGTGTTCTCCCGCCCGCAGGGCCGCGTCCGCACCAAAACCGTGAAGAAGGCGGCCCGGGTCATCATTGAGAAGTACTACACGCGCCTGGGCAACGACTTCCACACCAACAAGCGCGTGTGCGAGGAGATCGCCATCATCCCCAGCAAGAAGCTCCGCAACAAGATCGCAGGGTGAGCTGGCGGGCCTGGCGCGGAGGAGCGCGGGAGGGGCGCGCTGCGGGCTTCGCTGCGGCCACGTCGGGGGCTTGGGCAGGGGGCGGGGCGGGGGGAGAGGAGCGCGGGAGGGGCGCGCTGCGGGCTTCGCTGCGGCCACGTCGGGGGTTTGGGCAGGGGGCGGGGCGGGGGGAGAGGAGCGCGGGAGGGGCGCGCTGCGGGCTTCGCTGCGGCCACGTCGGGGGCTTGGGCAGGCGGCGGGGCGGGGCGGGGGTTCGAAGCTTGGACGGGCTGCGGTGAGCCGCGCTGTGCGCCCGGGCGCGGAGCCCCGGCCTTGTCCCTGCGGCGTCTGCGGCCTCACGGTGCTCGTGGCCGTGTCCTTCGCAGCTATGTCACACACCTGATGAAGCGGATTCAGAGGGGCCCGGTGCGCGGCATCTCCATCAAGCTGCAGGAGGAGGAGAGAGAAAGGAGGGATAATTACGTACCCGAGGTAAGCGTGCGGGGTCTGGCCCGTCCTCAGAGATGGAGCAGGTTGCTGAGAGCCTTGAGAGGTCCCTCCGGCGAGTCCGAGGAAGGGGGTCTCTTACGCACAGAGCCCCCCCGGCCAGCTGTAGTGCCCAAAATCATCTGTCTGTGTGATCGCCCCTTCTGCCCTGCTGGGGCCCTTGAGGTCCCTTCTGGCTCTTCCCAGCAGAGCCCTTGACGCTGTGCGTTTCATGGTTTGCCTTCGCATGGCATTCCAGAGTCGTTCGCCTCCTGCCGAGGTTTTCTGAAAACTGGTTGGATGTGAACGAGGGAGTTACAAAGGTAGAAGCAGAAGAGCAGATCCCTGGGACCTGGAATTCTTAAGCAGACTGCTCAGCTTGGGGGATGGCGGCCCCCTGTTATCTCTCGTTGAAGAATCTTGGAGAAGCGTGCGGAGAGTGAGAGAGGACCCACTGATTGTTTGGGGGCCTGCCCTGTTCCTTCTAGGTCTCAGCCCTGGATCAGGAGATCATTGAAGTAGACCCTGACACTAAGGAAATGTTGAAACTCTTGGTAAGTGTTGGCCGAGTTCCTAAAGGAGGACTTTATCCCTGGTCGAGGACTATCGTACTTCTCTCCTCTCTGTAGTAACAGGAGCTACGTTCTTCATACATTTCCTTTGTCCTCGCTGTGTCCCGAGAGGCACATCCTGTTACCTACTTTTCCTACCTGAGGAAATGTAACTTGAAGATTAATGGGTGGTAGGGTTGGGAACTCCATCTACACTGATAACCACTGGACAGGCTGCCTCCAAAATGGGGTTAGCTAGTTGAAGGTGGAGATGGCCCTCCACAGGAAGAGAGTTCCCAAAGCCTTGACCATCACCCCATGACTTCCAGGACAACCCTACTCCCTTCTCTCCTCCTGTTCGCTTCTTGCCTCTGTGGCTGCTCCTCACATTTGCCTCCTCCGTTCCAGCTCTGGTTGTCTTTTCATTTCACTCTCTGTGCCTTGCTCGGGGACTTCACTCCTTGTGCGTCTGTCTGCTGACTGCTCCAAAGAACTGTGCTCTGCCTTCCCCGTGCTTCCCAGATAGTTGAGCTGCGTTCATGGGGCTTCTCTCTGCAGGGGTAGCTAGTTGGGTGAAGGCAGCATGGCTTCAGAGGCCAGTACACAGGGACTTGAAGCAGCTTCATTTTTTCTTCTTTATGATCATGAAGTGTTTAAGACATTCAGAGAGGTAATGAACAAAATGAACTTCAGTGTACTCACCAGCCAGTTTCAGAGAAACATTACCAGCATAGCTAAAGTCTGTTGTGGATAATTTTCTCCAGAAGTAGTCAGTTCTCAATGCAACTTTTCAGTTTCAACTGTAAAATTGGTTTTTGAGGATAAAATGGGAGGGACATTAAGTTCCAGGTATGTGCAGGCTCTTGGCAGTTGGATTAGTGATGCTTCTTACTTGTGTCAGGCCCTGGAAAGGAAGTGGGACTGTATGTGACCTAGAGCAGTGATTCTCAAAGGAAAAGATTTTGACCTTCAGGACGTTTGGTCGTGTCTGGACACGTTTGGTTGTCAGAGCTGTGGAACACTAGCAGACATTAATGGATAGGGGGCAGGGGTGCTGCTAAAAATCCTACAGTTTACAGGACAGCACCCTTGTCTGGGGGTTGGGGTGCATGTGCCTTCAGACTCAAGCAGGCTCCCTTGTGAGTTTATTGCTCTGGGGCAGGGAGAAGGCCTCTGTTGGGTTTCTGCAGGTCCTGCCAGCCTGGCCCCAAGCTAGTGGAGGCAGACAGGCATGGCCTGGCGGTGTCCCTGGGACTTACAGCACAGATCTCCCCAGTATAGCCACACTGAACCTATTTTGTTGTTTTTCCAGGACTTTGGCAGTCTGTCCAACCTGCAGGTCACTCAGCCTACAGTTGGGATGAATTTCAAAACCCCACGTGGAGCCGTTTGAATCTTTCTGCTGTGCTGTAATATCTTCAATAAACCTTGGACAACAACCTTGCCTGTGTCCTGTGTGGGTTGGGTGCTCAGGGCAGGAGTTCTTTCTCAGGGAGGAATCCTGAAGAGCGCTCTGCAGTGGGAGCATCTGTAAGTGGCCTCTGGGCAGTGCCGGAGACTGAGCCACCCTGCCTCGTCCTGGCAGGTGCTGAGCACTAACCTTGACTTCAGGTGGAAGTCGGGCGATGCTTTCCTCCTAGCCCTGCACATATATATTCGTATGCACTTTTTTCTGGTCTATTGAGGTAAGAGTCATGTCCTCTTGCCCCAAATATTTCAGTGTCTGTTTCCTAGGAACAAGGACATTCTTTTACAAAACCACAGTACAATGTTCAAAATCAGGAAATTTAACATTGATACAACCATATCAATTTTTGCCGATTTCCCAATGTCTTTTATAGTTCTTTTTCCCTGGTCCAGGATCCAACCCAGAATCACTGACTGCACCTAGTGTTCATGTCCCTCCAGCCTCCTTTCCATGTCTTTTCATGACATTTTTGAAAAGCATTGTCTGACATTGTAGAATGTCCTTCAGTTTGGGTGGTTTCATGTTTCCTTAGATTTAATTTACCTTTTTCTGTAGGAAGACCCCAGAAGTGACCCTGTTCTTGGCGCATCGAATTGAGAGGCGCAGGATCAGCTTGTCACATTTGTGATGTTTACTTCGAGCTCTTGAATTAAGGCACACCTGTCAAGTTTCTCCATTGTGAACTTTTCCTATGAAGAGTCGGGGCTGAGAGGGTCCAGGCCTAGAAGACCCTGGGATGAGCGCCTGATGGCAGTTACCAAGAAAAACTCATTTCACGGGAAGATGAAAAAGTCCACTCTTCATGGAGTTAAAATATCATTAATCTCCCCACAAGTTTGTAATTATTTCCTATTTTTCCTATTTTTCTGTATCATCCTTGGCTATTTGTGTTAAGGGATAATGTACAACACACACAAAAAAGGGAAATGACTCTCCTACAGATATCAAATGAACAATTTTTTTTTTTTTTTTTTAACTCAGTGAGGGAACAACATGTCACTATCAGTTCAAAGGAGAAGTCACAGAAGGACGAATGTGGAGTCAAGGAGTGTTTAAATGAATTTATAAATGGACAGGAAACTGATTTTTTTCACAGGAATTAAGTCAACTGACTTCCTACCCAACAGAATTTATGTATTTGCACGTCTATAGATAAAGGATTCTTGGCTTGCTTTCAGGTATTTGCAAGTTACAGAGCTGTAAGTAGCAGGGCCAGGAAGGAGGAGGGCAGCGGCCCTGGAACGCCAAGCAGAAGCCAAAGGGTTGTTGGTCCTCACAATCCGTGGCTGTGCATTGAAACAGAAATTTCCCCTCTCTTTCTGAAAATTCATACTTGTTCTGTATCGTCTCTGCCATCAGGATTCTCCACTTCATTAGTATATAGTCCGTAGTTCTCTCTCAAAATTAGAAAAACCCCCACCTGTTATTTATCATTTTAAATGTTGTGTTTGCTTTCTTTGCTAACTAAGTTAAACTTGTCAGATGTTTGACTATTTTATCGATTGTTTCGAAAAACCAGCACTTGAAGTTTTACCCTTCTTTCTACTTTATCTGAGGTGCCTCTGTTTCTCATTAGATATTGGAGAAAAACAACCCAATTCAGTTGTGAGGGATGTGACCAAAGCTCATTTTCTCTTTTTCCACAGCAGGGGTCAGCAAACTGTGGCCGGCGGCCTGTGTGTGAGCCTGGAATGGTTAGGAGTGGTTTTTACATTTTGAAGTGGCTTAAAATAACCACAGGAGGACAATAATGTGAGCTGTGAAAACTGTATGAAATTCATGTGTCTGTACGTTTTACTGGGACAGAGCCACGTTCCTTCACATATTATATATGCCTATTTCCCTGCTATAATGGCTGAATTTAAATTGTTGCAACAGACAGTACGGGACACTCATCACTTCGCACAACAAATCACAGTTACATGTTTATAACTCAATAGTGTTTCAAGGGTCATACCTAATCACCATGTTGAGACATCTTATTTTCTGAAAATTATTAGTGCATACTCAACCTTGAAAAGAAAACTGGGCTTTGAGTGTTGTACTTTCAAGGTAGGAGTAGCTCATTTGTGAGTCAAGCAAGGAAAGCTTATCAGTGGTGAGTGAATTTCTCTGGAAGAAATATGTCCAGAGAATATAAACTTACTTTTTAAGACTGTCAGCCTTTGAGTTGCAAATGGTAGCTTGAAGAGGTGAGAACATTGGAAGTGACAGAGAATTTATCAAAACAAGGCAAATGATTTTGAATGGTTTTCCTTGGATCTTGATGAGTCAGAAAATGTTATCAGTACCACTCAGGTGTTTATGCAGGAGTTGATGCTGAGTTTGAAGAGACTGAGGAATTAGCCTCTGAATAGTCCACCTAGAAGGACTACAGGTGAGAATATTTTTAAGGATGAGAAGTAACTAATTCAATATAACCTGAGCTAATGTTACAACTGGTGGTGGTAGAAATCTATATGGGGCAGAAAAAGGCTTCTTTGGACAAATTTCAAAGCTTGCATGTTTAAAATGTTTAAAACCTTATTCATTAGTAGGTATTTTGCAGAAAGTATCTCACAGTACTGTTAACAATACATTTCATTTGCTCTCAGATGTAACCATCATTAGTTCCATGAATTTTGTTTTGAATTATGGTAACACATAGATATCATTTATCATTTTAACCACTCATAAGTGTACAAATCAGTGGCATAAATACTTTTGCAATGTTACCTTGACCACCATCACTGTCTAAATTTTTTCATCGATTCTAACAAGAATTCTACCCATTAAACAATAACTTCCCATTTTCCGAACCCCAGCCCCTGGTAACCTTTATTCTGCTTTCTGTCTCTATGAATTTGTGTATTCTAGGTGCCTCACATAAGCAGATTCATATAGTATTTGTCTTTTTGGTGACTGGCTTATCGTACTAAGCATGGTCTACCCATGCTGCTTTTGTTGTTGTTTTTTGAGGATGGCCTGTGAACCAGCTGAAACATTTGATGATTTGGCAAATGTTTGTGCCTTAAAAGCCTGTGCTTGAAACACGACCTCTGCGAAGGGTCTGAGGATCAAACCACAGGGTTTGATTGCAGTATTGTTTTGGTATGTCACCTAGCTATGGCTAATGAGAACTAGCTCTGTTTTCTCCCAATATCTTTACCTGAGCAAGGGACAGTCCTTGAGTTTCCATAAAGGTTTCTCTGAGCCCAGTGGACTCATCTCAAGGAGAAGTGGAATGAACTTGTTCTTCTGGTCATGGATATCCTACGCTTTCATCCGTCTTCTGCTCGTCCACCAAGTGTTCACGTTGGCAACGATAAATACTAGCTCAGGTTCTTTAATGCTATTGAGGCGTTGACATAACCAGCAGTGTTTGAGTAAACAGCAAGAAAGGTGAGGTTAATTTAAATGATTTTTCCCTCTTCAGGGAGAACAGACACTTTTAAAAGGAGGAAAATGTAGGTGGAGGCAAAGGTTTTCGAGACGTGATCTTGGGATGTATCTATTTTGCGGTGCTTTTTCCAGGGACTGGGAATTGGCTCTGGACATCCTTACTTTGAGATCATCTACTTGTCCTGAGAAGAGTGATCTGGGTCTTGCTTGGAGTGGTTCACAAGAATCCCAGATTTTCCTTTAATTTTGATGGCAGGGTAGGTCAGCAGGTATTTTGCAAGTTCTTTCCCAGTCTGGTGACAGCTCATGCTTCTAAAAATCTTCACGTATACCCAGTCTCCCGGTTGAAAGGGGTAGGAAGGCTTGTCAGTGGAGGCCATGTCTTTTTTACCTGTAGATGACTTTTTAGCTCTTGCGTATAGCTAATCACAGCATTAAATTGTCCCTGTGATGTTCCCTCAATCTAGGAACAGAAATTTTAGAGGTATCAGTAGGCGTAGGATGATGAAAAACTATTTCAAAAGGGGTTAATCCATGTCTCCTATTGAGAGTATTCTGGATTTTGACAGAGGACAGAGGTCATGCTTCTGACTATTTAAGTCCTTTCTTCACAGATTTTTCTAACGCCCTAGATTTTTACATCATATTTGCCTTTATGATTGAGAATGCTGTGAGGTATGAAATTGCAATGAGTGCCTCAGAGTTCTTGTAAGCAAGTAGTTTGTTTCTGCTATAAAACAAGTTCTGTGGTCTGATTTAGTCCATAAAAGAAGGCTAAGACAAAAAAAATGTTATTAATTTCTTTACCAATGTTGTGACATCAGGATGTCTAGTTGGATAGCATTCCATCCATTCACTAATCATGCAGACAATAACCACACAGTAGAAATAGCCTGAAGCTGGTGGGAAAACTTAAAATCCACTTGGAGTGCTGCTGGGTCCATGGTGAGCCCTGGAGGACAAACTGTCTTTGGGTTCCTTAATGTTCTCTCATCTGTACAGATGTCCCATCTGATTGATGGGAGGTAAGAACAAGCAAAGAGGGGAGTACAGGATGTCCATTTGGCCCAGTGCACACTCTATCTGGTACATAACACTCTTTTATATCACTTTGTCTTTTTCAGATTGCAGGATATTTGCCTGATAGTCAATAACATCGGGGATAAAAGCAGGTTTATAAATTAGTAGAGAAAGGATAGTGGGCCCTTTTCGAGCTGAGCAGTTATCAGTCCTGTTCCCAGCGATACAGTATCAGTCTCCTTAGTATGGGCTGGACCATGAGCAATAGTAATTTGGTAGTGGGCGCCTGGGTGGCTCAGTTGGTTGGGCGACTGCCTTCAGCTCAGGTCATGATCCTGGAGTCCCAGGATCGAGTCCCGCATCGGGCTCCCTGCTCAGCGGGGAGTCTGCTTCTCCCTCTCCCGCTCCCCCCTCTCGTGCTCACTCTCTCTCTCTCTCAAATAAATAAATAAAATCTTTAAAAAAAAAAATAGTAATTTGGTAGCAAGACGAATGGACTGTAAGAGAGTAACAATCAGATGTTCATCGGCAATAGTAGCGTCAAGAGAGGTTAAGAATCCACAGGATTTCCAGATTGTGCCAACAACGTGGTAGACTCCGAAGGCATACCTGGCGTCGTTGTAAATGGGGGCATTGTTCCCTTTTGCCAATGTGCAAACTCTCGTGGAAGCTGTGGGTTCAGTGGATGCAGAGTATGCCTTCAGTAGGTCAAGTGGGGAAACTATGGTATAACAATTACATTTTCCTGGGATTTTATCTAAAGGAGCCATCAAGGGTGCCTGGGTGACTCAGTCGGTTGTCTGCGGTCGGCTCAGGTCATGATCCCAGGATCTGCCCCTCCCCCTGCTCACTCATTTTCTCTCTCTCTCTCTCAAATAAAAGCAATCAGGGCCAGCAAACTGGCTCTGTCAGTTGAGCATCCTACTCTTGGTTTCGGCTCAAGTCATGATCTCGCTTCATGGGATGGAGGCCATCCCCACCCCCCAGTGATAGAGGGACTGGTGAATAGGGCTTGTTTATAGGTGCTCTGCCTCCATGTAGAGAGGGCCTGTGTCTTAGGAACCTTTCCCTGGCTTTTTTCAAGTGTCCCCAAGATCTCAGCTGCAGCCTCCGAAGTGAGCAGGGTGTCCCAGCCAGCAATACCCTATCCTCCTCATGATAACTGTGGGGGAGATGAAATTTTCTCTGCCTTCTTAGGTTCTGTGGTTGCAGCCTGCAGGGTGAGCGGTCTGGCTCTTGCAGCTTGTGCTGATCCTCTGCATGGCAGCTGCAGGTCATGCTTTTGTACGCTCCGCTCGGTGGTATTTACAGGTTATGGCTTCAGGTCCGTCATCCTCTTTGTTCCTTTTCTGGCGCTCCAGTCTTAGGGAGCATTGTTTGCCTGGTAGTTAGCGGCTACAAACATGCATTTAAAGATTTTGAGAGACTATAATAAGGCAGCGGGGAGATTATTATGATTAGTCTAAACAGAATAATGTCCAGTGTTTGGAGTGCACTTTGAAGCCATGGTCCCCAAGACCCAAATCAATCAAAATCAAGTAAGTCAAAGAAAGTCCATGTGGAATCCAAGCGGCTTGTTTTGTAATCTTATATAATTGAGTTTCAACATCCCTGGAAGTGTTAATCCAGGTACAGCAGGGGGTGTCGGCCACAGCACAGATGCCTTCTTGCACAGCTGAAGGATGAGCAAGGACTATTCTATTCTCAAAAACAGCTTTGGCCAGAGAGTCAAAGCAGATTATGCAGTAACTAAGAATTAAGGAGAAGTTCCTGATCATAGACTCATTTACTTTTATCCCTAACCAGGTAAGTAGGAACCTACCAAAAGAGTGAATCCTCAATTACGAAAGCCTTTTAGCAGTTTTTTTTTTTTCTTTAAGTTTTTAATTCCAGTTAGTTCACATACAGTGTTATATTAGTTTCAGGTGAGCACTATAGTGATTCAACACTTCCATATCTCACCCGATGCTCATCACGACAAGTGCCCTCCTTCATCCCCATCCCCTATTTCCCCCCTCCCCCCACCCACCTCCCCTCTGGTCACCATCAGTTTGTTCTCTAGAGTTAAGAGTCTGATTTTTGGTTTGTCTTTTCTTTCCTTCTGCTTGTTTGTTTTGTTTCTTAAAGTCGACATATGAGTGAAATCATAGAGTATTAATCTTTCTCTAATTTCACTTAACATTATACTCGCTAGATCCATCCATGTTGCAAATGGCAAGATTTCATTTTTTATGGCTCAGTAATATTCCATTGTATATATACACCACATCTTCTTTATCCATTCATCAATCAATGGTCCATCCATGTTGTAGCATATACGAAATTACATTCCTCTTTATGGCTAAATGATATTTTATATGGATAAACAAAATGTGTATATGTATTTTTTAATCTATTGATGGACAGTTGGGTTGCTTCTGTTTTTTGGTTATGGTGAATAATGCTACTGTGAACATGGGTGTACAGATATCTGTTTAAACGCCTGCTTTCAATTCTTTCGAGTATTTACCAAAGATTGGAATTGCTAGATCATATGGTAATTCTATGTTTAATCTGTTGAGGAAATGCATGACTGTTTTCTGCAGCCACTCCTTCATTTTACATTCTCACCAGCAATGCATATGAGTTCTAATTTCTCCACGTCCTTGCCAATACTTGTGATTTTCTGTGTTGTTGCTGTTGTTGTTTTTATAATAACCATCCTCGTGGGTGTAAAGTGGTATCTCATTATAGTGTTTTTTTGTTTTGTTTTTTTTTTTGTTTTTTTTTGTTTTTTTTAAGATTTATTTGTTTATTTGAGAGAGAGCAAGCCAGGGGAGGGGCACAGGGGGGAGAGAGAATCTCCAGCAGACTCTCTAAGTGGGGGGCCTGATGCAGGGCTGGATCCCAGGACCCTGAGATCATGACCTGAGCTGAAATCAAGAGTGGGCTGCTCAACTGACTGAGCCACCCAGGTGCCCCTCATTATAGTTTTGATTTGCATTTCTCTGATTAGTGATGTCAAACATCTTCTTATGTGTCTGTTTTCCATTTGTGTATCTTCTTGGGAGAAATGTCTGTTCAAGTCTTTTCCATTTTTTTAAAAACTGGATTGTTGGGTTTTTTTGTTGTTGTTATAGGAGTTGTTTGTATATTCTGGTTAGTCCTTTATCAGATACGATTTACAAATATCTTCACCCATTCTGTGGGTGGCTTTTTCTCTCAGTTGATTGTGTCCTTTAACACACAAAAGTTTTAAATTTCACTGAAGTCCAATTTATTTTTTCCTTTTGTCATCTGTGCTTTTGGTGTCCCATCTAAGAATCCTTTGCCAAATCCAAGGTCATGAAGAAGCATCCCTATGTTTTCTTTCAGGAGTTTGATGGTTTTTAGCTCTTATATTTTGGTCTTTGGTCATTTGGTGTTAATTTTTGTATATGAGGTAGGGGGTCAATTTAATTCTTTTACGTGTGGAAATCTAGTTGTGTCAGCATCATCTGTTAAACTATGCTTTCCCCATTGAATGGGGTTGGCACCCTTGTCAAAAATCACTTGGCCATAAATGTATGGGTTTATTTCGGAACTCTCAGTTCTATTCCATTGGTCTATAAGTCTGTCCTTAGGCCAATACCACAGTATTTTGATTACTGTAGCCTTGTAGTAAGTTTTGAAGTATGAGTCTTCCAGCTTTGTTCTTTTTTAGATTTTTTTTTGGCTGCTTGGGTTGTATTACTTTGCTAGGGCTGCCATAACAAAATACCCAAGACCAGGGAGGGGCTGGTTAAACAGATACTTATTTCCTTGCATATCTGGGGGCTGGAAGTCCAAGATCCAAGTGTTAGCAGGTTTGGTTTCTCCTAAGACCTCTCTCCTTGGCTTGCAGAGGACAGTTCTCACACAGTCTTCCTCTGAGCATGTGCACCCCTGGTGTCCTGGCATGTGTCCAAACCTCTTCTTATAAGGACACCAGTCCAAGTAGACTAGGGCCCACACTAACGGCCTCATTGTAACTTAATTACCTTTTTAAAATTATTTTTAAGTATTTATTTGAGAGAGAGAGAGAGCATAAGAGAGAGAGAGAGTGCACAAGCGGGGGGGCGGGGAGGGGTAGAGGCAGAGGGAGAAGCAGGCTTCCCACTGAGCAGAGAGCCTGATGCGGGACTCATTTTTTTTTTAAGATTTTACTTATTTGACAGAGAGAGACACAGTGAGAGAGGGAACACAAGCAGGGGGAGTGGGAGAGGGAGAAGCAGGCTTCCCGCGGAGCAGGGAGCCCGATGTGGGGCTCGATCCCAGGACCCTGGGACCATGACCTGAGCCGAAGGCAGACGCTGAATTGACTGAGCCACCCAGGTGCCCCTTAATTACCTTTTTAAAGACCCTATCTCCAAATATGGTCACATTTTGAGGTACTGGGGGTTCAGGACTTCAATATATGAATTCTGGGGAAGACAGTTGAGCCCAAGACATGGACCATATGCAATTCCATATGAGTTTGAGGATCAGCTTTTCTATTTCTGGAAAAAAAAATTGCCATTGGAATTTTAATAGGAGTTGCACTGAATTTGTAGATAGCTTTGGGTAGTACTGACATTAAGTCTTCAATCGATGAGCATGGATTTCTTTCCATTTATTTAAGTCTTTAAATTTTTTCAGAAATGTTTTTAATTTTCAGATGATAAATCTTTTACTCATTGATTAAATTTATTCCCAGGTATTTTAGATTGTGATATTGTGATGTGATAAGAAATATATATTTGGTTTTTGTCCCCAGTTCTTGGCACAAAAGTTTCTAAAACCTTTGAAATTTCTTGTTAGGGGTGGGAGGACCATCGTTTGGTATTCATTATAAGCCTCTTTCAACCTTACCTGAGTTTATGCTAATGAGGTCACCCTTGGGCTCATAGGTAGTTTGGGGGCTGGTTGCTGGGGGAACCAATCATGTGATTTGGAAGTTGGAGCTTTCAGCCCCACCCCTGGGGAGGGGAGAGGGACTGGAGATTGTGTTCATCACCAACAGTCAATGATTTGATCAACTGTGCCTACATAATTAAATGTCCATAGAAACTAAGTGATGTGGTTGGAAGAGCTTGGTGAATGTGTGCTGGGAGGGTGGCACATAACAAACTACGGAACAGAAACTCCTGTACTCAGGACCCTACCAGACCTCACCATATGTACCTCTTCATCTGGCTGTTCATTTGTATCCTTTATAATAAACCAATAATAGTAAAGATTTTTCTGCCCAGATATATGAATCATTATGGCAAATTATTGAACCTAAGGAGGGGATCATAGGAGGCCCCAGTTTATAGCCAAGTCAGACAGAAGTGTGGGTAACCTGGGGCCCCACTACTTGTGATTGGCATCTGAAGTCGGGGAAACCTTGTGGGACTGAGCTCTTCACCTGTGGTGTCCATGCTAATTCTGAGTGGTTCGTGTGAGGATTGAATTAAATTGTACGACACCCAGTTGTTACCTGCGGAGAACTGGAGAATTGTTCAGTGTGGAAAACCCACACATGGATGTTACTATAAATGGAACTGCTTAATTTCTTTTAAAAAACTGTTCATAAATGGTGTATAGAAATGCAGCTGATGGGCGCCTGGGTGGCTCAGTTGGTTGGGCGACTGCCTTCGGCTCAGGTCATGATCCTGGAGTCACAGGATCGATTCCCGCATCGGGCTCCCTGCTCGGTGGGGAGTCTGCTTCTCCCTCTGACCCTCCCCCCTCTCATGCTCTCTCTCTCTCATTCTCTCTCTCAAATAAATAAAATCTTAAAAAAAAAAAAAAAGAAAGAAATGCAACTGATGTTGTGTGATGATCTTTTACTCCACAATTTTCCTGAATTTATTAGCTCTCGTAGCTTTCTTGTGCATTCCTTGAGATTTTCTATGTGTAGGATTATGTCACCTGCAAATAGAGATATTTTTCCTTTTTCATTTCCAATTTGGATGCCTTCTATTTCTTGTCTAGTTCTTCTGGCTAGAACACCATGCTATGTTAAATAGCAGTGGTGAAAGCAGGGATTTTTTTTTTTAAGTATTTTTATTTATTTTTACATGCATGCACGCGTGCGAGAGAGAGAGAGAACATGAGCGGGGTGGGGGGAGGAAGGGCAGAGAGAGAAGCAGGCTCCCCAATGAGCAGGGAGTCCAGTGCGGGACTCAATCCCAAGACCCTGGGATCATGACCTGAGCTGAAAGCAGACGGTTCACCAACTGAGTCACCCAGGTGCCCGAAAGCAGACATTCTTGTCTCATTTGTGAAATTATAGGAAGAATTTTCTATCTTTTTTTAAAGATTTTATTCATTTATTTGAGAGAGAGAAAAAATGAGTGGGGAGAGGGGCAGAGGAAGAGGGAGAAGCAGACTCTCCCTTCTCTTGTTTATTTTAATAATTTTATTTTCAGGGGCTCCTGGGTGGCTCAGTTGGTTAAGCGACTGCCTTCAGCTCAGGTCATGATCCTGGAGTCCTGGGATCGAGTCCCGCATCGGGCTCCCTGCTCGGTGGGGAGTCTGCTCCTCCCTCTGGCCCTCCTCCCTCTCATGCTCCCTGTCTCTCATTCTCTCTCTCTCAAATAAATAAAATCTTTAAAAAAAAATTTATTTTCAGTTGAAAATCTCTGGGGCATTCTTCAGGTTTCGGGACCTATGGTTTAAATATTTTAAATACAATCTAAACATGGTGAATACTTTGTAAACAGAATTTAAAGTTTCTTCGTTCTGTATGAATAATTAAATAATGACATGTAATCTGTTGGGGTTAGTGCAAAATAGATTTTTTTCTTTCTCTGTTCATTGTAGCCAGCAAGTTCTCATTTGGAGGAGGAGAATAACTAGTTTTTTGAAATTCTAGCTTCCAGGGTGCAGTGTTTCTTTGGGTTGATAGAATCTTTGCAAAGTGTTCCTTTCTGCCCACTGTCCTTGGACCCCATGATCATCCTGTGCAACAGGGGCCTCACAGCATCTCTGAACCTTCCAGAATTGTGTTGTTTTCATCTGCTTCAGCGCTGACAGTGTTTTCAGAAAGTCAGCTATGGGGTGGTCCTCAAGCAGGAGTGATTGCCTGAAAGACTGCAGTACACACAGCGAAGGGAACATGGGCCTTTTAATGTAGCTAAAGGGCCAGGGAACTGGCCGCACAGATTGTCACATGGGATTGCAAGGGCCAGAGCCGCTGAGCACACCCAGGTGCCTGATGAGTGAAGCTCTCCTTGTTGCTCACTCCCCTCCAGGGATCTCTTTCACTCCACAACCCCTAGTACTTTCCTGGAGATTTACTGGGAGACTGAGTCAAAGGCCCGTTTCTCAGGGATGTCTGACTTCGCAGGTGGGACTCTGCAGCGGCCGGCGGGGGCGCTCATCACGTCTCAGCCAAAGGCGGGCCTCTCCGATGACGATGTTTTCATTTTACCTAAATCTGTGATGATTCCTTCAACTCTTGTTTCTTAAGTACGAGGCCCTGGGAATACAGTCTGACTGATGATGATGAGCATGGATTTATTGAGTGTGTACCACGTGCTGGGCATGCAACTGTGTGCCCTGCACCTCATTTCATCTGATCCTCACAACAAACCTATGAGTATTTATTATTTATTGAAGTATAGTTGACACACAATGTTACATTAGTTTCAGGCGCACAACATAGTGATTCCAGAAGTGTGTGTGTGACACTGTGATCACCTCAAGTGTAGCCACCGTCTGTCACCCCGCCAACACTATGCCAATACCCTTGACTGTAGTCCCTCTGCTGTCCCGTCCATCCCGTGATGTACTCATCCCATACCTGCAAGCCTGGACCTCCCACTCCCCTTCACCCATTTGCTCTCCCCCTGCCCCCTTCCCTCTGGCGATCCCAGTTTGTTCTCTGTATTTATTTTTCTTTGTTTCTTTTCTTTCTGTGTTCATTCCTTTTGTTTCTTTAGATTCCACATATAAGTGAAATCACATGGTATTTGTCTTTCTCTGACTGACTTCTTTCACTTAGCATAATACTCTCTAGGTCCATCCATGTTGTCGCAAATGTCAAGATCTCATCATGGCTGAGAAAATTTCATTGTATATATACACCACGTTTTCTTTATCCATTCAACTATTGATGGACACTCAGATTGCTTCCATATCTTGGCTGTTGTAATGATGCTGCAGTAAACATAAGGGTGCATATATCTTTTCAAATTAGTGTTTTTGATTTTCTTTGGGTAAATAAATGCCCAATACCAGAATTACTGGTTTGTGTGGTAGTTCTCTCTTTAATTTTTAGAGGGGCCTCCATACTGTTTGCCACAGTGGCTGCACCAACTTAGACTCCCACCAACAGTGCACGGGGGTTGCCTTTTCTCCACACCCTCACCAACACTTGTTTCTTGTGTTTATGATTCTAGCCATTCTGACAGGTGTGAGGTGATATCTCATTGTAGTTTTGATTTGCATTTCCCTGATGATGAATGATGTTGAGCATCTTTTGATGTGTCTGTTGGCTGTCTGTCTTCTTTGGAAAAATGTCTATTCAGGTCCTCTGCCCATTTTTAATTATTTGTTTTTTGGTGTTGAGTTGTATAAGTTCTTTATATATATTAGATATTAACCCCTTATCAGATATATCATTTACACATATCTTCTCCCATTCAGTAGGTTGTCTTTTCATTTTGTTGATGGTTTCCTTCACTGTGAAAAGTTTCTTATTTTCACGTAGCCCCAATAATTTATTTTTGCTTTTTTTTTTTTCCCTTGTCTGAGGAGACCTATCCATAAATATGTTGCTAAGGCTGATGTCAAAGAAATTACTGCCTATGTGTTTTTGTTTTTGTTTTTGTTTTTTTTTATAGAAGTTTTATGGTTTCAGGTCTCACATTTAGATCTTTCATCCATTTTGAGTTTATTTTTGTGTATGGTGTAAGAAAGTAGTCCAGTCTCATTTTGCAGGTAGCCGTCCAGTTTTCCCAACACCATGTATTGAAGAGCATGTCTTTTCCCCATTATATATTATTTCTTCCTTTGTCATGGACTAATTGACCTTATAAGCATGCTTTATTTCTGGGCTCTCTATTCCCCACAGATCTATATTTTGTGCCAGCACTGTACTGTTTTGATCTATTATCATGATTTATCTTTCCATTTGTTTGTGTCATCTTTAATTTCTTTCATCAATGTTTTATATATATTTTTAAAAATTTTATTTATTTATTTGACAGACACAGCGAGAGAGGGAACACAAGCAGGGGAAGTGGGAGAGGGAGAAGCAGGCTTCCTGCTGAGCAGGGAGCCCGATGCGGGGCTCGATCCCAGGACCCTGGGATCATGACCTGAGCCGAAGGCAGACGCTTAACCACTGAGCCACCCAGGCGCCCCTGTTTTATATTTTTTAGAGTACAAGTTTATTATATCCTTGGTTAAGTTTATTCCTAGGTATTCTTTTTGATGCAGCTATAAATGGGAGTGTTTTCTTAATTTCTCTTTCTGCTACTTTGTATAGAAACGCAACAAATTTCTGTATATTAATTTCATATCCTGCAACTTTACGGAATTCACTTATTAGTTCTATTAGTTTTTTTGGTGGAGTCTTTAGGATTTCTAGTATCATATCATCTGCAAATAGTGACAGTTTTACTTCTTTCTTACCAATTTGGATGCCTTTTCTTTTTCTTTCTTTTTTTTTTTTTTAAGATTTTTATTTATTTGTCAGAGAGAGAAAGAGCACAAGGAGAGAGAGCGGCAGGCAGAGCAGGCAGAGGGAGAAGCAGACTCCCCACTGAGCAGGGAGCCCAATGTGGGACTCGATCCCAGGACCCCGGGCTCATGACCTGAGCTGAGGGCAGACACTTAACCAACTGAACTACCCAGATGTCCCTGCCTTTTCTTTTTCTTGACTGATTTCTGTGGCTAGGACTTCCAGTACAAGTTGAATAAAAGTGGTAAGAATGAACATTCTTGTTTTCCTATTCTTAGAGGAAAATTTTGTTTTTCACCACTGAGTATGATGGTAGCTGCGGGTTTTTATATATGGCCTTTATCATATTCAGGTATGTTTCCTCTAGAAACACTTTGTTGAGAGTTTTCATCATGAACAGATGTTGAATTTTGTCCAGTGCTTATTCTGCATCTATTGAGATGATCATGGTTTTTATTTTTTATTTTATGTATGTATGTATGTAGTCTCTATGCCCAATGTGGGGCTCGAACTCACAATCCCAAGATCAAGAGTCACATGCTCTACCACTGAGCCAGTCAGGCACCCTGAGAATGACTTTTTAACCTACTGCTGAATTAGCTTGCTTTTCTTGAGGATTTTCGCATCTATGTTCATCAGAGATATTGACCAGTGATTGTCTATACTGTGCTGTCTTTGGTTTTGGTATCAGGGTGATGCTGATCTCATAGAATGTATTTGGAAGTTTTCCTTCTATTTTTGGAATAGTTTAAGAAGAATAGCTATTAACTCTTTAAATGTTTGGTAGATATCACCTCACATCTGTCAGAATGGCTAAAATCAAAATACAAGAAACAGTAGGTGCTGGCGAGGATGTGGAGAAAGGGGAACCCTCCTACGCTGTTGGTGGGAATGCAAACTGTGCAGTCACTGTAAAAACAGTACGGAGGTTCCTCAAAAAGTTAAAAATCGAACTACCCTAGGATCCAGCATTCACAGTGGGTATTACCCAAAGAATACAAAAACACTAATTCAAAAGGATACATGCACCCCTACATTTATAGTAGCATTATCTACAATAGCCAAATTATGGAAATAGCCCAAGTATCCATTGATTGACGGATGGATGAATGTTTGTTCAGAATTTCTATTTCTTGATTCAGTTTTGGGAGACTGTATGTTTCTTCTAGGTTGTCCAATTTGTTGGCATATAATTTTCATAGTAGTCTCTTTTAATCCTTTGTATTTCTGTGGTGTTGGTGGTTACTTCTCTTTAATTTCAGATTTTATTTAGATCCTCTCTCTTTTTCTTGACAAATCTTGCTGAAGGTTTATCAGTTGTATTTACTGAGTCTTGTTTTGTGCCCTAACATGTGATTTACCATGTGATCTAACGTGTCATTCAAAGCCACTATTTCTTTTTTAAGTTTTTATGCATTTATTAGGGAGAGAGAGTGTGCATGTGCAAGTGGGGGTGGGGTGGGGTGGGGGAGAGGCAGAGGGGAGGGAGAGGAAGAGGGAAAGAATCCCAAGTAGACTCTGTGCTCAGCCTGAGCCAATGCAAGGCTGGATCCCATGACCCTGAGGTCATTACCTGAGCTGAAACCAAGAATCAGATGCTTAACTGACTGAGTCACCCACATGCCCCTCAAAGCCACTATTTTTTTTTTTTTATGATTTTTGTCTGGATGATTTCCCCCTTGATGCATGTGTGGTATTAAATTCTCCTACTATTATTGTATTACTGTCAATTTCTCATTTTATGTTTGTTAATATTTACTTTTATGTATTTAGATGCTCCTATGTTGGGTGCATAGCTATTTGCAATTGTTATATCCTCTTGTTGGGTTGACCCCTTCATCATTATCTAATGCCCTTCTTTGTTTCTTGCTAGTCTGTTTTGAAGTAGATATTGTTGGGTATAAGTATTGCTACCAAAGCTTTTTTTTTTTTCTTCCACTTCCATTTGCATGGAATATCTTTCTCCATCCCTTCACTTTGAGTCTATACATGTCTTTAGGTCTGAAGTGAGTCTCTTGTATGCAACATACAGATGGGTGTTATGTTCTTGTTGTTTTTAATCCATTCAGTTACCCTATATTTTGATTGGAGCATTTAGATGATTTACATTTAAAGTAATGATTAAATGGTATGCATTTATTGCTATTTTGTTGTTTTTTGGTTGTTTTTATACCTTTTCTCTGTTCCTTCTCTTGCTTTCTTTCCTTGTGATTGATGACTTTCTTTAGTGTTGTGCTTGGCTTACTTTCTCTATTTTTTGTGTTTCTATTATAGGTTTTTGGCTTGTGGTTACCATGAGGTTCATATATAACATCCTAAGTATGTAGCAGTCTATATTAAGTTGATGGCCATTTAAATTTGAACACATTGTAAAGGAACTACATTTTAACGTCCCCTCCACATTTTATGTATATGTTCTCATAATTTACATCTTTTTACCTTGAGGCCCCATAACTAAGGTTTTGGATATAATTGATTTTACTGCTTTTGTATTTTATCCTTTCCTTTAGCTTTATAAGTGATTGGTCTGCTCCCTTTACCATATGTTTGCTTTTACTCACAAAGTATTTTCCTTTCATAATTTTCATCTAATTATGGCCTTTTCTTTTCCTTTTAAAGAAGTCACTTTCACATTTCTTACAAGGCTGGCTTAATGGTGATGAACTCTTCTAACTTTTGTCTGGGAAGCTCTTTATCTCTCCTTCTGTTCTGACTGATAGCCTTGTCAGGTAGAGTATTCTTGGTTGTAGATTTTTTCCTTTCAGCACCTTGCATATATCATGCCACTTCTGTCTGGCCTGCAAAGTTTGTGTTGAAAAATCAGGTGATGACCTTATGCAGTTTCCCTTGTATATAACTAGTTGTTCTCTCCTGGTGCTTTTAAAATTCTTTTTTATCTTTAATCTTTGGCAGTTTAATTATTAGGTGTCATGGCAAGACCTCCTTGGGTTCATCTTGTTTGGAGCTCTCTGTGCTTCCTGGATCTGGATGTCTGTTTCCTTCCCCAGGGTGGGGAAATTTTCAGCTATTATTTTTTTGAATAATTTTTCTGTCCCCCCACTCCTCTCTGAATATTTGCTTGCTTTATGTTGTCAAAGAGATCTCTTAACCTATTCTCATTTTAAAATTCTTTTTAATTTTTGCTGTTCAGCTTGGGTGCTTTTCATTACCCTCTCCTTCATATTGCTGGTCTGTTCTTCTGTGTCTTCTAATCTATTGTTGATTCCCTCTAGTGTATTTTTCATTTCTTCTACTCTTTTTAAAAATATTTGCTCTTGGGCACCTGGGTGGTTCAGATGGTTAAGCGTCTGCCTTCGGCTCAGGTCATGATCCCAGGGTCCTGGGATCGAGTCCCGCATCAGGCTCCCTGCTCCTTGGGAGCCTGCTTCTCCCTCTGCTTCTCTCTCTCTCTGTCTCTCTCTGTCTCTCATGAATAAATAAATAAAATCTTTAAAAAAAAAATTAGCTCTTTGTTGAAGTTCTTACTGAGTTCATCTACTCTTCTCTCTAGTGAGCATCTTAATGACCGTGATTTTGAATTCTTTATCACGTAGATTGCTTATCTCCATCTCATGTAGTCTTTCTCTGAGGTTTTGTCATGTTCTTTTGTTTGGAACATATTCCTCTGTCTCCTCATTTTGCTTGATTTTCTGTATTGTGTCTATGAATTAGGCAGAACAGCTACTTCCTCTAAACTTGAAGATAAGATTTTGTGTAAGGTTGTCCCCTGTATGGGCTGTGTGTGCCTGGTGACTTTGGCTGGCTTGCTAATGCATAGCTGGTATGGACTGGAGGTCCCAGGGAATTCCGTGCTGGGGCTGCCTGGTGGGACAACAGGAGCTGAAGGTGGGCATGGTCCAGGTTGATTCCAGGGCTCTCTATACAGAGGGCACCCTGGCAGGCCAGCTGAAGCTGAAGTGGGTTGTTCCAGGGTTCTCTGCCTTGGGGGTCTCTGGCAAGTCATCTGGAGCTGAAGTAGTGCGGGCCTGGCGTGTTCTGGGGTGCTTGTGCTGTGTGACCTTGGTGAGATACATTGGAGTGAGCCCTGACCAGGGATTTCCTGTTGTGTACAATGCTGGGGCTAGTGTGGGCTAGGTGTCTGGGGCTCACTGAGGCAGTAAGCCAGTTGGGGTTCCCAGACCCTGCTCCTGTCTGTGCTGTCAAGGTGGAGGGGGACATAAACCATGGTGCTTACCAGCCCCTCCAACCAGGGGAGAGTTCGAGCAGCTCCCTGGCCATTTGGTAGAATATTGAAGTTTGATTATTTATATTCTAGTTCTTTTATTTTTTTTTTAAGGATTTTATTTATTTATTAGTGAGAGAGAGCACACAAGAGGGAGGGGGGCCGAGGAAGAAGCAGACTCCCTGCTGACGTGGGAGCCCGATGTGGGACTCGATCCCAGGACCCTGAGATCATGATCTGAGCTGAAGGCAGACGCTTCACCAACTGAGCCACCCAGGCACCCCTTCTAGTTCTTTTAAACCATAGCTTTTTTTTCTGTGCCTCAGGACGGATGAAACTGCTCACAGTCCCTCAGCTCCATCCCTCCCACTGCAGCTGACGGTGTCAGAGGTGGGGTTCCCTTCGTTACCGTGTCTCTGTCTCTCTTGCCATTCTCTGGGTGGTCTCTCTGTTGTTGTATGGAAGCTGTTCCATCAGCCCACAGTTCTTCAGGAGAAATTGCTCTGTAAGTGTAGATTTGGTGTGTCCGTGCAGGAGGTGAGTTCAGGGTTTTCCTACGTTGCCGTGTAATCGGTGTTTGAACTGAGGCAAACTTCCAGCCCCTGCTTAACCCATGGGCACTATTACCTCTAAGGCAGAGCGGATCAGAAAATTTCAGCAGCAAATAACAGTCAAAGAAAAGACAAAGTAGTTTCGCATTGTATTTAGGGTGCAGGAATCTAGTGGACAGGTTTTGTCAATGAAACTTAATGATGAAATGATGTTCTCCCCCAGGAGTTACAAGGAGAGTTAACAGCTGTAGGAAACATCAGGTCCAAGAAAGGAGACTGGGGAGCTTAGTACTGAATCTATTTACTCAGTGATAAAATTTGTGATCTCTCCTTAATTTTCATGCTTGCTAGAGTTTGGGGTATTTTTGTAATTTTCTTTATTTTTTTATATTTTTGTAATTTTCTATCACAAACCTTGAAACTAAAGCATAATGGGTACATAAGAATATACAAAAACAGATTTTAGAGCCCAAAGAAGAGTCCAGTTTTTTCTTTTGTTAAAAATTGGCTGTTAGGGGGCTCCTGGGTCGCTCATTTGTTAAGCATCTGCCTTCAGCTCAGGTCACGATCCCAGGGTCCTGGGATCGAGTCTTACATCAGGCTTTCTGCTCAGCGGGGAGCCTGCTTCTCCCTCTCCCACTCCCTCTGCTTGTGTTCCCTCTCTCGCTGTGTCTCTCTCTGTCAAATAAATAAATAAAATCTTTAAAAAAAATTGGCTGTTCAGAGCTAAGGAGTGAGAAAGTATGTATGGATGGATGAATATAAATATTTAAAACTTTTATGTATTCATTAGGTACAATTTAGGACTTTCACCTAACAAATTCAGCTAGCAAAGCATGTTACAGGTTAAAACTATTTTCCTTCTTAAAGGAATACAAATTTACTTCTTGTTTTTAGCTTTCAAAAGTTGTTTTGAATCATTCGGACAGACGGCACATACGCATGGTTCACCATTCCAACCATGCAAATGAGTTTACAGTGGGTGCCCTCCATCCAGCTCCTGACCTTGCGCCCCCTGGTTCCCCTTTCCACATGGAGGAGCCCTGTTGTCAGTTTCTTGTGTGTCCTGGAGATGTTACATGTATGTGTTGTGGGTTTGAAAGCGTGTCCATGCATTATGTCCTACCCCCTTCTTTTAAGAGCTTGAGCTTGCTTCCTTCTCCTTGAGAATGGGCTGGACTTGGTGGCTCACTTAGAACTCCTAGAACCTGACATAAGTGACCGTCATAACTTCTAAGCCAAGGTCGTAAAAAAAAATTTATGACTTTCTCCTTTCTCTCTCAAATTACTGGTTCTGATAGAAGCCAACTGCTCTGTTGCTAAGACACTTGAGCAGTGTTTTGAGAGGTCCATCTGGTGAGGAGCTGAGGCCTCCTGGTAGAGCAATGTGAGAAAAAGTCATCTTGGAAGTGCACCCTCCAGCCCCAGTCAGGCTTTTGGCTGACTGCACCCCAACACAACATCTTTTTTTTTTAATGGAGATATAATTCAGATACCATAAAATGTGTCCTTTTAAAATGTAAATACAGTTTTGTATTTACAACTCAGGTTTGAACAGTGTGGGTCCCCTTATATGCAGATCTTTTACCATACAGAACTGTAAATGTATTTTCTTAGGATTGTCTTAATATTTTCTCTAGCTTGCTTTATTGTAAGAATACAATATATACAATACATATACATATAAAACATGTGTTAACTGTTGATGTTATCAGTAAGGCTTCCAGTTGGCAATAGGCAATAAGTAAAGTTTTGGGGGGAGTTAAGGGTTATATGTGGATTCTTGATTTCATGGAGTGTTGGCACCCCTAACCCTCCCATGGCTCAAGGGTCAGCCATATAGTGGTTTTAGTCTATCCACAAGGGTGTGAATCTGAAGATTCATACCAGTACTCCCAGGGAAGAGCTTTTTCACATTGGATGAACTCCAAGTCTAGTAAAACAAAGACAGCCTTGCAAGTGGAGTTTTAAAGATGCCACCAGACAGGTCACAAATGACAGTTTTATGCAAATGAAGGTTTTAAGGACCTCCAACCCCAAACTTCTCCTCACCTCCTACCCCATTGTCTGCCAGGCTGTGACGGGAGCTATTAGTTCCCAAGAGCATCTCAGAGCTGGTAAGATGGGATGGGAATAGGACAAGTTAAATTGCCACAAAACTCACTGTTCTTACTGAGATTTAGCCATTTTTCTTTTTTTCTTTTTTTTTTTTTAAAGATTTTATTTATTTATTTGAGAGAGAGAGAGAATGAGAGACAGAGAGCATGAGAGGGAGGAGGGTCAGAGGGAGAAGCAGACTCCCTGCCGAGCAGGGAGCCCGACGCGGGACTCGATCCCAGGACTCCGGGATCATGACCTGAGCCGAAGGCAGTCGCTTAACCAACTGAGCCACCCAGGCGCCCCGATTTAGCCATTTTTCTTGATAAAAATTCTCCAGATTGCTTCAGTCCCTTGGTTAATTTCCAGGGTTCTGAAAAGTTGATTCTGAAACTTTGCCAGTTTTCTTATTGTCTTTATGAAGGAGAGAATTTGGGGGGGAGTGTCTTTATTTCTCCATTTTCACTGATGTCACTCCCTGGGCAACATCTTGACTATTGCCACATGAGGGACACTGAACCAGGATCACCCCGCTAAGCCACTCCCAAATTCCTGACCCACAGAAACTGAGATAATAAATGTTTGTTTTGATTTAAATGGCTCAGTTTTAAGTAATTTGTTATGCATCAGTAGATTACCATATGCAAAAAATATATATTTCTCCCCCTCTTTTGAAAGTTTTATTTGTTTAATCTCTATTCCTCACGTGGGGCTCAAACTCAAGACCCCATGATCAAGAGTCGCATGCTCTTCTGACCGAGCCAGCCAGGCGCCCCTCTCCCCTTTTTAATACACATTAAAGCACACTATACACCTTGTTCTACACTTTTTTCACTTAGTGTAAATGTTCTTTTTCATCATCTGGGGGCCAACGAGTCTTTCCCGTTCTTTTTTTTATGGCACTTTGAGATTCCATCATGCATGTATTTGGCCAACAGCATGGGATGGATATGTGTCCCTTCATTTAACGATGGCTATTAAGATTGCATCCAGTCTTGGGTTCTTTCAAACAATGCTGGGGTGAATAGCCTAGTATATGCAATAGTTCTCTGTGTAGAAAATTTTCATGTCTCATTTGTATTTCCCTTCGAAAAGTTGGGCTTTTACCTTTTGTTTTTGTAAAAATGGAAACCTGGAATGACCCAGTTGAAACCCTAAGGACAGGATTTTCTCTCACTGGACAGGAAGTCCAGAAATTGGTGTAGTAATTCGGTGCTGACACTGAAACCTCAGTTTTTCTCCATCCTTCAGCACTGTCACTGCTGGAGGTAGCTTTATCCTTTGGCTGGTAGCAATATGGCTGCAGCAGCTCCAGGTGTCACATTCAGACCCAACCCACCTAGAGGGAGAAGAGACTGTCTCTTCCCATGGCCTTCTGGTGGATTGAGAACCTTATTCAGAATGGCCCCTGCAGACTTCTCTTTGTGGCTTCCTGGGCAGAACAGGGTCATGTGTCCAAGCCTGAAGCAGTCACTGGTGGGTACGGGATGAGCACCTAGAGGGAGTGAACCACACTCTGAGTGAAGCAAAGATGGTGCCCCTCCTGGGGGCAATAAGGGTCAACATTAAGCCTGACCTTGGAGCTTTGGTCTAAGGGTCTTGATAGCACAGTACGAGGACAGCATTTAGTCAGACATCCCAGGACTAGCTTATAGAGGATCCCACAGGAGAAAAATCTGAAATCTCTACCAAGAAAAGACTTCTAGATCACTGGCTTATTTTGTCTTTATCATTATTGAACTGATCCTGTTTTGTTTTTACTTTGGCTGCTTGGAAATTCCGAGCTAAATTTGTACTCGTAGCAATTATGGGACCTATTTTATCCTTGCATTAGCTTGTTTTATCTTCATTTTTAATCTTGTGTGAAATTCTGGGACTACAAGTTCTTGGAATGGAGCATGTTAACAATATTTTTAACTCTGGATTTTCAAAAGTTATTCTTTTTTTTAAATTTTATTTTATTATGTTAGTCACCATACATTACATCATTAGTTTTTTCTTAAGGAAGACCTGAGTCTTCCCTATTTATAAAGTAATTTGGAAGGAAAATCTTTTTTTCCTTCTGAAACAGTTTTCTTTTTGGGAGTTCCATCCCACATGCGTGCAGTGATCTGTGGCTAGGTCCGTGGACAAATCTCTTGGTGCTATTGTAGATTATTTATGCTGAACCATGAACTAAGGAACTGTTGTGTCATGTGAGGCCAATCTCTGTCCGGAAGGAAACTTATTTTCAAAGTCTGAAAAATCCTCAGACAAGTTCTTAAAGCATTCCTCCTATTTTTGGAGGCTGCACAGTCTACCCTCCATTTGTGTGATTTGCACCCAGGACTCCTTTCTCTCTTAGTGACCCGACCACCAGGCTAAGCTGCCTCAATAGCCCCCAGGTCCCTCCTGCATTGTCCTGTTTGCGGGGTTGGTTTTGGCCCGCAGGTTAATGCTCTTGCTTCCTGAAGGCTGAGCGTGTTTCTTTCCTTCTCTAGATCGAATAGGATCTATTCTGTGGGACAAGAATGGGGCTTTTTGGAAAGCTGGGGTTTGAGGTTTTGGTGAGGGGGTTGGTGAGAAGAAATGGGAAGAGTGGAGGTGATATGGGTGCAGGGCCCATTCATTTATCAAAGAAAGTGTCTGTCCATCCACACTTCGCAAACACCAGCACACATGTGATGTGAAATGTTGGGGTTCAGGAGCAAACGGTCACAAAAGAATTCATGAGACGTCTTCGGTGCAGAAAAGGTGGTTTACTTAAGCACAGGGGACGGGACCCATGGGAAGAAAGAGCTGCACTGGGGGCGTGAGGAGTGGCCCATCGTATACTTTCAGGTTGGGAGGGGGTTAGGGACAGTGTACGTCTCCGGAATTTGGAAGCAAGGTGTCCAGGACCCTGAGGGGTCATTTACTACTGTCCCGGAAAACCTTCGTCATGAGACCCTGCAGATGGACATCAGTGGGCCATATGTTTGGAGGATGATTGCTAACCTATATCCTGGGTGGGGTCGAGATAAAGGAAGTTCCCAAAGGGATTTTTATGTGTTAAGGAAGACTTATAAGATCCTGGGGGTTGGGCTCATGTCAGGCTAAGGTTGCCTTTTGCCCTTAGCACAGGCAGTTGATCTCCTGAAGGAAGGTCATGGAAGGTCACTCTGCCTGTCTCAAGTACTGGTCAGTGGGCTGCAAAGGAATTTTAATTTTCCTGTATTTCTTTTGCCTTTATTCTCCCCATCCCACAGACCCATCAGAGACTGCTGGAATACAGGTTCTGGGACAGTGGTGGGTGGGGCCTGCAGGCTGCATGTCCCCAAGGAGCAGGCAGGGGCTGTGGGCACTGTCCCACGCACAGGCATCAGGGAGGGAGCGAAGACCCGTCCCTCTTTCTCTCGGGACACAAGACCCTATCCGCGGAGTGGAAGGGCGTGTAACTGCACACACGAGCGTTCTCAACTTGCTGAAATTTCCTCTTCGTATCGCAGGATGAGACAAATTGTTTAAAGTTTATTCAGCTTCTTCCTGAGCCTGTTGTGAGCTGATGGCTTGAATAATTCCTTTCCCCATTGTTTCTGATGCCAATCCTTGGGGAAAAGGCTTCCTTGTGACTCAGAAGCTGCTGCTTCCACATGCAATTATTTCTTTGAAGAAATGGGAGCAAAACTGTTTCCTACGATCCTGTGACCTTTCCCTGTCCCTTCTGGGAGGGTTCAACTCCAGGGAGGTGGGCAGACAGACACTGGTCTTTTTCCAGGTGGGTAACTTTGGCTTCTATTTAAAATTTCATCGTTGGGCTTCTCTCCGTTCTCGAGGGACAGACTAGTAGGGCTCTCGTGTCACTGTCCTTCCCGGGTGGAGCTCCGTGCCCTGTGAGGTTGCTCAGGCAGGAGGCAGGAGATCTGGAACACTCGCCTTGCTCTGCCGCTCTCCAGCCCTGGACGTCCCCAGGGGCCCCGGGCCTTGTGCGTGGCCGCCACAGGGACCCTAGCAGCCAGGGACCCCAGTGCCCTTCCGCCGTCCCCTCCCCACCTCACCCTTGACTACCTCAAGACTTGTGTCCCGTCCATGGAGCTACACAAGGCACGGGCTTCATACGGAGTCCAGTTCGGTTTCCAGCGCGTATCTCCGGAGGCTGGGGCTCCCCCTGGGGCTTTCCCGCCTGCCTGCGCTTCTCCGGGGGTCCCCCAAATGTAACACATTGGATTGCTTTTGCAATTTGCAAGGTCTGACATCTCCCTCCTAGTGTTCCCCTCAATCATGCGAATCTGCCCCTTTCCCCCCAAAATGGGTCATTCCATGTACACTGTTCTTCAGCCTGTTTTCACGTAACGACACAGTCTCGAGGTGTCCAGTTTCACTGACTAATTTTCTAAATCATTGTTTTTAGTGGTTGCAAAGAACTCTATTTGGAATCACAGGAAACTTTCCTTAAAAACAGTCACCTGTTGTGGGGGCCCTTTTGGTTGCTTCTAATCGCTCAACCTCAGAGACACGGCGGCAGGGAGCGCCCGGGAGAATTCTGCGTGGTGCCCGCCTGCTGCGTGTTCATGCTGTGTGCCCCCCGCCCGCCCCAGCCCCGGCCTGGGCACATTGGCTTGTCTCTTAAAAACAGGTGAAATTGGCAGTTTCCTTCCTTCCTTTCTTTTTATGACCTCTGGCTCTTTTTCGTGTCTTTTCCACTGGGAGGTGGTAAAGATACTTTCTTCATGGTTTCTTCTGCTATTCCTATGCTTATTGTTTATTTTAGTTTTTTATTTTTAAATTGAAGTATAATTAACATACAGTGTTGGTCTCAGGTGCGTGGCATATTAACCCGACAATTCTATACATGACTCAGCGTGAGTGCAGTCACCATCTGTCAGCAGCTGACCTTATTAGATATTAGTGTCTACATTCCCAATGCCCTACATTTCATCTCCATTAATTATTTATTTTATGAGTGGAAGTTTGTACCTCTTAATCCCTTTAACCTATTTTGCCCTTCCCTCTCTGGCAATCAGAAGTTCTCTGTATTTAAGAGAACTCCGTTCTCTGAGTTTTTGTTTGCTTGTTTTGTTTTTAAGATTCCACTGAAATCGGGACGCCTGGGTGGCTCAGTCGGTTAAGCGTCTGCCTTCGGCTCAGGTCATGATCCCAGGGTCCTGGGATCAAGTCCTGCATCGGGCTCCCTGCTCCGCGGGGAGCCTGCTTCTCCCTCTGCCTCTCTCATGAATAAATAAATAAAATCTTAAAAAAAAAAAAAAAGATTCCACTGAAATCATATGGTATTTGTCTTTGTCTGACTTATCTCACTTAGCATAATACCCTCTAGGTCCATCCATGTTGTCACCGATGGTACTCATGATTTTTTAAATGCTTTTTTTTTTTAAAGATTTATTTGAGAGAGAGAGAGGGAGAGCACGAGCTGGGGGAGGGGCAGAGGGAAAAGCAGACTTCCCGCTGGGCGCAGGGCCCCATACAGGACTCAATCCCAAGACCCTGAGATCATGACCTGAGCTGAAGGTCATGCTTAACCAACTGAGCCACCCAGGTGCCCCCATCTCAGGATTTTTTGGTGCCTGAGTGATAATCCAGTGTGTGTGTGTGTGTGTGTGTGTGTGTGTGTGTGTGTTTCACCTTTTCTTTATCCATTCAACTATTGATGGACCCTTAGGTTTCTTCCGTATCTTGGCTGTTGTAAATGATGCTGCAGTAAACATAAGGGTGCATATATCTTTTCAAATTAGTGTTTTTGATTTCTTTGGGTAAATACCCAGTATTGGAAATACTGGATTGTATAGTAGTTCTGTTAATTTTTGGAGGGGCCTCCATACTGTTTTCCACAAGGGCTGAACCAACTTACATTCCCACCAACAGTGCATGAGGGTCCCCTTTTCTCCACATCCTTGCCAACACTTGCTGTTTTTTGTCTTTTTGATATTAGCCGTTCTGACAGGTGTGAGGTGATATCTCATTGTGGTTTCAATTTGCATTTCCCTGAGAATGAGTGATGTAGAGCATCTTTTGATGTGTCTATTGGCTATCTGTATGTCTTCTTTGGAAAAATGTCTATTCAGGTCCTCTGCCCCCCCCTTTTAAAGATTCTATTTATTTATTAGAGAGCGCGTGAGCATGAGCAGAGGGAAGGGTCAGAGAGAGAGGGAGAAGCAGGCTCCCTGCTGAGCAAGGAGCCCGCCAATGAGGGGCTCCATCCCAGGACCCTGGGACCATGACCTGAGCCAAAGGCAGACACTTAATCAACTGAGCCACCCAGGCGCACCTCTGCCCTTTTTAAATTGGATTATTTGTGGGAGGGTTTTTTGGGTTTTTTGTTTTGTTTTGTTTTGTTTTTTGGTGTTGAGTTTGTATAAGTTCTTTATATATTTTTGGATATTAACCCCTTATCAGATATGTCATTTGCAAGTAAATTCTCCCATTCACTGGGTTGCCTTTTTGTTTTGTTGATGGTTTCCTTTGCTGTGCAAAAGCTTTTTATTTGTAGTCCCAGTAGTTTGTTTTTGCTTTTGTTTCTCTTACCTGAGGAGACATATCCATAAATACAGTGGGCTAAGGCTGATGGTCAAGAGATTTCTGCCTATGTTTTCTTGTGGCAGTTATATGGTTTCTGGTCTCACATTGGATCTTTTTTTTTTTTTAATTTATTTATTTGAGAGCATAAATGAGAGAGAGCGAGCATGAGCAGGGGGAGAGGCAGAGGGAGAAGGAGAAGCAGGCTTCCTGCTGAGCAGGGAGCCCGATGTGGGGCTCGATCCCAGGACCCTGAGATCATGACCTGAGCTGAAGACAGACGCTTAACCGACTGAGCCACTCAGGTGCCCCTCACATTAGGTTTTTAATCCATTTTGAGTTTATTTTTGTGTATAGTGTAAGAAAGTGACCCAATTTCATTCTTTTGCATGTAGCTGTCCAGTTTTCCCAGCACCATTTGTTGAAGAGATTATCTTTTCCCCATTGTATATTATTGCCTCTTTTATCGTAGATTAATTTACCATTAGTGTCAGTTTATTTATGGGCTCTCTGTCCTGTTCTATTGACCTATGTTTCTATTTTCATGCCAGTACCATACTGTTTGAATTACTAGAGCTTTGTAGAAATCTGGGATTGTGATACCTCAAGCTTTGTACTTCTTTCTTTCAAGATTGCTTTGGGTGTTCAAGGTCTTTTGTGGTTCCATACAAACTTTAGGATTACTTAAATTCTGTGAAAAATACCATTAGTATTTTCATAGGGATTGCCTTAAATCTATAGATTGCTTTGAGTAGTACGGACATTTTAACAATATTTTTCCAATCCATGACCATGATATACCTTTCCATTTGTTTGTGCCATCTTCAATTTCTTTCATCAGTGTTTTATAGTTTTCAGAGTATAGTTTTTTCACCACCTTGGTTAAATTTATTCCTAGATATTTCATTCCTTTTGGTGCAATTGTAAATGAGATTTTTTTTCTTAATTTCTCTTCTGCTATTTTGTTGTCAGGGTAAGAAATGCAAAAGATTTCTATACATTAATTTTGTATCCTGCAACTTTACTGAATTCATTTGTAGTTGTAATAGTTTTTTGGTGGAGTCTTTAGGGTTTTCTATGTATAGTATGTTATCTGCAAATAGTGACAGTTTTACCTCTTTCTTACCCATTTGGATGCCTTTTATTTCTTTTTCTTGTCTGACTGCTGTGGCTAGGACTTCTATGTTGAATAAAAATGATGAGAGTGGACATCCTTGTCTTGTTCCTGATCTTAGGGGCAAAGCTCCCAGCTTTTCACCATTGAGTGTGATGTTAGCTATGGGTTTCTCTTATATGGCCTTGATTATGTTGAGAGTTTTCATCATGAATGGGTGTATTTTGGCAAATGGCTTTTCTGCATCTATTGAGATGATCATTGTTATCCTTTGTCTTGTTCATGTGATGTACCATGAGGTACCGTGATGTTATTGATTCATGAATATTGAACTACCTCATATCCCTGGAATAGATTCCACTTGATTGTGGTGAATGACTTTTTAAATGTATTATTGAATTTGGTTTGCTATTTTGTTGAGGAATTTTGCATCTGTGATCATCAAAGATAATAGCCCGCAGTTTTCTGTTTTTATGGTGTCTTTATCTGGTTTTGGTATCAGGGTAGTGCTGGCCTCATAGAAGGAATCTGGAAATTGTCCTTCCTCTTCTATTTTTTGAAGTAGTTTCAGAAGAGTAGGTATTACCTCCTCTTTAAATGTTTGGTAGAATTCACCAATGAAGCTGTCTGGACCTGGACTTTTGTTTTGGGGAGTTTTTTTGATTCCTCATTTGATTCATTACTAGTAACTGGTCTGGTCACATTTTCTGTTTCTTCCTGATTCAGTTTTGGAAGATTTTATATATCTAGGTATTTGTCCATTTCTTCTAGGTTGTCCAATTTGTTGGTATGTAGTTTTCCATAAATTGTCTTATAATTCTTTGTGTTTCTGTGGTATCGGTTATTTCTCTTCCTTTGTTTCTGATTTTATTTATTTGAGTGCTCTTTTTTTCTGGATGAATCTGGATGAAGGTTTATCAATTTTGATTATCTTTTCAAAGACTAGCTCTTGATTTCATATTTTTTTAGTCTCTCATTTATTTCTGCTCTAATTTTTATTTCCTTCCTTATACTAGTTTTGGTTTTTGCTCTTCTTTTTCTAGCTTCTTTAGGTGTAATTTTTGTTGTTTGAGATACTTCTTGTTTCTCGAGGTAAGTCTGTACTGCTGTAAACTTAGAATTGCTTTTGCTGTATTTCAGAGATTTTGGATCATTGTGTTTTTGTTTTCATTTGCCTTCATGTATTTTTTGATTTCCTCTTTGACTATGGTTGACCCATTGTGTTGTTTAGCCTCCATGTATTTGTGTTTTTTCCAAATTTTTTCTTGTAATTGATTTCTAGTTTCATACCATTGTGGTTGGAAAAAGTGCTTCCTAGGATTTCAGTCTTCTTAAATTTATTGAGACTTGTTTTGTGGTCTAACGTGATCTGTCTTGGAGAGTGTTCTATGTGCACTTGAAAAGAATGTGTATTCCACTGTTTTTGGATAGAATGTTCTGTGAATATCTGTTAGGTCCTCTGATCGAATGTGTCATTTATAGTATCTGTTTCCTTTTTGATTTTCTGTCTGGATGATTTATTCATGGATGGAAGTGGGATGTTAAAGTCCCCTACTAGTATTATATTATTGTCAATTTCTCCCTTCATGTCTATTAATATTTGCTTTATGTATTCAAGTGCCCCTATGTTGGGTGCATAGATTTTTTACAATTACTCTTGATGGATGGATCCCTTTATCACTAAATAGTGCCCTTCTTTGTCTCTTGTTACACTCTTTGTTTTAAAGTCTATTTTGTTGGGTGCCTGGGTGGCTCAGTTGGTTAAGCGACTGCCTTTGGCTCAGGTCATGATCCTGGAGTCCTGGGATCGAGTCCCACATCGGGCTCCCTGCTCAGCAGGGAGTCTGCTTCTTCCTCTGACCTTACTCCCTCTCGTGTTCTCTCTCTCATTCTCTCTCTCTCGCTTTTGCTCTCAAATAAATAAAATCTTTAAAAAAAAAAAAGTCTATTTTGTTGGATCAAAGTATTGCTACCTTAGCTGTTTTTCACTTCCATTTGCATCGATTATGTTTTTCCAGCCCTTTACTCTCAATCTTTATGTGTCTTTAGGTCTGAAGTGAGTCTCTTGCAGGCAGCATATAGATGGATCTTGTTTTTTTTTTAAATCAGCTAAGTCACCCTATATCTTTTTAATTTATTTCTCTATTTATTGAGAGAGCATGAGCTGGGGGGGAGGGGCAGAGGGAGAGGGAAAGAGAGAATCCCAAGCAGACCCTATGCTGAGCACGGAGCCCAATCTCATGATCCTGAGATCATGACCTGAGCTGAAATCAAGAGTTGGATGCTGAACCAACTGAGCCACCCAGGCACCCCCACCCTATGTCTTTTGAATGGAGCCTTTGTATTTGAAGTAATTATTGGTGAGTATGTACTTACTGCCACTTGTTAATTGTTTTCTAGGTTTTTTGTTGTTGTTCTTCTCTCTTCTTTTGTCCTCCTTCTCTCTTTCCTTGTGGTTTGATGGTTTCCTTTAGTGTGATGTTTGGAGTCCTTTTTCTTTTTTGTGTATGCCTATTAAAGGTTTTTGATTTGTGGTTACCATTAGGTTCATATATAACATCCTAAATATAGGGGCACCTGGGTGGCTCAGTTGGTTAAGTGTCTGCCTTCAGTTCAGGTCATGATCCCAGGGTCCTGGGATTGAGTCTTACATCGGGCTCCCTGCTCAGCGGGGAGCCTGCTTCTCCCTCTCCCTCTGCTGCTCCCCCTGCTTGTGCTCTCTCTCTGTCAAATAAATAAAAAAATCTTTAAAAAAATCCTAAATATGTAGCAGAACATATTAAGTTGATGGTTGCTTAAGTTAGAAAGCAATGAATTTTTTTTTTAAAGATTTTATTTATTTATTTGACAGAGAGAGACACAGTGAGCGAGGGAACACAGTGGGGAAGTGGGAGAGGGAGAAGCAGGCTCCCCACCAAGCAGAGAGCCAGATGTGGGGCTCCAACCCAGGTCCCTGGGATCATGACCTGAGCTGAAGGCAGACGCTTAACTGACAGAGCCACCCACATGCCCCTAAAAGCACTGAATTTTTACTTCCCACTTCACATCTTATTTGTATGATGTCGTATTTTACATCTTTTTAGTTTGTGTATCTCTTGACTGAAATTTTAGATATAATTGATTTTTACTACTTTTGTGTTTTAACCTCCCTACTGGCTTTATAGGTAGGGATTAATCTTCTACATTTACTCTTTTTACTTGTGAATTTTTTTCCTTCATAATTTTTTTCTAGTTATGGCCTTTTCTTTCCAAAGAATTCCCTTTAAAGAGTTTTTACAAGGCCAGGTTAGTGGTAATGAGCACCTTTGACTTTCGTTTGGCTGGGAAACTCTTCTTCAATTCTGAATGATAACCTTGCTGGGTAGATTATTCTTGGTTGCAGGCTTTTTGGTTTTTTTGTTTTTGTTTTTGTGTTTTTCTGTTTCAGCTCTGTGAATATATCATGCCGCTCTCTTCTGACTTGCAAAGTTTCTGCTAAAAAATCAGAGGGGTTTCCCTTGTGTGTAACTGTTTCCCTTGTGTGTAAATGTTTTCTTTTCTCTTGCTACTTTCAAAATTCTCTCTTTATCATTACATTTTGCCATTTTAACAATGTGTCTTGGTGTGGAGCTCTTTGGCTTCATCTTGTTTGGGGCTCTCTGTGATTCCTGGACCTGGATGTCTGTGTCCTTCCTTAGATAAGGGAAATTTTCAGCTATTATTTCTTCAAATAAATTTTCTGTCCCCGTCTCTCTCTCCTCCTTCTGGCATCCCTGGAATACAAATGTTACCACACTTGATAGTGTCGCTGAGTTCCCTTAACCTATTCTCATGTTTTATTCTTTTTTCTTTTCGCGGTTTAGCTTGGTTGTTTTCCATTACACTGTCTTCCAGGTTGCTGATCTGTTCTTCTGCATCCTCTAATTGGCCATTGATTCCCTCTAGTGTATTTTTTATTTCAGTTATTAAATTCTTCATCTCTGACTGGTTCTTTTTAATATTTTCTATCTCTTTGTTGAAGTTCTGAGTTCATCCACTCTTAAGTCCACTGAGTATCTTTTTTTTAGGATTTTATTTATTTATTTGACAGAGAGAGCGAACACAAGCAGGGAGAGCAGGAGAGGGAGAAGGAGGCTCCCCGCAGAGCAGGGCTCCATCCCAGGATCCTGGGATCATGACCTGAGCTGAAGGCAAGATACTTAACTGACTGAGCCATTCAGGCGCCCCTGTCCACTGAATATTTTTATGAACATGACTTCAAATTCTTTATCAAGCCTGTTGCTTATCTCCATTTTATTTAGCTCTTTTGCTGTGATTTGTCTTGTTCTTTCATTTGGGACACATTCCTTGGCCTTCTCATTTTGTCTATGTCTCTTTCTGTGCATTAGGGAGGCCACCTATGTCTCCTGGTCTTGAAAGTAATGGCTTGTGTGCTTGTGTAGAAGAGGTCCTGTGGTGCCTTACAGTATAATTGTTCTGGTGACCAGGTGCTCTGGGCTGTCCCCTGTGTGGGCTGCATGTGCCCTACTGCATGGCCGAGCCACACTGGCCTTCAGCCCGGCTGGCTGAGATGACTTGCTTTGCCCGCTGGGGGTGCGCTGTGCTGGGTTTGGTCCCTGTGCTGTTGGGAGACCTGAAGCCACTCTGGGCTCACTGGTGGGTGGGCCAGCAGTCAGCCTAGCTGTCATTAGCCTCTCTGCCGCAGACGCAGGCACACCCAACCGCAGGGCTTGCCTCCTGTGCAGCCAGGGAAGACGCTCGGCTGCTAGACTTGCAGGCACTCGGGCCGGTGGGGGGGGGGTTATTTCCCCTCTTCCCTAGAGCAGGAGTCACCTGGCAGGTTTGGGTCCCTGCCAGGGCTGCCTGCAGGGTTTGGCAACACAGAAGCTGCTTTGGAGGGGTGCCTGCAGAGGATGGGGGGCTGGAGGGGGCGGGTTCACAGGGGAATATTAGAGTAGGGTACACAGTGCTGGTAAGATAGATGGAGAGTGTTCGCGCCAACTCCCACAAACATCTGGCTGTCTAGGCTGGCAGAGGGGAAGGGAAATGGTGCCCACCGGCAGTTTTGGTTCTGGAGAAATCTGAAGACCCCTGTCCCGCCAGCACGCGGTCTTAGTCAGCAAATCTGCTTCGCATGTACTGCACAAGCACTTCTCAAACTGCTGTTTCTGTCCAGGGTCTCAGCCACCTTATGTATTATGCTGGCCCTTTAAGGAAAGGGACTCAGTTTCCTCTTGCCCTCCAGCTCTCCAGGAGTTCAACCCCTGTGGTTTTCAGAGCCAGATGTCTTAGGGACTCATCTTCCCGGTGCCTGGGGGTGGGGGTCTGATCCTCCTGCTTCTCTGTGCTTGTGGTGTCCTTCCCATTTGTAGTTAGTCTCACTGGGGGTTTGGTTCCCAACCATGCCTCTGCCCCTCCCGTTTTTAGTGTGACCTCTTCTGTACGATTAACTGTGAAAGGTCTGTTCGCCAGTCTTCAGGTTTTCAGAGTTAGTTGTATATACGTAGCTGTTACCGAGGTGTGTCTGTGGGATGGGGGAGCTCGGGATCCTCCTACATCATCTTCCCTAAATGCCCCCATCCTGTTTTTGTTTGTTTACTTTTAAAGCATTTGCACATTATTTCTGATAGCTACCTAGTCATCCCAACATTTATTGAATAAATCCATCTTTCCTCCAGTGATGGGAAATAGCAACTTGTATCATATACTAAATACCTGTGTGTGTTTTGGCCGATTTCTGGCTCTATTCAGTTCCGTTTACTCATCCAAATAGGGGTCAGTGCATCACTGTTTATTAATGGCAGCTTTTAAATATGTTTCTATATCTTGGCCTCGTCCTCTCTCTGTGCTGTTCATATTCAGAATTTTCCTGACTTTGCTTCACATACTGTATGAACCTTAGAATGACTTGGCTAGATTAAAAAGACTTTTTTTTTTTCAATTGGGAATCATGCTCAATTCATAGAATAGTTGAGGGGGAAAAAATGACATCTGTGCAAAATTAACTCATCCTGAAAATAGGGTGTGCCTTTTCATTTTTTCAAATCTTTTATATTTGTCAGGGGCACTATTTAAAATTCAAAAGGGACAGTGGACATACAACGAGAAGTCTCCCCTCCAGCCCTGTTCCCGAGCCACCAATGCCTTCTCCACAGGCAACCTGTATTGTTTCCTGCATTTACAACAGAGATTTTAAGCTTATTTAGCGTTTAAACAATTCTAGTGTGCTCATTTTCTTGCTCTCTCTCTCTACACACACACAAATTTTGTGTTATGCTTTCCCCCACACTTATCAACACATCTTTATAATCTCTTCATATAAGTAACACAAAGAACCTTCTCATTTATATCTGCATGGTATCCACTGCGGGAACATACATACCATCACATATTTACTTACTCTTCTTAAATGACAGACATTTAAGCTATTTCCAGCCTTTTACTATTATCTGCATGGTTGTTGTAAATAATTATGTATACGTGTCATTTCTCATGTGTGAGTATATCTTAAGATACGTTTGGAAGTAGGTCACAATGCACATAGATTTGTGACTCGGATAGATTTGACAAAGTCGCCCTCCATGGAGGTCGTACCAATTTACGCTCACTTGTCCTGTGTCAGAGTGTCTGTGTCCACACATCCTTGTGAACACATTGTGTTACCAAACTTTTTGTTCTTTACTAATCTTAAAGCTGAAAAATATCTCAAATTGGTTTAATTTGTATCAGTTACTATCAGGTTTAGCATAAACTTTTGTTTAAGAAACTCTTATACTGCTGTTTTCTATGAATTTTCTGTTCATATCATGTTTCTATTTTTTTCTACTGAATTTTTTCCTTATAGACGTCCCCAAAAACCAGTATTGTGGAAGTAAGCTTTTTGTCAAATAAACCACAAACCTTTCCCTTTTCTTTTGAATTACTGTGGTTGGTATATATATTTTTTATAGTTGACTTCATCATTGTTTTCATATGGCTTCCCTGTTTCGCACACTACTTAGACTTTCTCTACTTAAATATATTCTCCTAGCCACCTTGTCACCAGGCATGATCTCATTTTTAAAGATTATGAAATATTTCAACATATTAAAACGTGGAGTAATATATTTTTAAAAAACATATACTCATCACCAAAATTAATAAATGTTAATATTTTGCTATCTGCTCTAGATGTTTACTTTTTAAAATAAAATGAGGATAGTTCCCTTTGAATGTCTCCCCAGTACACATCCCTCCCCTGCCCCCAAGAACCACTTTCAAGAAGTTGGCTGGTGTGTGGCCTTCTGGTCTTGGTCAGATTCCTTAATTTTGAGAACAGAGAACCCCCTCCTCCCCTAGCCAGTTGAAGCAGAAGGGATTTATCAGTGGAAGGACTGAAGAAACAGAGTCTTGCCTGAGTTTCCCAGAAAGTCTCCCTAAAACCATGCTTCAGGGCTGGGCTGGGCTGTGTGGCCAAGTCCGCTGTTGTGGCCCCGGAACCCTCCTGCTTCTACCACAGTCGGAACTCCTCCACTGCAGCCACTGGCATGGGAAGCCGTTTCTGACGCGCAAAACGTAGGCCTCTGTGTTCTTCTCTCCCTTTCTGTCTCATTTCTAAATCAAGAATCTTGTGCAGTTGCATCTGACAGGTGACCCTAAATTAGATACGGAAATGTCGGTGCAAGGGAGTTTGGCGGGAAAGCTTTTGGCTCTCTAGTTTGTGTGTACACCAGGATCTTAGTGTTGCACAAGCCAATTCACCATATTTGTAAACTTACTCAACATTTTAATGTTCCTACCATTACTTTTTCCATGAACAACAGGGTATTGTTTTGGGTATTCAAAAAAATTTATGCGAATGGTGTCCTATTGCAATTTAGCCTTTTCATTCTTGTTCTTACACTTTTCCGCAGTTGACATCTGTACTCTACTTCATTCTTTTTAACTGCTGTGCATAGTACATGTATCAGTTATTTGTTAGTGTGCAGTACGTTAAAGTTGGCTGGCTTAACAAAACATTGAGTATCTGGATTTCTGTGGGTACGATCCAAGTGTGGATCCCTAGTTGTCTGGCTCAGGGTCTCTCCTAAGGCTGTAATCAAGGTGTCTGCTGGGCTGCGGTCCCATCTGAAGGCCCGCTGTGGCAGAATCTGCTTCCAACACACTCGTGTTGTTGCTGGCAGCATGACTCCTTTGCATCATGGTTGTGGGCTAGAGGATACCCTCACTTTCTTGCCACATGGGCTTCTCCAAGGAGCAGCTCACAACAGAGTAGCTTGCCTCATCAGAGCAAGCAAATAAGAACAAGAGGGTGTGGGTAAGATGGATATCACTATCTGTAATGAGTTGAAGTATTCACCAAAATTCAGATCCCCTAGAACCCCAGGATGGGGCCTTATTTGGAAAGAGAGTCTTTGCAGATGGAATTAATTAAGGATTGTGAGCTGGAATGTTTGAAATCCGAGTGGGCCCTAAATGACTGGTGTCCTTATGAGATGTCATACAGATACATAGAGGCCACATGAAGATGGAGGCAGAAATTGGAAGGATGCATCTACTTAGCCAAGAAATGCTAAGGATTGCTGGCAATTACCAAGAGCTAGGAGAAAGGCATGGGATGGTTCCACCCTTAGAACTTACATAGGGAACCACTTTGTCGACAGCTTGATCGCAGATTTCTGGTCGCCAGAACTATGAGAAAATAAATTTCTGCTGTTTTAAGCTACCCATTTGTGGTCACTTGTTAGGGCAGCCCTAGGAAATGAGCATATTATCTTTTGTAGCCACATCTTGGAAGTGTCACACCATCATTTTTGCCATACATTATTGGTTAGAAGCAAACTACCAGGTCCATCCCAAAGTTGTGGATACCAGGAGGCAGGGACCATTGGGAGATATGGTCTACCACAATATACCACAGTCTGAGTATGAAGTCACAATCTCTTTATCCATTCTACTCCTAAGGACATTTAGACTGTTGCTACTTTTTCACTGTGACAAAATCCTAGTGTGATGATCCTTAAATACATCATTTTGTGCACACTGGCAAATTTCTCTAGGATCTAGAAGTAAAATTGCTGAATTGAGGAACTTTAGTGGATATTTCCAAATTGCTTTCCACTGTGGTTCTTACCTTCCTACACGGAACTTTGAAAGTTCACATTTTCTCATCCTCTCATCAACACTTGGTATTGTCAGATGCTAAAAACTTGTTAATCTGAAGGGTATAAAATACTTTGGTTTTTTGCCCTTACAGACTTCTAGGCATTCTTTACATATTTTGCATATGAATTTGTTACTTCTGTAGGTCATCCCTCATCCGTGGCATGGTTTCTAGCATGACTTATGTATTTTGTCATATAGAATTTTTAACTTGTAGATAATTTATTTGTGTGCTTTCTAAAGGCTTTGGTGTCCTTTTAGGAATGTTTCCATAGTCCCATGTCAACAGGTAATTTTTCACCTACAGATCTTTAATCTAGTATTGATTATGTAGATGCTGTGTGCTTATATTTGTACTTATTTCTGTCATTGTCTTATTCATAGTTTATTTTTCCATTTATCTCTTACAGGTTGCATTAGGTACATTTTCTTTTTTTAATTTATTTTTTTAAAAGATTTACTTGCGAGTGCGTGAGAGAGAATGTGCAAGTGGGGGGAAGGGGCAGAGGGAGAATCTCAAGCAGACTCTGCGCTGAGCACAGAGCCTGATGCAGGGCTTGATCTCATGACCCTGAGATCATGACCTGAGCTGAAACCAAGTCTGACGTTCAACTGACTGAGCCACCCAGATTTGTCCTGTTACCTTTTATTTCTTCACTTAGCTTCTAGTGCTTTTAAATTCCATATTCTTTTATTCCTTTGACAATTTCCCTTAACTTTTAGGTAATCATATTGAAAGTCTATAATAAACATCTCTTTTGTCCTCCGCAACATTTAACTTATCCTCTCATATACCTGCCCCTTCCTGATGATACATCACTATTATTTTTGCCCCACTCAGTATACTTAATTAGCCTTGCCCAGATATTTACCAATTTCTTTGTTTACTGTTGCTTTCATAACCTACCTCTTTCTTCTGGACTCATTTTATAGAAGTATATCTTTCAACATTTCTTTCCACAGGAGTCTGTTTATAATTAACTGTGTGCATGTCTAAAATTGTACTCCACAACTTCACTCTTGATAGTTTTGTTGGGTATGTGATTCTAGGCTGACAGTTTCCTTGCATATTTTGAAGAGGTTATTCCTTAGTCTTCTGGCTGCGGTCACTGAGAAGTCTGACAGCGGTCTAACACCAGTTCCCTTGTAAGTGATCAGTCTTTTCTCACAACTGTTAGGTTTTCCTCTTGGAGCTCCACACTATGTTGTGTAGATGGGTTTTGTTTTTCCTACTTAGGGTTCAGTGCACCCTTTAAATCTGAGGGTGTGTGTCTCTCAAACCCTGAGGGACTCCCGGGCTTTCTTTGGATAGTGCCTCTCCCACTTATTCTGGATTTCCTAATTTAGACATATTTTGAAGCATTTCATTCAACCTTCTGTATTTTAATTTTGCTTTAATTTTAAACCTCTGTGCTGCTGGGCTGTAACTTCAAGTCTTCCAGTTTACCACTTCTCTCTTACGTCCGGCCTTCTGTTAAATCTCTGCAGGAGTTTTCTGTTTGTTTCAATGACTATATTCTTCATATCTAGAATGTCTATTAGATTATTTCTCAAATCTACCTATTTTTAAAACTACCTTGGTTTACCTTATGGTTTCTATTGCTGCTTTTCTCTCTTGAAACATGTTAGGCATACTCTTCTTAAAGTTTCTTTTGGATTATTGTGGTGGTCTGGGCGGTGCAGATTCTAGATATCGCATGCACTGCTCTCTCTACTTCATGATGGTTGAGTTGCTCATGGAAGTCATTTCCTTTTCTTTCCTGGCACGGAGAGGAGAGGAGAGGGCTTTCTCCCACCTCGGTCTACAATGACCAAGCTAGGTCAAATGTCTTCACACAGGAAGAGGGGTCTTTGTTTCCTTAGAAAAAGGGACTCCTGAGGAGCCAGCCCTGACAGCTTTAAATGGGTACCAAGCAGTGAGAAGTTTTCAACATATTCATCTGTCTTTTTGTGACCTTGAAAAAGTCATTTAACTGTTAATCTTCTCTGTAATATAAAGGTATCTTATTTTAAGTATTATAAGACTCCAATGAAAAGGTGACACATGATTTCTTAAAAACAAATAGTTTAATTTCATTTTTATCTGGGGAAAAATACAACTTTAAAATGAAATGACAAGCACTTTGACATATTATCATGTGTCATTTTTTACGGTACTACACTTATTCAAAACATGAAGATACAGAACTTTATAAATTTCTGGAATCAAAGATTCCCACCTCAGATGAAAACAGATTGGTTATAAAATGTCAGCTCACTAAATAGTCCATTTTTGTTCTTTCATAGGGAGTATCTTGTAGAAACACTATAAAATAAGGCAGATTTTTGGGAATTCAATTATTTTAGGAAAAAGGTGTTAGGTCTGAGTTTCGTTGACTTTGGGGAGTCACTGGCAAAGCCCATCAGATGACCAGAGTTTCAGAACTCTGCTTCCTGTACGGAGGAGGTGCTCTCCTGGAGGGCTTTACACTCAGAGCCTCCCAAAGACCGCTTTTCCCAACTAGCATCAATCAGAAAAGAGTCTAACATACACAAATATTTCTGTAGTGCAGTAAAAATGTGTCATTTTATAGTTTTAATTTGCATTATGAAAATAAGTCTGTACACCAAGTAATACATATTTAATGAATATGAATTATGTAAATTTGGTCATGGCATTTAAAGTTGGCTTTGGCTTTGAAGTATTTCAAAATTCATAGAAAATATTGAACTTCTAATAAAATAAATAAAACATTTTAATAATTGATATTAATCAACTTCAAAATTTCTTTGTATTTAATAATCAACTTCAAAATTTTTGTATTTTTCATTTGCTACTCAGTTTCAAAAGAGAAGTCACTTTCAGTAGTGTTCCAAAGTGAGTGATTGCACCTTCTATGATGTGAAAAAGTTCCTAAAGCTCCGATTGCCATGAGCTGTTTGTAAGTGCTGGACACAGTTGAGAGAAATTGTTTGCAACAAGACATTCTCTGTCACTGGGAGGAAATCCATCAGTGTCCTTTGGAGGGTCCCTCTGAGCTCATGATAAGGAAAGTTAGTGCAAACTGGTTCTCCTGGGACTTTCCTAAAGAGCCCCTGCTGCACGCCCAATATGGCGGACTGGGTCGCACTTTGCGGCAATGGCATCGGATGGTGGCTGCAGAAGGTCATCGATGCCCCGTGTGCTTTCACAGGCTCTGCAGACCTGGGCACTGTTCTGCCTAATACTGAAAGGATCCAGGAACCCTGGCTGCCCTCAGGAATTCCAAATGAGTGGAGGGACAAAGCTTCGGGGCCCAGGCGGTGTGACGCACTATTCCGGGGGCGGTCGGAGGCTCCGCAGCTTCATTTCATCCAGTCCTTTCCAGTATTTAAAGTTGTTGTCAAGATGCTGCATTAACTCAGGCAGGTCTACAAAGGCTGGACAAAAAGGACAGGAATGTGATCTCCTTCCCAGTCTCAGATGAGAAGCCCGGGCTGCCTAAGGAGAGGGTATTTTGAGGAAGGATCCGTGGCGGCAAACATCTGCGTCCTGCCACACAAACGCACCCGCCGTGCAGGTGCAGTGAGCGCAGGCTCACGGGAGCTGACAACGCCGGCAGGTGCCGGAGGGGAGGGAATCTGCTGGAGCATTTCATCAGCTCCTGGGGGGAGGGGCTGCTGGGAAGGCAGTGAGCCCCCCACCGATGGCCCTGACCGGCTCTCCGGCCCCCGCCCCCCAGCTTCGGACTCCACACGGGCTTCACTTACACCACGTCCTCGCGGGCAGGGGGTGGGGGGGAAAGCCACGAGCCAGGAAGCACGCAGGGCCGGGGTGGCTGAAGCCGTGAGCAGGGGAGGGGGCAGGAAGGGCACCCAGGCTTCGGGGGTCCTCGAGGAAGGCAGAGTTCTCCTCCTCAGTCCTCCTTGAGGGTCGAAGCCCCCAAACCCATTCTAGAGCCAGCTACACTATTAACATGCGGCTGCCCCTTTCGTTCTGGGAGAGGCCTTACCATCCCAGGCATCGAACATGTCTGTGATGAAGTAGTCAATGAAGGAGATCTGGGATTTGGGGATGCTGCAGGTGTTTCTGTCAAAAACTGGCATCACCACAGGTAAGTCCTGCCGCTTCTCCTCATCAGTCTGTAAAGCAGAAAATGCCCGAATTAGGAGACTCCAGTATCTGGCTCTGCTCACCCGGGAGCTCGTGGGGAGCAGTGACCACCGCTCGAGCCAAAGACCCGGCTCTGCCCCAGACAGCAAGTGTGCCCGGAGTGGGGCGGCTC